>NC_086447.1:686061877-686382104 GCF_028390025.1 Pseudophryne corroboree | reverse complement strand
TACGTGGTTCTCAGTGAACACGTTTCTGAGGTTCTATGGCTTTGATACCTTCGCCTCCCAGTATGCTTCCTTTGGACGCCGTCTTCTCACATCCGCTAAGGCACGTCCCCTCCCTTGAGGAACTGCTTTAGGACACCCCCAATGTTTTCCTGTGGAAACCTGCGTACCCTGCTGCAGAAAAGAAGTGTTATGTGTTATGGTAGACTTACCATTGTTAACACTTTTTCTGGGAAGTACACAGGGTTCCACAGGGCGCCCACCCTGACGCACCTTGCTTCTTTCGGTTGTATGGCATTAGCCGCTGGTACCTTCTCCTGTCATAAGAATGTGGTTCTATGTGACTAACATCTGCCTTCTCTCTTGCCTGCTCCTGCATTGGACTGGTTATCGAAACTGAGCTCTCAGTGCCTGGGGGCAGGGTTATAGAGGAGGCCCCTATGCATCCTGGGACAGCTAAAGCTTTAGCCTGTTGGTGCCTCAGGATTACGATCCACTCTACACCCCGATGTTTCCCTGTGAAACCCAGTGTACTTCGCAGAAAAAATGTTAACAATGGTAAGTCTACCATAACACATCTTTTCTTCTCTGCTCTCTCTGGCTACTTCTCTGATCAGCATCAGTATGACATCACAAATGCCGATCAGCGCATGTGCAGACCATGCAACTGAAATGTGCAAAAAGTGACCCATTTGGCATTTTTCACGTTGTGCCCAATAGTCCAGTCTAATGGGTGCAACTGTTTAATCGCTGTGTGTGCGATACAAACCCCCATTAAATTTCACTTTAGACGAGAAATTGGGCGTGATTAAAACAAATGAATCTCCGTTTGTGTTACTCCTATATTTATAGGCACAATTTGTACTGTAGATTTTAAACTGGCAGAGGTATTTTCATTAGGTTCTATTCAAAGAAGTTTACTATTTGACTAAAACTGTTTCGTATAATTGTAACAAAACCTACGTTTTATATTCAACCAGATGGCAATTCATTTTGTTCTAATGATTTCCATCCTGAAGAATGCCTTATAGAAAAATTTTGTCACTAGAATGTGACTAACTGAATGACTTGCACGTGAATTTTGCATCTGATTTGTTTTGGGAAATATGTCAGGTGGTTCTGTAAACCACTCCTGATCTTGGTGTAGTAGTATCACTGGTGACTTTGCTCATACCGTTATACTGTGAAATAAGGCCGTCCTGCTGTATTTAAGGAACTGATGAGAAATCCTGATTAGTAAAACAGAAATTGACTTATGTTAGGTGAATGCTGGATTTTAAGTTATAAGTAGTCCCTTGTTGTCATAATTGGTGGGTGATTGTTTATATTGGCTATTTGTACTGAGAGCTTCTGTAACCACTTGGTAAGTTCTAATAATAGCATGAGGCAATACAAAAGAGTATTGTTACTGTTAAGTTCTAGAAGTTAGACATACAGATACACTGACTAAAAATACAAAATGGCTACTTTCAGATATCAATTTTCCTTTGTCTCGCGATGTGACTTTGGGTTATCTCAAGTTGAAGTTATTTTATACAGTTTAATTACCCTAACAATGGAGTTAATGTCATAATTTTCAAGATCAGTTTACAAATTCCAGGGATACAGCTGCATGAAACATTTTTTTTTTTAATTAACTTATGCCTGGACTTGCTATAGATACAGTATATAAACAACTATATAGAGCAAATCTACTTAATTCCAAACCCCAGTTGATACATTTGCAAACATTCCACATTTTAATATATGCAGATACATCATGATCCTAATTGGGGTGACAGGAATTTAAATGCCTTTTTTAAAGGTGCAGCTTAATTTAGTGCTTTGTATTTCTGTAGAGAAGAGAGCCATATCTGGAATCACCTGATGATCGTACTTTGCTAGAATCCACCATTGCTTTGAAAATTAAGGCCATGTTTGTCTGACCAATTCCATGGATTGGTATCCCAAAATGTGAAATAAGTTTTTGTAGAAACTGTGGCTTTTTATCACAGGTCAGTGACACGCAGTTACTTAGGGCTGAATCAATATTGCGTGATTCAGAGGCGTACTAATTGTCGGTAGTATGCAGTGGAGCAATTTTTGCCCACTGCCCATGCTTCACAGCTGCACTGCACATGTATGGCGATTTGATTAGCGATGAGATACGCAGTGAGGCTTTATTTACAAAGCGACAGGTAGTGACTGTTTGGGAGATGTAATAGTGTGGCATGTCGCAGGCATGTCCATACCATTTTTTGGAGGTATCCTAGTTGGCCAATGCAAATAAGTTAGCAATTGGGTTGGTCCCGGTGTGTTAGGCGAGACAGTCTGAAAAACTTAGGGTTGCTCAGAAATTCGAATGTGTAACCGGTTTTTGATGTGTCTTTTGTATGTAAGTGACGGATCTGAGAGGTATGCAGCGGGCGACTCTGTGTACAACACCAGAGATGAGTCATTAGCATACGAGGAGTGTGCAATAAGTTTTCAGATGCACAAAAAGTATTTGCAAACAAAGTGAAATTACATTTATCAAAGTATTCGCTAAAGGAGTCTATGCAAAGTTGCTTGCGCTCAAACCACTTGGTGAAGCAGCTGGAGCAGTCCGAAGCAGGTGTGTTTTCTACATGCAGGTCTTCATTGCACCTTCTGGAGACTCAAAATGAGTCCCATGCATCTTGCACTTGTATTGTGGGAGTACGAAGAAGTTGCAGGAGACCAGGTCTGGACTGTATGGCGGATAACCAAGCTCCTAGATGCATTCATGGACCAGAAAATCCACCAGCTTCCTGGACTTGTGGGCAGATGCATTGTTGTGATGGAAAAGTTTCTGGACGGTGCCTGAAAATGGCTTCCAGCACTTGCAGCAGGATTGGTTGGCATACCAGTCCCCAGTGATGGTGTACTGCTGCATGAGTGGTACTATAGCTGCATGATCAGTCTTGGCCAAACCTAAAAACAGCCACCATCTGCTTGGCCACGCTGTGCCCACTTCGGAACTTCTGTGGTTGCTCACCTCCAAGTGGGGTCCACTGGGCTGACTGTTTGGTCTCGGGGTCAAAACTGTAGATCAGAGATTCATTGCCACTGATGATCTCCCAGATAGAGTTTGAGTTACCACCATCAAACCTGGCCGACATGTCCGGCACCAAGTCACCCGAGCCTCCTCCTCTCGAGTCAGCTGATGGGACACCCAGCATGCAGAAACCTTGCTCAGGCCAAGGTTTTTGTGGAGTATTAAGCGGATGGATCCTGATGAGATGCCTATTTCCTTCTCTAGCTCGGTGATTGTCCACTGGACATTCACAGCACTCCTAGTTTTCCAGGGACCATCTCCCACACTGAAATTCAGCAAACTGCTCAAACACCGTAGTTCAGGACGGTGCTTCCTCCCCAAAAGCAGCTCGGTCAAAAGTGTCCTGCTGTCAAGAGGCCACTCTTGTAGTAGTAGATCATCTCTCTCCAGTGGCCACTACTGAGCTTCATAACGAGTTTCTGAGTTTTTTTGTAAACTGTGAGCTGCTAGCCCGAGTTCTGGATAATGGGTCAACAGTCAATAGGTCGACTCCATATGGTTGATGTGTTTACATGGTCGACATGCTCAAAAGGTCAACAAGTTCAAATGGACACGCACATAGCTGACACAAGTTTTGTTTTTCTTTTTCAGTTTTTTTCCATCATGTAGCATCCATGTGGACTCTGATTGGAAATAGTAGCCTATGCCGAGCGCAGCGGTGCGAGGCATCTTGCTCAAAGCTTGCCTGCGAGAGTACATGTTTCCACTAATTTGGCTTGTATGTGGTTAAACATACAAAGCGACACACACAAAAAAAAAAACTTGTGATTATCTTTTGTACCTGTTCACTTTTTGTGGTGTCTACCTTTCTCGTGTCGACCTATTGACCCTGTCAACATTTTCACCTAGTCGACTGAGTGCATGCTGACCCTATGGGGTCGACCTGTTTCTGGTTTACCTTATGATCCACACCCACTAGCCTCCCCTAGTCCAGTTGTCCCTGTGTATGAGCTGTACTTAATCATCCAAAAGTTATGTTTTGTTTATTTCTCCTTTTGCTTTCTAAAGTTCTACTCATATGTAACTGTATGCAGAAATCATCTCTTTTTAGAGATATACTTGGTAAAATTAATATATCTGTGTACCTTTTTCAGGAATATTTTTCTATCAACTAATACTGTCCAGTGCCAGCGTCCATAGATTTAAATTCCGAAAAAATGCCTGCTGTTTGTGATAGGCCTATACAGTACATAAAAGCATGAAAGTTTGTTGGAGAAATGAATATCTTTTCACTAATATGCTCATAGGTATTGGGCTTCTTTCCGCATTGTTCCCAATAGGATTCCTCCCAGTGTCCCCTGTGGCTCGCGCGTTGGCCAGCGCATGCGCTGAAGGACTCCCAGGTCATAAACCCTGAAGTTCTATCATTGCAAAAAAAACAGGATTTTGGTACTTACCAATAAATCCCTTTCTCTGAGTCCATAGGGGACACTGGAGTTCAGTACCATGGGTATAGATGGGGTGACTAGGCGAGCCGGCACGTTACTTTTTTTTTAAGGTGTGTGACTGGCTCCTCCCCCTTTATTCCCCTCCCCAGACCAGTCAAGAAACTGTACCCAAGGAGAGACTGCAACCCGACCAACAGAGGAGGAGGTAAGCAAGACAGCCAAGAGAAACCGTAAAACAGGACATCAGAAACACACATATATAGATATACAGAAACACAAGGAAAACCTGCAACCAGGTTCTAAGGATACCCAGCCCATCGGAAGCACAGGGGCAATTAGGTATATAACCACACCGCCGGAAGAGAGTAGCGCAGGGTGGGCGTCCAGCGTCCCCTATGGACTCAGAGAAAGGGATTTATCGGTAAGTACCAAAATCCTGTTTTCTCTATCATCCATTGGGGACGTTGGAGTTCAGTACCATGGGGACATCCCAGAGCTTCCCAAATGGGCGGGAGAGCGCTGAGAATTCCGGAAAACTGCACAGACAAGCCGTGCCGCCAGGCCACAACCGAGAGAACTGTGGAGCATGACAAAAGACTGTCAGTCAACCAAAGATGCAGTATGACCCAGAGGCAACTGATACAGAGACCCACCAAGACAACTGTAATACATATCTCACATAGGATACAGTAAACGTACCAACAGCCCTGCCAGTGAACTATACAGCATGCCGAGTCTAGTCAGGCAGTTATCGAAAACCAAGGTGGAGCCATCATGGTTACGAAAGACTAAAGCCACAATTGGGCCCTGAAAGACATATAAGACTGCAGAGGCTAGTCAGACAGATTGCAACACTGCAATATCAATTGAGATCCGAAGGTCTAATGCAGAACGTTGAAGGCCAACATTGCCCTGAGCCAACATAGAGAGGAGCAACAAACGAGTCTTTTCCTTAAAGAAGTGCAGCACAGACCTGCTATGCACCTCAGGCATCATACGCCATCCGATAGGATAGGAATGCATGCATGCAGTCACAGATATGGTAGAGTAAGTCGCGTAAAATAAGGGATCGAACATGCGGAGCCATCAGAGTTCCCCACATTCAGCTGGGCGGAGAAAACAGACTTGACCGTCGTCAAATGGACACTCAGATGCCTGTATTGTAGGAATCTGTGGGAAATAAAGGTCATTATAGATGGTACAGACTGGAACACACCTTAGTGAATGTTCCCAGGTACAACATAAAACCTGCTGTGTTTGCAATAAGAATCATAGGGGTATATGCAATTGCGGTCGAATTCCCGAAAATGTCGAAAAACTGGACATTTTCGCCCAAAAAAAAAAATTTGACAATGCAATTCAGTACTTTTCTTCAAAAAAACGGACTTTCCAAATTCGACATTTGTCAAATTCGACATTTGTCAAATTCGACATTTCTGCAATGGTACAAATGCGGCAATTCGACAAAAGTATATTCTATTGAAGATTGTAAATTCGACAACCGTGCTTTTAGACAGTAAATTCGTCATTTTCAATCCGCCACACTTTGCTGGCGGAATCTAATAAAATAAATTTAAAAACATGTTTTTTTATTGGTAATAGCATATCTATTTATATTGGAAGGGATTAGGTACTTGGTTTGTCTATTTAGGAGGCACAAGTATTATTTATATATTTAAAAAAAATGTTGTTGTTTTTTTGTTTGTTTTTTATGGAATGGGGTAAAATTCAGAAAAAAAAATGCGTGGTGTCCCCCCTCCTAAGCATAACCAGCCTCGGGCTCTTTGAGCCGGTCCTGGTTGCCAAAATACGGGGAAAAAAATGACAGGGGATCCCCCGTATTTTAACAACCAGCACCGGGCTCTGCGCCTGGTCCTGGTGCAAAAAATACGGGGGACAAAAAGAGTAGGGGTCCCCCGTATTTTTTGTACCAGCACCGGGCTCCACTAGCTGGACAGATAATGCCACAGCCGGGGGTCACTTTTATACAGCGCCCTGCGGCCGTGGCATTAAATATCCAACTAGTCACCCCTGGCCGGGGCACCCTGGAGGAGTGGGGACCCCTTCAATCAAGAGGTCCCCGCCCCAGCCACCCATGGGCCAGGGGTGAAGCCCGAGGCTGTGTCCCCCCCCCCCATCCAAGGGCTGCGGATGGGGGGCTGATAGCCTTGTGTAAAAATGAAAGAATATTGTGTTTGGCAGAAGAACTACAAGTCCCAGCAAGCCTCCCCCGCAAGCTGGTACCTGTAGTTCTACTGCAAAAAAATACACAAATAAAAACAGGACACACACACCTTGAAAGTAAAACTTTATTACATACATGCCGATACATACATACTTTCCTATGTTGACACGCCGACTCACCTGATCCAGTGTCCGGTTCTTTTATTGTAATCCACGTACTTGGCAAAACAAAAAAACACATACCCGCTCCACACGGACTGAAAGGGGTCCCATGTTTACACATGGGACCCCTTTCCCCGAATGCTGAGACCCCCTGTGACTCCTGTCACAGAGAGTCCCTTCAGGTAATCAGGTAGCGCCACGTCCTGGCACTCTCCTGATTCCCTATGCGCATCTGAGCTGGCAGACAGCGCATCGCACAGCACCTCCATTAGTTTCAATGGTGGGAACTTTGCGGTCAGCGGTGGGGTCACCCGCGGTCAGCCGCTGACCTGTAGAACTACAGGTACCAGCGGGCTCGTTTCCCCCCCGTATGCTGGTACTTGTGGTTCTCCAAGTACCTGCTTGCGGGGGAGGCTTGCTGGGACTTGTAGTTCTTCTGCAAAAAAAAAATATTCTTACATTTTACTCAAGGCTATCAGCCCCCCATCCGCAGCCCTTGGATGGGGGGGGACAGCCTCGGGCTTCACCCCTGGCCCTTGGGTGGCTGGGGGGGGACCCCTTGATTGAAGGGGTCCCCACTCCTCCAGGGTGCCCCGGCCAGGGGTGACTAGTTGGATATTTAATGCCACGGCCGCAGGGCGCTGTATAAAAGTGACCCCCGGCTGTGGCATTATCTGTCCAGCTAGTGGAGCCCGGTGCTGGTACAAAAAATACGGGGGACCCCTACTCTTTTTGTCCCCCGTATTTTTTACACCAGGACCAGGCGCAGAGCCCGGTGCTGGTTGTTAAAATACGGGGGATCCCCTGTCATTTCCCCCCCCCGTATTTTGACAACCAGGACCGGCTCAAAGAGGCCGAGGCTGGTTATGCTTAGGAGGGGGGACCCCACGCAATTTTTTTTCGGGTTTTTTAAAAATCTAATCAAAATCCGTCAAATCGGCCGTTTTTCGACAGCGGGGCTGTCGAATCCGTTTTTTTATTGAATATGTCGAATTCCGGAACCCACCTGCCGGAATTCGACGGTCGAATTGTGTCGAATTAAAAAACGGGCGAAAAATTGCCGCAATTCGCCCGGAATTGCATACACCCCATAGAGTTTTATAAAACCCAAATCTGAGGCTATATGACGTGTTTATAGACGTGTTGGATTCAAATGACAGTTATACCGGTGGAAGCGTAAGACAAGGTCAATGCGTAGAGTGGACAGAGCAAACGTCCTGTGGATAAAAAGTCGAAGGTATAGCACCATATGATGACTCCTTACAGTTATAAATATGCTACAATAGAAGAGTAGAGCATAATCTGTGTATTCTTACTCCTAAGTGTATGCAACAGTAGTGTAGTCTGACCGGACTTAAGTAACCCACTCCCAAAGGGAGAAGAGATGTGATCCAACACCGTTCAAATAGTCCCAGGTCATTGATCTGTAGTGCAGAATTCTAAGGGAATACCTACACTGGTCTGGAAAGACAATTTTTGTTATATGGGAAAGTCCTATTTAAGGCCAAACAACGCTCCCTGATGGAGGGAACACTGACTGAGACGAGGACCCAGCAAGAGAAATCTATATGCTCTCGTAGAGAATCCAATGGAGACTAGACTTGTGGACTAAAGTCTCTGCATTTACTGAGACTCGAGGAAGTCGTCCCTCACATACAGTATACTGATGTAAACCGAAGCATTAATCAAATCTCTCTCCAGAATATGGCTGGAATAATAGATTATCCTGGTAAGGGATGAAGCCTATAAGTCGAGTCACAAATGAGCTGCTATTGTGACCATAAATAACGCAACCTGAGCCACAGGTGTCAAGGGGAAAACATATATTTAAAATCAGGAAGATGACCGGAGGACTACAACTCAAGTTACTGAAGAAGAATCTGTCAGAAAGGAACAAGGAGGAAAATCCAATGACATTTAGGAAATCTTTCTACCCAAGTCCAAACTGGTATATAAACCTTCAGTTCCAGAAGAGACTGTGACCTAAATACAGGACTCAATATCGCTTACTGTTCCCAATAAGGTTATCCTGAACTGTAAACAAAACAATCGGTATGTTAGCTGAAGGCTTGGATTCTGAATAAGTGCCTTAAGGCCCCATTACATCAACCGACTGGAAAGCTGGTGCTGAGAGAGGCCAGGTAGCTGAAAACTGACTATCCCTTGCCTGAAAACAACTGAGATATATGACCCATAAATGTGTAGGCCTTCCCAACTGCGCTCTTTCACAGTTGAGATGGGAGTTAACCCTATTTGCTGATTGAATCTACGTAGAGAAGCCAACTGTAACCACCTGTACATGTACATTTATTTAAACCCTAACACTACCACTGTCTCTGATAATATTAGCGGACCAAAGTTTCAGAGCAGTGTCACTGTGCACGAGCAACCTTAAGCCACGCATGTGCACTGGTAGGGCCGGAGGAGGTGGAGGGATCCGAATGTAACCCACATCGCAACGAGGAGCTCCTTCCAACAAGAAGCAGGTGGCCTATAGATATATACATACCGAACACATCTGCACATAAATATGCTTATCCAGATTTTGAAAAAAAAGAAAAAGGCGGTCTAGATTAAATTCCTTGCTGGACAGAAGACTGAATACTACCAGAGCGTAGTGTTCCATCCATAAATAGGGGAGAAGACAGAAAATCATCAATGGGTTGTGGAGCGCTGCCAGACGTTTGCTAACATTCTCTAATCTGTAGGAATAGGAGATAAACATATACAGTGTACTGACTTATACAGACCTGTAATGTATATACTTGAAATCATTGGAAGGCACTAGCAGGACATATAATGGCAAAGTGTAAATGTCTCTCTCCCGATACTCCGCAGTCTTACCAGCAAACCAGCTACTGGGTACAAAAAATAAACTGCACTTCACAGCTCTCCGAGGTTCCGTGTGCAGATCCGTTGTAAGGTACACTCAAAACACTGTACGTGTTTGAGTAGAAAACTCCCACCATTACGCCTGTAATCGAAAGATCGAGCTCCGGAAGCGTAACAGGAAACTACTTACATGCGTCTATTTGTGCTGTACAGAAACAGAATTTTGCGAAAACTGGAAAAGAAGAGAAGGGATGGAACATACCTTGAATTATCTTCTATTGTCTAATCAGGTTTTGATGAGCCTCAAATACTTCCTGTTCATTATAGCCAAAATCAGCTGGGCGGAGAAAACAGACTTGACCATAGTCAAATGGACACTCGGATGCCTGTATTGTAGGAATCTGTGGGAAATAAAGGTCATTATAGACGGTACAGACTGGAACACACCTTAGTGAATGTTCCCAGGTACAACCTAAAACCTGCTGTGTTCGCAATAAGAATCATAGTTTTATAAAACCCAAATCTGAGGCTACATGACGTCTTTATAGACGTGTTGGATTCATATGACAGTTATACCGGTGGAAGCGTAAGACCATGTCAATGCGTAGAGTGGACAGAGCAATCCCTTCTTCTATCTCCTTTCTAAAATCCATTCAATACATTATATACTGTGTATGTATATGTATGTATGTATGTATGATATAGATATAGAGCAGGGGTGGGGAACCTCAGGACCGAGGGCCGTATAAGGCCCTCAAAGCCACTTGATCCGGCCCGGCCAGGCTCTCCTAAACGAGAGGAGATGCCGAGCGCCCGCTGAGATTTTACCACCAGCGGGCGCCCGGCTCCTCAGCAGCAGCCGGAGGCAGGCGCTCACTCCTGAGCTCCAGCTTCTGGCTCAGGCAGTTACATGTGTGGCTGTGCCGCGCTATGGGAGAGACGTCATGACATCTCCAATAGTTTCGAGGAGAGGGAGGGCAGCGGTCCAGAAGCAGAAGCAGGAGCAGGGCTGGTGAGCATTGTGGTTTTTTTTTCTTTCTTTTAATGTGTGTGTGTGTGTGTGTGTGTGTGTGTGTAAGCGGCACTACTAGGTAACATATTTAATGGGGCATAACTACAGGGGGCATATCTAATGGGGCATAACTATAGGGGGCATATCTAATGGGGCATAACTACAGGGGGCATAACAACTGACGTGGCATATCTAATGGGCCAAAACAACTGACAGTGGGCATATCTAATGGGGCATAACTGACTGGGGGCATAACTACTGACTGTAATTTATATATCTATATATACAGATATATATACAGATATATATATATATATATATATATTACACATATATAAATCTTGTATATAGAAAGGGAGAACATAAGAACATACAAACTCCACACTACCATAGCCAAAGTGTGAGCAACACCATATTTAATTGTAGCGGGAAGCAATAATAACCAGTAATGCAAGACGGAGCTGTTGCTAATAAGAACTGCATCTATATGGATATATCTAAACATAAATAAAACATATTATACACACATATGGATATACATATTTGAGTGCCAGTTTATGTAACGCAGCCCCCAGCGCTATATAAAATTAAGTGGTCTGAGCTGGGTTTGAACTAGGGACTCTGAGCATGGCATGCCAGAGCTCTAACCACTGGGACATCTGGCCACTGTGGGCAGGGAACTTAACATTTTGGTTACAGAGCCGGCCTTTCATCAAACTTTTTTACAGTTGAGAGAGAACCTGCCCAGACCAGGTCCCCGATCCTATCCCGAGCCCAAATGTTGTGGAGAGACTAGATTATTGTCATGTTAAAATGAAAACACCTGCCCCTTATGGGTCTAGAACCTGGTTACTGGTTGTTGTTTTTTTACACTGAAGACTGGTGCTTAAACTACTAAGGTTCGTGCACTTGTCTCTACGGAGCTTAGCTCCGCCCCCACCCGCATTGCGCCTAATTTTAAAAATGCTTTTCTGTAATTGTCGCGCATCACTGTTTAACTGTAGAGTAAGTAGGCTAGCATCCATATCCTGTGCGCTGGAGTACCTAGAGAGGGTATTATGCACCGTAGTCAGCCGCTCCACCTGAGGTGGAGCCCCGGAGCGCATAGTGCAGGAGTGACAAGTGTCACACAGACATTACAGGTTTGCAGGCAGAGCTGATGTAATCTACATCCCGCACAGTCCCAGGAGGGGCTGCCGCTCTCCCCCGTCGCAAGTATCGCTGCTGGGGCTTACATAGTAGCTGTTAAATATGAAATTATCTGCGCACTGGGATCTAATGTGCGGACGAGCTGCTACACTTTCAGGTGACTAACCTGATGCAAGCTACAGAAATGGTGGAAATAGTGTTGCGCTCAATCCAATTTCCTTAATTGATTAATTACCTTAATGAACCCTTAATCTAAGTAAAGTATGGGTGTAGTGGATAAAATGTATGGAGCAAGTGGACAATTTGTGGTCCTGTGTTGGACAAATGCAATGATATCGAGACAAAATGTACTTATACTGTAAAAGGTACTGCTGTACCACTTTATTATGATCATACTTTACTTAGATTAAGGGTTCATTAAGGTAATTAATCAATTAAGGCAATTGGATTGAGCGCAACACTATTTCCACCATTTACATAGTAGCTGTGACTTCCATCCCCAGGGCTGCTCACTGCTGGCGTGGGAGGCGGAGGGGCCAACTCCCGGTGCGCGGCATCAGTCCTGGTGGCTCCTTTACTAGCCGCCGTTTGCTATGTCGCGGCCGTAACAAGTTTTTGCCAGATGCTCTGTATGTGCACAGCCACCCCCAGCAAGCAGACGTGTTTTATCAATGCGAGCTGCTGCCACTGGGATGGGGCCGCCGCCCACCTATCTGATGTGACGGCGGCTAACAGTATCTAAAGGGGGTTACCCATTACTGCTGAGCACGGCCTCTGCTCCACTGCGGCTCCCACTGCTGGCTCCTACCTGCCGCCTTTTATACAGTAGCGGTTGTGCCGCACTTCATTGTAGTGCCGCTCCCAGCTGGGAGCTGATGCACGGGCCAGTATTGTGGCGGGTAAGTGCATAATATAGCCGCCAATTACGACCCAGGAATCCCGCTAATCGGACCCCCGGGCTAATACTCGCGTAAGGGCTGTAACACACACTCCGGTTTTTCCCGGATGGCAAAAAGCCGGACAAACTTTGTCCGGCTTTTTGCCATCCGGGAGAAACCGGCAGAGTCGCTCACACAGGACGGCTTTGAGCCGTGTGTGATGCTGTGCGCATGCGCAGCATCAGACACGGCTTCAGAAAAAACCGTTGTGTGTGAAAGCTCCCCTTCACACACACGGTTTACTGGCTCCAAAGACGGGCCGGCGGCCGCCGGACCTTCCAGTGGTGAGACCCGGCTGCAACCCGGCAGCCGGGCCGGGGCCGTGCAGTGTGAAGGGACCCTAGCCCTCACACTGTTAACTACAATGCCGGCACGGGAAAAAGCCGGACGGCTTTTTCCCGGCCGGCAAAAGCCGGGTAGTGTGTTTCAGCACTTACTCTGCCTTCAGCCATTCTGCCGGTGGCGGCGGGCTGCTGGGGTTCCATGTCATCAGTGAACTGCTGGATGCAAGACACCCAGGGACTGATGTCCCTGCAGCCGGAGACGTAGCAGGCTGGCAGGGGCAAACTGCCAGACTGTTGCAGCTTCTTGAAAAATAAAAACAATTTAAAGAAATCTCTGGAGCTCCAGAGGAAGTGACTGGCTCTCCAGGGCACATTTCTAAAAACTGGTCTGGGGAGGGTTATAGAGGGGGAGGAGCCAGTCACACACATTAAAAAAATTAAAGTGCCGGCTCGCATAATCACCCCATCTATACCCATGGTACTGAACTCCAGCGTCCCCTCTGGATGATGGAGAAACATCTCTTATTGGAAAATCTGTCCTCTTGCATTTGTACATGTATACTGGCATTATTGATGCAGCTGTTTATGCGATGAGTGACAGGATGTATCTCATTCAAAATTGATGTGTGATACATCCTGCCTTTAGACAGTGGGGCAAGGGCAGCAGAGGGAGTGGTAAGAGGATTAAGCGGGCAGTGGTGTTGAGAATGGACTGAAGATGGGCATGGTGGCAGATATGGAATACTTCAAAAAATAAGTGTGTAAATCGGCGGTTTACTGTACCTTTTATTTTCACATATTCCAGTCTATAAAATCCTATCTATCTATCTATCTATCTATCTATCTATCTATCTATCTATCTATCTATCTATCTATCTATCTCATGATCATTGATTTTCTTAATCAAATTCCCCATAATCACTAGAAAGATGCAGACACCTAGCAAGTGTTGGCTCTAACATCCAGCAGCGAGGTGCTGCATTGCTATGATAAGATGGACTTTGCTCCACCCACTTATGCCTATGCAATTGTAGCCATGCTTAATGATTAATATTGTTCTGCAGTGCGCACGCGTGACGTACTATTACAATGAACCTTGTAGTTTCACATCGGGTCTAGTGATGCTTTTCAGTCGCACTGACTGCCGCAGAGTGATTGACATGAAGTGGGCGTTTCTGGGTGTCAACTGACCGTTTTCAGGGAGTGTACGGAAAAACGCAGGCGTGCAAAAAAAGACGCAGGCGTGGCTGGGCGAAAGCAGGGCGTGTTTGTGACGTCAGAACAAGAACCGAATGGTCTAAAGTGATCGCAAGCGCTGAGTAGGTTTTGAGCTACTCTGAAACTGCACAAAAAACGTTTGTAGCCGCTATATATATATATATATATATAATGTTACAAAGAAGAGGCGGCACTCAGAGACTATAGTGGTCAAAATTGTATTCCACAAAAACGATCCAACGTTTCGGGGGTACTTACGCCCCCTTTGTCAAGGTGAACAATAAATATTGTTCACCTTGACAAAGGGGGCGTAAGTACCCCCGGAACGTTGGATCGTTTTTGTGGAATACAATTTTGACCACTATAGTCTCTGAGTGCCGCCTCTTCTTTGTAACATTGTTTTACCTGCATTGGGAAGGCACCGGAGCAACGCTGTTTTTTGAGGAGGGAGTGCCAGTCCGCAGTAACTATATATATATATATATATATATATATATATATATATATATATATATATATATACATACATACATACATACATACATACATACATACATACATACATACATGTGATGAGACTACCTCATCTACAGAGCAGTAAATTGGAGTAGCCTTCAATTGGTACAAGGATCTATATAGAGACACGTTGTATACAACGAGGAGGCTATATAACGAGATGGCGAATCATCTTCAAGATTGGCTTACTGAGTTTCAAAGCACTACATGACCAGGCCCAAGGTACCTGAAGCAGCTACTGACCCCATACTGCCCCACTAGATTACTGCGATCTGTAGATGAAGGACTTTTAGCAGTACCTAGAATCTCCCGTAATTCATCTGGAGGTCGAGCTTTTAGTCATGCGGCTCCGACTCTATGGAACTCACTTCCCCGCACAGTGCGAGAGGCCCCAACTATAGAATCCTTCAAAAGTAGACTCAAGACTTTTCTGTTTACTCAAGCATTTCCATAATGTCCCTTTTAGTATCTTCATGCTTCTGTATTTTATGAAAAGCTGTTCTGTACTTCATTATTTTCTGTACTATATTATAGCGCCTTGAGTCCTATTGGAGAAAGAGCGCTATATAAATAAAATTATTATTATTATTAATATATATATGTGTGTGTGTGTATGTGTATATATATATATATATATATATATATATATATATATATATATATATATATATATATATATATATATATATATATAAATAAATAAAACACATCTTCATTCAGTGGCGTAACTAGAAATTTTTCCCCCAAGCCAAAACATTCTCTGGCACCCCCCATGATTGGCACTAGAAAGCTTTGGACCTTTTCACGCCTTTGGCGCGCGCCGCAAAAGAAGGGGTGTGGCCTTGCTGCAATGGGCGTTGTTTTGCTGGAAAAGGCTACCTTATACCCCAGTTTTGCAACCTGCACGCCCAGACGTTGGCCAACACAGGCAATAAAAATAATCATGATTCCTGGCCCATACATTATTTGTCATTTTTCCTCCGTATAGTAATGCCCAGTTTACATTAGGCCACATACTGCAATGGCCCTTAGACATTATGCCACACACAATAATGCCCCCGACACATTATGCCACACACCGTAAAGCCTGTGACACATTATGACAGGCATCGCAATGCCAGTTATTTATTATGCTACACACTGCAATGCCCGATTCATTATATCACATACAATGCCTGTTACACATTATGCCACACACTGCAATGTCCGTGACATATTATGCCACACACTGCAATGACCCTGAGACATTATACCACATACCACAATGCCCGTGATATAGTATACCACACATACCGCAATGCCCGTTACACCCTATGCCACACGCTGCAATGCCCCTGAGACATTATACCACAATGCCCGTGATATAGTATGCCCCACACACACCGTAATGCCTGTGACACATAGCGCAATGGCCGTTATACCCTATGCCACACTCTGCAATGCCCCTGAGACATTATACCACAATCCCCGTGATATAGTATGCCACACACACCGTAATGCCTGTGACACATAGCGCAATGGCCGTTATACCCTATGCCACACACCACATTACCCGTTATACATTATGCCACACACTGCAATGCCCCTGAGACATTATACCACAATGCCTGTGATATAGTATGCCACACACCGTAATGCCTGTGACACATTATGACACACACCGCAATGTCCGTGATACATTATGCCACACACCACAATTCCCATTACACATTGAGTCCTACAGTAAGGCTTCTAATTACTTTTAAATTACCTGCTCGTTGCCAGAGGTTTTATGCTCTTGGTTCCATGCACGTTGCCAGGGGTTTTCATGCTCAGGTTGTCATGCTCGTTGTCAGGGGTTTCATGCGGTAGGTGTTATGCTTGCTGCCAGTGGTATCATGTGCTGGGTTTCAAGCTTGTTGCCAGGTGGTAATGTTCGTTGCCAGGGGTTTCATGCACTGGGTGTCATGCTCGTTGCTAGGGGGTAATGCTTGTTGCCAGGGATTTCATGGGCTGGGTGTTGTGCTTGTAACCAGGGAGTAATGCTGCTTGTTAGGGTTGTGCTCCCAGTGCCACATATGCCCCCCAGTGCCAGATATTCCCCCACAGTGCCAGGTACACATATGCCCCCAGTGTCAAATATGCTCACCCAGGGCCAAATATTAAGTGCTGGATTGTCAGAGCTTATTAACCCTAAGGGCCCCAACTTGCGCACAACAAATTTTAATAAGTACCCGGGTAACTCACTATAGATGGTGATAAGGTTTTTTGTATTGCATGCAGAATAGTATATGTATAGGCCTAGTGGGAAAATACAGTGAATGCATGTATAACTGTCTTAAGTGAGATTAAATCTATTAATGTATAAATTCAAAGTGGTGTTGTTGAATTAAATTACAACACTTACTATTGTACGTGTGGCTTGAATTCAATCCGGGGAATCTGGAGGAAGAAGACAGGTATAATATAAATGGTAATGTGTAATTGACTTGAAATACGTACATACTTATCCTAGGGGAGGCTTACCCAGGCAAGCCTAAGTAAGTATTTAGCTTGGGTGGAGGCACAACTATTGGGTAATCATCCCTTAGTACCATACTTAAATAGCTTCCTGCTTATAGTATTAAGGGAAGGGTTATACAATAAAGTGTTTTTCCTAACACTCTCTGACTATTGCGATTAAAAATCATCACACACAACGTGACATACTGTATAGTAGAGTTTCCTGATTTTCGTTCACTATCATGATTAATGTAATACTCAAAGGAGCTTAGAACCGCATTTCAGGCTGTAAAAGTTTTAATGTATGATCCAAGATGGTAGTAGATGGGACTTTGATGTGATGCTTTTTGCTGTCTATGGTCTGTGTATTAGAACATCCGCTTAACAGGAAAACCTAGGTACAGATTTCTTTTATGGGGCTTTTTCTGAGGAATCTGAAGTGATTAGAGGAGAAGTAGTGCGAATGCACATAAACATATTGCAGGTTTTGTGGTTAGTAAATGTTTTATTTCTACAATAAGTCATGCATTTGTTTGGCTGGTTCTAGCAAATAAACTGCAAACTGTCAATTAGATATGGCTGATTCAGTGTTCACCTCTTTACAACATTGAATATATATGTATATATAAATATTTTTGAACAAATTCTTTTTGTAAGATAATCTAAAAGTCAAAAAAGAACATCATCAACATTTGTATTGGCAAGTATTTACTAGCTGACCATGGGGGATATGCAGTCAGCTCCGATCATTTCACAGCTAATGAATTTATCCCACTGAGTATTCAATTAGGGCTGTTTTCAACCGTTTTGAAAGCATTTTCGCCCATGCCTTTTCACCTCAAAATCGGCGAAAATGGCCCGTGTTTTTAACGAAAATACTGGATTCGCCAGTTCACGTGTTTTCCGCCCCTGACGCATGTGTTTTGCCTAGGCGAAAATCCGGCCCTGCTATTGAATAGGGCGAATCCCCATTTGCCCTAACAATAGCGAAAAGCTCAGTTTTTTCGCCTAGGCAAAAATAACGTAGCTAATTGCATACCCCTCCATATGTCCTTTTTAAATTACTTTATCCTGCAAACTGAAGTGTCGCTGTTGCATATGGATACATACATTCATATGCCTCACCTGCACTCATTAAACAAGACCCCATCCCTCTCACTCCTCCCCTGCAGATGCCACTTATCTGCAGTTTTGGATATTCCTTTCATTGTAATGTTATGGTGACCATTTATTTTCTTCTGACTTGCTCTGTATTGTTACGGAATGGGCAAATTAACCTGATAATTCTTTACCCAGCAATTTATTTAAATTTTTGTCATTTGACATTCTAGTAAGCGAGTTATTAAAATTATACGTTGTGTAGTTAAACAAATTAACTTGGAACCTTTTTATAAATCGTGTCTGAAATGAAAATACATTTCTGTTGACAGTAAATGGGCACAAAGGGTATGGCAAGCAACGCAAATTGGCTGTGATTTAAGCTTTTACGGTTTATTGCTTCTATTCCAAGACAATCTGTAATTGCTGGTTTGCTGTGATACTGTGTGCAATTTAATAATTGACCTGAATGGCTGATGTGCATACAACAGAATGTAGTTAACTTTAACGTCTCTATGAAAACTTTAAATGTACAACAATCTGATATTTGCGTAGAGAAATCTCTAATGGTGCCCATACACTTGTGAGATAATCGGTGCTAACCTTCGATTTCGACCGCATCTGTGAGAGAAATCGAAGGATAGTATGCACATTTTAGGTACCTTTCGACGTGATGCGCGGGCACGCCGGTCGAATCTTACTTATCAAGATAGTATGTGCTGCACTTAATATTTATCGAATCGCAGCGCGATCGCATGTGTTTTTAAAAACACATTATCCGCCGGGAGCGGCAGAGGCCGATCCCACTCGGCGGTGACGTGCCCATCAAGTGATTACCATGCGATCTATCGCATGATCGCATGGTAACCACTTTGGCAGTTCATGTGCAATTTCATCGCACCTGAACTGCCGGTGCGATGCCCTGCGATGTTGCATCGCACCAGTGTATGGGCACCATAAGTCTTATTTACAAAGGGTGTCAACTGGCATGTGCCTACTTGAGTGCTTGGAGGAGAATTTTGCTAATTCTCCTATTGGTCTTTAGTACATTCTGGTGATACTAAAATAATGTGAAAAGGGTGTGAAAAAAACCTTTTCTCTGACGTCCTAGTGGATGCTGGGAACTCCGTAAGGACCATGGGGAATAGACGGCTCCGCAGGAGACTGGGCACATCTAAAGAAAGAATTAGGACTATCTGGTGTGCACTGGCTCCTCCCCCTATGACCCTCCTCCAAGCCTCAGTTAGATTTCTGTGCCCGGCCGAGCTGGATGCACACTAGGGGCTCTCCTGAGCTCCTAGAAAGAAAGTATAGTTTAGGTTTTTTATTTTACAGTGAGACCTGCTGGCAACAGGCTCACTGCAGCGAGGGACTAAGGGGAGAAGAAGCGAACCTACCTAAGTGGTGGTAGCTTGGGCTTCTTAGGCTACTGGACACCATTAGCTCCAGAGGGATCGCACACAGGACCCGACCTCGTCGTCCGTTCCCGGAGCCGCGCCGCCGTCCCCCTTACAGAGCCAGAAGCAAGAAGGTCCGGAAAATCGGCGGCTGAAGACTTCTGTCTACTCCAAGGTAGCGCACAGCACTGCAGCTGTGCGCCATTGCTCCTCATGCACACCACACACTTCGGTCACTGATGGGTGCAGGGTGCTGGGGGGGGGGGGGGGGCGGGGGGCCTGAGCAGCAATATTAACACCTTGGCTGGCAAAACTGACACCATATATAGCCCCAGAGGCTATATAGGTGTAAATTACCCCTGCCAGAATAACACAAAAAGCGGGAGAAAGCCCGCCGAAAAAGGGGCGGAGCCATCTCCCTCAGCACACTGGCGCCATTTTCCCTCACAGCTCCGCTGGAAGGATCGCTCCCTGGCTCTCCCCTGCAGTCCTGCACTACAGAAAGGGTAAAAAAGAGAGGGGGGGCACTAAATTTAGGCGCAATACTTATATAATAAGCAGCTATAGGGGAAAACACTCTGTATAGTGATATCCCTCTGTTATATAGCGCTCTGGTGTGTGCTGGCATACTCTCCCTCTGTCTCCCCAAAGGGCTTTGTGGGGTCCTGTCCTCTGTCAGAGCATTCCCTGTGTGTGTGCTGTGTGTCGGTACGGCTGTGTCGACATGTATGATGAGGAAAATGATGTGGAGGCAGAGCAAATGCCTGTAAATGTGTTGTCACCCCCTGAGGGGTCGACACCTGTGTGGATGTACTTATGGAAGGAATTACGTGACAGTGTCAGCTCCTTACATAAGAGGTTTGACGACATAGGACAGCCGGCTACTCAGCTTGTGACTGTTCCAGCGTCTCAAATGTCATCAGGGGCTTTAAAACGCCCGCTACCTCAGATGGCAGACACAGATGTCGACACGGATACTGACTCCAGTGTCGACGACGATGAGACTAGTGTACCCTCCAATAAGGCCACCCGTTACATGATTGAGGCAATGAAAAATGTATTACACATTTCTGATAGTACCCCAGGTACCACAAAAAAGGGTATCATGTTCGGTGAGAAAAAACTTCCAGTAGTTTTTCCTTCATCTGAGGAATTAAATGAGGTGTGTGAGGAAGCCTGGACTTCCCCCGATAAGAAATTGATAATTTCTAAACGGTTATTGGCAGCGTACCCTTTCCCGCCAGAGGATAGGTCACGTTGGGAAACATCCCCTAAGGTAGATAAAGCGCTTACACGTTTATCAAAACAGGTGGCACTACCGTCTCAGGATACGGCCGCCCTAAAGGATCCTGCTGATAGAAAGCAGGAGGCTACCCTAAAAGCTATATATACACACACGGGCATTATATTGCGACCAGCGATTGCATCAGCATGGATGTGCAGTGCTGCTGCTGCGTGGTCAGATTCCCTGTCGGATAATATTGATACCCTGGATAGGGACAATATTTTGCTGACAGTGGAGCATATAAAAGACGCTGTCTTATACATGCGCGATGCACAGAGGGATATTTGCCGGCTGACATCAAAAATAAGTGCAATGTCCATTGCCGCCAGAAGGGGGTTATGGACTCGGCAGTGGTCAGGTGATGCCGATTCAAAAAGGCACATGGAAGTTTTGCCTTATAAGGGGGTGGAACTGTTTGGGGATGGTCTTTCAGACCTCGTTTCCACAGCTACGGCTGGGAAATCGACATTTTTGCCACAGGCTACCCCACAGCAAAAGAAAGCACCGTATTATCAAGTACAGTCCTTTCGGCCCCACAAACACAAGAGGGCTCGAGGCGCATCCTTTATGCCGAGAGGCAAAGGTAGAGGGAAAAAGCTGCAGCATACAGCCAGTTCCCAAGACCAAAAGTCCTCCCCCGCGTCCGGTAAGTCCACAGCATGACGCTGGGGCTTCACAGGCGGACCCGGGTACGGTGGGGGCCCGTCTCAGAAGTTTCAGCACACAGTGGGCTCTCTCACATGTGGATCCCTGGATCCTTCAAGTAGTATCTCAGAGGTACAGGCTGGAATTCGAGACGCCCCCCCCCCCCCCCCGCCGTTTTCTAAAATCTGCCTTACCAACAACTCCCTCTGCCAGGGAGGCAGTGTTGGTGGCTATCCAAAAACTGTATTCACAGCAAGTGGTTGTCAAGGTACCCCTCCTTCAGCAGGGAAAGGGTTACTATTCCACAATGTTTGTGGTACCGAAACCGGACGGTTCGGTGAGACCCATCTTAAATTTAAAATCCTTGAACACGTATATCAGCAAGTTCAAGTTCAAGATGGAATCGCTCAGGGCGGTTATTGCGAGCCTGGACGAGGGGGATTACATGGTCTCTCTGGACATCAAGGATGCATACCTGCATGTCCCCATTTACCCTCCTCACCAGGAGTACCTCAGATTTGTGGTACAGGACTGTCACTATCAGTTCCAGACGCTGCCGTTTGGGTTATCCACGGCACCGAGGGTCTTTACCAAGGTAATGGCCGAAATGATGATACTCCTTCGCAAGAAGGGAGTTTTAATTATCCCGTACTTGGACGATCTCCTGATAAAGGCGGGGTCCAAGGAACAGTTGGTAGTGGGGGTAGCACTTTCTCGGGAAGTGCTGCAACAGCACGGCTGGATTCTCAATATTCCAAAGTCACAGCTGGTCCCGACGACACGTCTTCTGTTCCTGGGAATGATTCTGGACACAGACCAGAAAAAAGTGTTTCTTCCAGTGGAAAAAGCCGAGGAGTTGTCATCTCTAGTCAGAGACCTCCTAAAACCGGGACAGGTGTCGGTACATCAATGCACACGAGTCCTGGGAAAAATGGTAGCTTCGTACGAAGCAATTCCATTCGGAAGGTTCCACGCAAGGACTTTCCAGTGGGACCTGTTGGACAAATGGTCCGGGTCCCATCTCCAGATGCAACAGCGGATAACCCTGTCGGCAAGGACCAGGGTGTCGCTGCTGTGGTGGCTGCAGAGGGCTCATCTACTAGAGGGCCGCAGATTCGGAATACAGGACTGGGTCCTGGTGACGACGGATGCCAGCCTTCGGGGCTGGGGTGCAGTCACAAAGGGAAGAAATTTCCAAGGACTGTGGTCAAATCAGGAGATTTCGCTTCACATAAATATTCTGGAGCTAAGGGCCATTTACAATGCCCTAAGCCAGGCAAGGCCCCTGCTTCAGAACCAGCCGGTACTGATCCAATCAGACCACATCACAGCGGTCGCCCATGTAAACAGACAGGGCGACACAAGAAGCAGGAGGGCAATGGCAGAAGCCACAAGGATTCTCCGATGGGCGGAAAATCACGTGTTAGCACTGACAGCAGTGTTCATTCCGGGAGTGGACAACTGGGAAGCAGACTTCCTCAGCAGGCACGACCTCCACCCGGGAGAATGGGGACTTCATCCAGAAGTCTTCCAAATGCTGGTAAACCGTTGGAAAAGACCACAGGTGGACATGATAGCGTCCCGCCTCAACAAAAAGCTAAAAAGACATTGCGCCAGATCAAGGGACCCTTAGGCGATCGCTGTGGACGCTCTAGTAACACCGTGGGTGTACCAGTCGGTTTATGTGTTTCCTCCTCTGCCTCTCATTCCCAAGGTACTGAGAATAATACGAAGGCGAAGAGTGAAAACTATACTCGTGGTTCCGGACTGGCCAAGAAGAGCTTGGTACCCGGAACTTCAAGAAATGCTTTCAGAGGACCCTTGGCCTCTGCCGCTCAGACAAGACCTGCTGCAGCAGGGGCCCTGTCTGTTCCAAGACTTACCGCGGCTACGTTTGACGGCATGGCGGTTGAACACCGGATCCTGAAGGAAAAGGGCATTCCGGAGGAAGTCATCCCTACCCTGATCAAAGCCAGGAAGGATGTCACCGCAAAACATTATCACCGCATTTGGCGGAAATATGTTGCTTGGTGTGAGGCCAGGAAGGCCCCAACGGAGGAATTTCAACTGGGTCGATTCCTGCATTTCCTGCAAGCAGGGGTGACGTTGGGCCTCAAATTGGGGTCCATTAAGGTCCAGATTTCGGCCCTGTCGATTTTCTTCCAGAAAGAACTGGCTTCACTGCCTGAAGTTCAGACTTTTGTCAAAGGAGTGCTGCATATTCAGCCTCCTTTTGTGCCCCCAGTGGCACCTTGGGATCTCAATGTGGTTTTGGAGTTCCTGAAATCACATTGGTTTGAACCACTTAAGACTGTGGATTTGAAATATCTCACGTGGAAAGTGGTCATGCTGTTGGCCCTGGCTTCGGCCAGGCGTGTGTCAGAATTGGCGGCTTTGTCCTATAAAAGCCCTTATCTGATTTTCCATATGGATAGGGCAGAGTTGAGGACTCGTCCTCAGTTTCTCCCAAAGGTGGTATCAGCGTTTCACTTGAACCAGCCTATTGTGGTGCCTGCGGCTACTAGGGACTTGGAGGATTCCAAGTTACTGGACGTAGTCAGGGCCCTGAAAATTTGTTTCCAGGACGGCTGGAGTCAGGAAAACTGACTCGCTGTTTATCCTGTATGCACCCAACAAACTGGGTGCTCCTGCTTCTAAGCAGACTATCGCGCGCTGGATTTGTAGCACTATTCAGCTGGCGCATTCTGCGGTGGGACTACCGCAGCCTAAATCTGTAAAAGCCCATTCCACAAGGAAGGTGGGCTCATCTTGGGCGGCTGCCCGAGGGGTCTTGGCTTTACAACTTTGCCGAGCTGCTACTTGGTCAGGGGCAAACACGTTTGCAAAATTCTATAAATTTGATACCCTGGCTGAGGAGGACCTGGAGTTCTCTCATTCGGTGCTGCAGAGTCATCCGCACTCTCCCGCCCGTTTGGGAGCTTTGGTATAATCCCCATGGTCCTTACGGAGTTCCCAGCATCCACTAGGACGTCAGAGAAAATAAGAATTTACTCACCGGTAATTCTATTTCTCGTAGTCCGTAGTGGATGCTGAGCGCCCATCCCAAGTGCGGATTGTCTGCAATACTTGTAAATAGTTATTGTTACACAAATCGGGTTGTTATTGCGAGCCATCTGTTCAGAGGCTCTTTTTGTTATCATACTGTTAACCGGGGTTCCTATCACGAGTTATACGGTGTGATTGGTGTGGCTGGTATGAGTCTTACCCGGGATTCAAAATCCTTCCTTATTGTGCCAGCTCTTCCGGGCACAGTGTCCTAACTGAGGCTTGGAGGAGGGTCATAGGGGGAGGAGCCAGTGCACACCAGATAGTCCTAATTCTTTCTTTAGATGTGCCCAGTCTCCTGCGGAGCCGTCTATTCCCCATGGTCCTTACGGAGTTCCCAGCATCCACTACGGACTACGAGAAATAGAATTACCGGTGAGTTTATTCTTATTTTCACTATATTTTTTTCCCCAAACATTTCTTTTATTTGAAGCATGACACATGATTCAGAGTTGATCGCTAGCTGCTTTTGTTCGCTGCGCTACGATCAGGCAAAAAAACTGCACTTCTGCGTATGCGGCGCAATGTACTTTTACAACGGCCAATGTAGTTTCACACAGGGTCTATCGAAGCTTTTCAGTCGCACTGCTAACCGCAGAGTGATTGACGTGAAGGGGGCGTTTCAGGGTGTAAACTGACCGTTTTCAGGGAGTGTTCGAAAAAACGCAGGTGTGCCAGGAAAAACGCAGGCGTGGCTGGGCGAACGTAGGGCGTGTTCGTGACGTCAAAACAGCAACTGAATAGTCTGAAGTGATCGCAAGTGCTGAGTAGGTCTGAAGCTACTCTGAAACTGCACAAATTTATTTTGTAGCTTCTCTGCGATCCTTTCGTTCGCACTTCTGCTAAGCTTTAATACACTCCCAGTGGGAGGCGGCATAGCGTTTGCACGGCTGCTAAAAACTGCTAGCAAGCGAACAACTCGTAATGACCAAAATAGTTTCATTCAATATACATCCTTGTGTACATCCAATTTGACATTTATCATGAACAATTATTTATTGTACGATAAACTTATTTCTACAACCTTTTCTAGTTTGTTGTCCAGTTTACTATGCAAATTGTACACATTTTCATAAAGGAGAGAAAGAGATCTTCATATATATGTAAAACAAACAAGGCGAGCCCGAATCTATACCCAAACTTCACCTCCACCATTCCTCTCTAAAGCAAAGATTTTGTATCTCCCCTAAGACAGTGTTTGGTCTTAAATCATTCATTTTCAAAAGAGATTGGGGGATCTTGCTCATAGATTCGTGTTTCATATACCATAATGTATTTCTGCTGCGGGGTACACTGGGCTCCACAAGGATTCACATCGGGGGGTGTAGAGTAGGATCTTGATCCGAGGCACCAACAGGCTCAAAGCTTTTGACTGTTCCCAAGATGCACAGCGCGCCTCCTCTATAACCCCGCCTCCATGCCAGTGAGCTTAGTTTGTTAGTTGGTGCCTTGCAGTATGCAGGCACTTTAGGGGAGGCTGCCTTAAGCAGCCTTTTCAGAGCTTCATTTTACAAAGACTGACAGAAGAATCTGTAAGAAGACTACAAGGGCTGCTGCAGGCAAAGTCTCAGAGACTTTCCTGTGTGCAGCTCCATCACCCCCAGCGGCACTGTATACTCCCGCGCCGGGGTTGCCGGGTCACTGCAGCGGAGGCATCGGCTTCTTCCTAAAGTGAGTCACACACACGCCGCCGTCTCCCGGATCACGGGGCCGCAGACAAGGGGCAGGTAAGGGGCTCCTGTGCCGCACTTTACCGCGATCCAGTGCGGCCGTAGGAGGCGGCCCGCGCGCTGACGTGGACACTGAGTACTGGGCAGCTTGCTCCACTAGCCACCAGGGTCATATTTTGGGCACAGGTCAGGGGGATTTTGTACCAAGTTCCCCCGTTTTGTTTTCTGCCCGCACACCCGGTAGGGTTGCCAGCAGTGGGAGCAGGCCGGACCTGAGGCCCCAGCCCCAGGGTGCCATTTTTACAATGTTCCCGCCCTGGAGCTGCTTCCTTCTCCCTCACTCCCGGTCATCAGCCATTACACATAGGTGGTCATTTCGAGTTGTTCGCTAGCTGTTTTCGGTCGCTGTGCAGCGATCAGGCAAAAAAAAAAGGCAAATCTGCACATGCGGCGCAATGCGCACGCGCGACATACTTTCGCAACAGCCGATGCAGTTTCACACAAGGTCTAGCGACGCTTTTCAATCGCACTGCTGGCCGCAGAGTGATTGACAGGAAGTGGGTGTTTCTGGGAGGTAACTGGCTGTTTTTGTGGAGTGTGTGTAAAAACGCTGGCGTGACACATACAAACGCAGGCGTGCCTAGGGAACCGCAGGCGTGGCTGACCAAATGCCGGGCATGTTCGTAACATCAAATAAGGAACTAAACAGTCTGAAGTGATCGCAAGCTAGGAGTAGGTCTGGAGCTGCTCAGAAACGGCACAATCTTTTTTTGTAGCAGCGCTGCGATCCTTTCGATCGCACTTCTGCTAAGATACACTCCCAGAGGGCGGCGGCTTAGCGTTTGCACGGCTGCTAAAATCAGCTAGCGAGCGAACAACTCGGAATGAGGGCCATAGAGCCTTGCTGTTTCTGGGATTGCTGGGGCAAATCCTCCTCTGTGAAACCGCCTGACTGCCAGTGCTGTGCTTCCTACAGGACACTTGAGTATTCTACCTGTCACTGGGACTGTGTTAGTTAAGAAAGAGTGCATACTGTCAGGGTTGTGTGGTACAAACACCCTGTGATATACATCCAGTGCTTACTGTGTTTGTTATATCTATAGTTATCACATCTAGCCATACTGAGTATTACTTTGAATTGTTAGACCAGTGCAGTTTATGGTACATCATTTCTGCATGGTACGCTTGTGACTATATATGTGTGTGTGCATGTAGCTGCTGCATGGTTGCCTTATTGCAGGGTATTTCACTCAGCGTGCTATTCCTATATTGCTATACCTGAGGGGGCTAAGTGCTTCAGGTTTTTCCATAATTAATATAGGATTGTGTCACAAGATATACTGACGGGGTATTTTTACTTGTGATTTGTTGTCACCATATATTCTATGGGGTATATGCAATTGCGGTCGAATTCCCGAAAATGTCGAAAAACGGGACATTTTCGCCCCCAAAAATTTTTTGACAATGCAATTCAGTACTTTCCGTCAAAAAAACGTACTTTCTCTGACGTCCTAGTGGATGCTGGGAACTCCGTAAGGACCATGGGGAATAGCGGCTCCGCAGGAGTCTGGGCACATCTAAAGAAAGCTTTAGGATCACCTGGTGTGCACTGGCTCCTCCCCCTATGACCCTCCTCCAAGCCTCAGTTAGATTTCTGTGCCCGACGAGAAGGGTGCACACTAGGGGCTCTCCTGAGCTCTTTGTGAAAGTTTTAGTTTAGGTTTATTATTTTCAGTGAGACCTGCTGGCAACAGGCTCACTGCATCGTGGGACTAAGGGGAGAAGAAACGGACTCACCTGCGTGCAGAGTGGATCGGGTTTCTTAGGCTACTGGACATTAGCTCCAGAGGGACGATCACAGGTTCAGCCTGGATGGGTCCCGGAGCCGCGCCGCCGGCCCCCTTACAGAGCCAGAAGAGCGAAGAGGTCCGGTGAAATCGGCGGCAGAAGACGATCCTGTCTTCAGATAAGGTAGCGCACAGCACCGCAGCTGTGCGCCATTGCTCTCAGCACACTTCACACTCCGGTCACTGAGGGTGCAGGGCGCTGGGGGGGCAGCGCCCTGAGACGCAATAAATCGATAAAAACCTTATATGGCTAAAATAAATGCATCACATATAACTCCTGGGCTATATGGATGCATTTAACCCCTGCCAAAACATACAGAAAAACGGATGATAAGGACGCCGAGAAAGGGGCGGAGCCTATCTCCTCAGCACACTGGCGCCATTTTCCCTCACAGCTCAGTTGGAGGGAAGCTCCCTGGCTCTCCCCTGCAGTCACTACACTACAGAAAGGGGTTAAAAAAGAGAGGGGGGCACAAATTAGGCGCAGTATAAACAATACAGCAGCTATAAAGGGAAAAACACTTATATAAGGTTATCCCTATATATATATAGCGCTCTGGTGTGTGCTGGCAAACTCTCCCTCTGTCTCCCCAAAGGGCTAGTGGGTCCTGTCCTCTATCGGAGCATTCCCTGTGTGTGTGCTGTGTGTCGGTACGTTTGTGTCGACATGTATGAGGAGAAAAATGATGTGGAGACGGAGTAGAATGTCTGTAATAGTGTTATCACCCCCTAGGGGGTCGACACCTGAGTGGATGTACTGTTGAAATTGCGTGACAGTGTCAGCTTTGTATAAAAGACAGTGGTTGACATGAGACAGCCGGCTACTCAGCTTGTGCATGTCCAGACGTCTCATACAGGGGCTCTAAAGCGCCCGTTACCTCAGATACAGATGCCGACACGGATACTGACTCCTGTGTCGACGGTGAAGAGACAACCGTGATTTCCAATAGGGCCACTCATTGCATGATTAATGCAATGGAAAATGTTTACACTTTTCTGATAATATGAATACCACCAAAAAAAGGGGTATTATGTTTGGTGAGGAAAAACTTCCTGTAGTTTTCCTAAATCTGAAAAATAAAATGAGGTGTGTGATGATGCGTGGGTTTCCCCCCGATAACAATTGATAATTCTAAAAAGTTATTGGCAGTATACCTTTTCCCGCCAGAGGTTAGGGTGCGTTGGGAAACACCCCCTACAGGGGATAAGGCGCTCACACGCTTGTAAGAACAAGGGCTCTACCCTCTCTTGAGATGGCCGCCCTTAAGGATCCTGCTGATAAAAAGCAGGAGGGTATCCTAAAATGTATTTACACACATACTAGTGTTATACTGCGACCAGCAATCGCCTCCGCCTGGATGTGCAGTGCTGGGTTGGCGTGGTCGGATTCCCTGACTGGAAATATTGATATCCTAGATAAGGACAGTATATTATTGGCTATAGAGCAATTAAAAGATGCATTTCTATATATGCATGATGCACAGCGGAATATTTGCCGACTGGCATCAAGTATAAGTGCGTTGTATTCTACCAGTAAAGTGGTCAGGGATTCCAAACGGCATTTGGAAGTATTGCCTTAAAAAAAAGGGGATGTACCCTAGGTCGCCTCTCAAAATAAGACGCCGTATTATCAGGCGCAGTCCTGGTTGGCAAGCGGACAAAAGGGTTCCTCTTTTCTGCTCGTGACAGAGGGAGAGGAAAATGGCTGCAGAGATCAGCCAGTTCCCAGGAACAGAAACCCTTTTCTGCCTCTGCCAAGCCCTCAGTATGACGCTAGGGCTTTACAAGTTCAGGCACGGTGGGGGCCCGTTCTCTGTGAATTTCAGTGCGCAGTGGGCTCACTCGCAAGTAGACCCCGGGATCCTTCAGGTGTTATCTCAGGGGTACAAAATTGGAATTCGAGACGTATTCCCCTCGCCGTTTCCAAAAAGTCTGTTTTACCGACGTCTCCCGCTGACAGGGAGGCAGTTTTGGAAGCCATTCACATGCTGTATTCCCAGCAGGTGATAATTAAGGTACCCCTCCTGCAACAGGGAACGGGGTATTATTCCACACTATTGTGGTACCGAAGCCAGACGGCTCGGTGAGACCGATTTTAAAATCTAAAATCTTTGAACACTTACATACAGAGGTTCAAATTCAAAATTGAGTCACTCAGAGCAGTGATTGCAAACCTGGAAGAAGGGGACTACATGATGTCTCGGGACATCAAGGATGCTTACCTTCATGTCAAAATTTACCCTTCTCACCAAGGGTATCTCAGGTTATGGTACAGAACTGTCATTATCAGTTCAGACGCTGCCGTAGGGAGGGTCCACGGCACCCCGGGTCTTTACTGAAGTAATGACCGAAATGATGATATTCCTTCAAAGGAAGGGAATTTTTAGTTATCCTTTACTTGGACGATTCCCTGATAAGGGTAAGATCCAGGGAACAGTTGGAGATCGGTGTAGCACTATCTCAGGTAGTGTTGCGGCAGCACGATTGGATTCTCAATATTCCAGATTCGCAGCTGGTTCCGACGACGTGTCTTCTGTTCCTAGGGATGATCCTGGACACAGTCCAGAAAGAAGGTGTTTCTCCCGGAGGAAAAAGCCAGGGAGTTATCCGAGCTAGTCAGGAACCTCCTAAAACCAAACCAAGTCTCAGTGCATCAATGCACAAGGGTTCTGGGTAAAAATGGTGGCTTCCTACGAAGCAATCCCATTCGGCAGATTCCACGCAAGACTTTCCAGTGGAACCTACTGGACAAATGGTCCGGGTCGCATCTTCAGATGCATCAGCGGATAACCCTGTCACCAGGGACAAGGGTATCCCTCCTGTGGTGGTTGCAGAGTGCTCATCTTCTAGAGGGCCGCAGATTCGGCATTCAGGACTGGATCCTGGTGACCACGGATGCCAGCCTGCGAGGCTGGGGAGCAGTCACACAGGGAAGGAATATCCAGGGCTTATGGTCAAGCCTGGAGACATCACTTCACATAAATATCCTGAAGCTAAGGGCCATTTACAATGCTCTAAGCTTAGCAAGACCTCTGCTTCAAGGTCAGCCGGTGTTGTTCCAGTCGGACAACATTACGGCAGTCACCCACGTAAACAGACAGGGTGCCACAAGAAGCAGGAGGGCAATGGTAGAAGCTGCAAGGATTCTTCGCTGGGCGAAAAACCATGTGATAGCACTGTCAGCAGTTTTCATTCCGGGAGTGGACAACTGGGAAGCAGATTTCCTCAGCACGACCTCCACCCGGGAGAGTAGGGACTTCACCCAGAAGTCTTCCACATGATTATAAACCGTTGGGAAAAACTCGACAGGTATTGCGCCAGGTCAAGGGACCCTCAGGCAATAGCTGTAGATGCTCTGGTAACACCGTGGGTGTACCAATCAGTGTATGGGTTCCCTCCTCTGCCTCTCATACCCAAGGTACTGAGATTGATAAGATGGAGAGGAGTAAGCACTATATTAGTGGCTCCGGATTGGCCAAGAAGGACTTGGTAACCGGAACTTCAAGAGATGCTCACGGAGGATCCGTGGCCTCTACCTCTAAGAAGGGACCTGCTTCAGCGGGGACCTTGTCTGTTCCAAGACTTGCCGCGGCTGCGTTGACGGCATGGCGGTTGAACGCCGGATCCTGAAGAAAAAAGGCATTCCGGATGAAGTCATCCCTATCCTGATCAAGGCCGGGAAGGATGTAACCGAAAAACATTATCACCGCATTTGGCGAAAATATGTTGCGTGGTGCGAGGCCAGTAAGGCTCGACGGAGGAAATTCAACTGGGTCGATTCCTACATTTCCTGCAAACAGGAGTATCTATGGGCCTGAAATTGGGGTCCATTAAGGTTCAAATTTCGGCTCTGTCGATTTTCTTCCAAAAAAGAACTAGCTTCAGTCCCTGAAGTTCAGACGTTTTGTTAAAGGGGTACTGCATATACAGACTCCTTTTGTGCCTTCAGTGGCACTTTGGGATCTCAAGGTGGTTTTTGGGTTCCAAAAGTCACATTGGTTTGACCCACTTAAATCTGTGGAGTTAAAATATCTCACAGAAAAAGTGGTCATGCTGTTGGCTATGGCCTGGGCCAGGCGCGTGTCAGAATTGGTGGCTTTATCCTGTAAAAGCCCTTATCTGAGTTTCCATTCGGACAGGGCGGAATTGAGGACTCGTCCTCAGTTTCTCCCTAAGGTGGTTTCAGCGTTCACCTGAACCAAACCTATTGTGGTGCCTGCGGCTACTAGGGACTTGGGGGACTCCAAGTTGCTAGACGTTGTCAGGACCCGGAAAATATATGTTTCCAGGACGGCTGGAGTCAGGAAATCTGACTTGCTGTTTATCCTGTATGCACCCAACTAGCTGGGTGCTCCTGCTTCTAAGCAGACTATTGCTCGTTGGATTTGTAGTACAATTCAGCTTGCACATTCTGTGGCAGGCCTGCCACAGCCAAAAATCTGTAAATGCCCACTCCACAAGGAAGGTGGGCTCATCTTGGGCAGCTGCCAAGGGGTCTCGGCTTTACAACTTTGCCGAGCAGTTACTTGGTCAGGAGCAAATACGTTTGTAAAATTCTACAAATTTGATACCCTGGCTGAGGAGGACCGGGAGTTCTCTCATTGGGTGCTGCAGAGTCATCCGCACTCTCCCGCCCGTTTTGGGAGCTTTGGTATAATCCCCATGGTCCTTACGGAGTTCCCAGCATCCACTAGGACGTCAGAGAAAATAAGAATTTACTTACCGATAATTCTATTTCTCGTAGTCCGTAGTGGATGCTGGGCGCCCATCCCAAGTGCGGATTGTCTGCAATACTGGTACATAATTATTGTTACCAAAAAAATTCGGGTTATTGCTGTAGTGAGCCATCTTTTCTAGAGGCTCCTCTATTATCATGCTGTTAACTGGGTTCAGATCACAAGTTGTACAGTGTGATTGGTGTGGCTGGTATGAGTCTTACCCGGGATTCAAAATCCTTCCTTATTGTGTACGCTCGTCCGGGCACAGTATCCTAACTGAGGCTTGGAGGAGGGTCATAGGGGGAGGAGCCAGTGCACACCAGGTGATCCTAAAGCTTTCTTTAGATGTGCCCAGACTCCTGCGGAGCCGCTATTCCCCATGGTCCTTACGGAGTTCCCAGCATCCACTACGGACTACGAGAAATAGAATTATCGGTAAGTAAATTCTTATTTTCCAAATTTGACTTTTTGAAATTCGACATTTGTCAAATTCGACATTTCTGCAATGGTACAAATGCGGCAATTCGACAAAAGTATATTCAATTGAAGTTTGGAAATTCGACAACAGCCTCACGCTCTTCGACCCGGTCCTGGTTCTAAAAATCCGGGGGGGGGGAATGACAGGGGATCCCCCGTATTTTTAAAACCAGCACCGGGCTCTGCGCCTGGTGCTGGTGCAAAAAATACGGGGGACAAAAAGAGTAGGGGTCCCCCGTATTCTTTACACCAGCATCGGGCTCCACTAGCTGGACAGATAATGCCACAGCCGGGGGTCACTTTTATACAGCGCCCTGCGGCCGTGGCATTAAATATCCAACTAGTCACCCCTGGCCGGGGTACCCTGGGGGAGTGGGGACCCCTTCAATCAAGGGGTCCCCCAGCCACCCAAGGGCCAGGGGTGAAGCCCGAGGCTGTCTCCCCCCCCCCCCCCCCCCCCCCTCCAATCCAAGGGCTGCGGATGGGGAGCTGACAGCCTTGAGAAAATTGAAAGAATATTGTTTTTCCAGTAGTACTACAAGTCCCAGCAAGCCTCCCCCGCAAGCTGGTACTTGGAGAACCACAAGTACCAGCATGCGGGAGAAAAACGGGCCCGCTGGTACCTGTAGTTCTACTGGGAAAAAATACCCAAATAAAAACAGGACACGCACACTGTGATAGTAAAACTTTATTTAACACATGTCGACACATACATACTTACCTATGTTCACACGCCGACCTCTGTCCACTTGTCCAAGTAGAATCCACGTGTACCTGTGAATAAAATTATACTTACCTGATCCAGTGTCCAGATTAAAATCCACGTGCTTGGCAAAAAAAAAAAACGAACACCCGGACCAAACGGACTGAATGCCGAGACCCCACGTGACTGCTGTCACAGAAAGGTCTCTTCAGCCAATCAGCGAGCGCAACGTCCTGGCACTCTGCTGATTGGCTATGCGCGTCTGAGCTGTCAGCGCATCGCAACGCCTCTCCATTATATTCAATGGTGGGAACTTTGCGGTCAGCGGTGAGGTCACCCGCGGTCAGCGGCTGACCGCGGGTAACCCCACCGCTGACGGCAAAGTTCCCACCATTGAAACTAATGGAGGGAGCTGTGCGATGCGCTGTCTGCCAGCAGACGCACATACAGCCAATCAGGTGAGTGCCACGAAGTAGCGATTCCTGATTGGCTGAAGGCACCTTTCTGTGACAGCAGTCACGTGGGGTCCCGGCATTCGTTGAAAGGGGTCCCATGTGTAAACATGGGACCCCTTTCAGTCCGGGTGTTCGTTTTTTTTTTTTTTGCCAAGTACGAGGATTATTTTAAAAGATCCGGACACTGGATTGAGGTGAGTATAATTTTATTCACAGGTACACGTGGCTTCTACTTGGACAAGTGGACCGAACGTCGTGTCAACATAGGTAAGTATGTATGTGTGTGTGTGTCGACATGTGTGAAATAAAGTTGTACTTTCAAGGTGTGCGTGTCCTGTTTTTATTTGGGTATTTTTTTCCCAGTAGAACTACAGGTACCAGCGGGCCCGTTTTTCTCCCGCATGCTGGTACTTGTGGTTCTCCAAGTACCAGCTTGCGGGGAGGCTTGCTGGGACTTGTAGTACTACTGGAAAAAACAATATTCTTGCAATTTTCTCAAGGCTATCAGCCCCCCATCCGCAGCCCTTGGATGGGGTGGACAGCCTCGGGCTTCACCCCTGGCTGGGGGGGGACCCCTTGATTGAAGGGGTCCCCACTCCCCCAGGGTACCCCGGCCAGGGGTGACTAGTTGGATATTTAATGCCACGGCCGGGGGATCCTCTGTCATTTTTCCCCCCGGATTTTTAGAACCAGGACCGGCTCGAAGAGCCCGAGGCTGGTTATGCTTTGGAGGGGGGACCCCACGCAGTTTTTTTGGGGTTTTTTTTACCGTTTTTTCCATTTTTTTAAAAATCGGATCAAAATCCGTCAAATCGGCCGTTTTTCGACAGCGGGACTGTCGAATCCGTTTTTTATTGAATATGTTGAATTCCGGCACCCACTTGCCGGAATTCGACGGTCGAAATTGTGTCGAATTAAAAAACGGGCGAAAAATTGCTGCGATTCGCCGCTAATTGCATATACCCCTATATCTATTGAACTCCCGGTCTGTGCCATCTTAGGCTTCTGTTCTGAGAGTTCCTGCTAGGTATAGTGCTGCTACACCTTGTACAGGGTTGCCCATTGTGCACATAGTTATGTCTGCTAAACGTGGCAAGGACATTGGGGCCTCTCCCACATTGCGTGGTAGTGAGGCCGCAGACGTAATGGAGGATAATTTAGCAGCTGAGAGTTCAGGTTCAGGGGGTTCCTTACACCCCAGTGGGTCGGTAGCGCTTGGGGCATCACAGGACCCACCTTGGGCTACATTCTCCACATTGTTAAACGCGCTTGTGACTAAATTGACGCCCCCTGTGGGACCACCTGTGCCACTGCAACAGTTTATGGTCCCTGCTGTGAACCCGCCATGGGCGGATCAACTTTCCACTCAGTTACAGCATTTGAACCGATCTATGACTAAATCTAAGTGTCACTCTCGCCCGCCTAAGACTAAGTCATTTTCTAAACGGGCCATTACCACCTCCCAATCCACGGCTTTAACAGACACGTCCTCTGAGGAGGATGGTGCATATACTGACCCCTCTGACACTGACGCTGCTGTTTCAGATGGGGAAGGGAAGTCATCCGTGGATGTCTTGGATTTGATTGAGGCGATACGGCTCATTCTTCAAGTGTCTGATGATTCTGAGCCTGAAACTGTCTCCAAGAAACCGGATAGGTTTAAGCGTAAGAAGGTGGTTAAACAAGTTTTACCCTACTCTAAACACCTGGTTGACATACGTCAGGAATCCTGGGACAAAATTTACACTGAATAAGAGACTGTTGGCTCGCTATCCTCTCTCTGCGGAGGTGTGTAAAAATTGGGAAACCCCACCGCCTGTAGATTCTCATGTGGCGCACATGGTGGTTTCCTCTGCTCTGCCAGTAACTACCGTCACCTCTCTGAAGGAACCGACGAATCGTTGTGTGGAGGGCTGTTTAAAAGCAATTTATACCCTTATGGGGGCTGTACAAAGGCCAACTATTGCAGTGACTTGGGCTGCTGAAGCTTTTGAGGCGTGGGCTCAGGAACTCGAGGCGGAACTGCCTTCGGACGCGTCTGAGCATGCTCGACAATGTCTCTCGTATATTGCCACGGCTTCTCTGTAACTTAAGGAGGCGGCCTCCGATGCCGGGGTGCTCACGGCCAAGGCTGCTACTGCATCCGTCTTGGCCAGACGTATCCTTTGGTTGAGATTCTGGTCAGTGGATTTGGATTCCAAGAAAACCCTGGAGGTGCTTCCTTTCAAAGGAGACATTCTCTTTTGCGAAGACCTCAATAAGATTGTGGCTAATCTGGCTACTGCTAAAAGAGATTGCCTACCTAGTACGGCTCCTTCCGCACAGAAGGCTAAAAGTACTTTCCCTCTGCCCTTTTCGTACTCCAGGTAAAGCAAAAGTTCAGGCGTACCCAAAGCAAGCTCGTGCTTCCAGACCTGCCAAGCCCTGACCGAAGCATGCCTTGGCCACCCGTCAGCCAGCTTCCAAAACTGACAAGCCGGCCGCATGACGGGGCGGGCCTCCCTCTGGGGGATCCCAGGGTGGGGGGCCGAATTCTAGGTTTCGCCCAGGAATGGTTGAAGACCACTTCAGATACCTGGGTGAGGGAAGTCAATGCTCGAGGTTACGCCATACCCTTCAAGAATCTCCCCCCTCATCGATTTTGCCTGACAGATGTGCCTCTGGATCCGGCAAAAGCAAACACGTTGCACTCTGTGGTACTGTACATTCCCTCCTGATCACAGGAGTGGTGGTACAGGTTCCTTTGGCTCAGAGAGGCAAGGTATACTATTCACCGCTGTTTCTAGTCCAGAAACCGAACGGGTCCTCGCGGCCCATTCTCAATCTGAAGTCCTTTGACAAGCATGTGCGGTCTCCAAGTTTTGTATAGAAACTCAGCGCTCTATTGTTCTGGCCATGGAGCCTGGGGACTATATGGTCTCCCTGGACATACAGGATGCCTACCTGCATATTCCTATTGCGGTATCTCATCAACAGTACCTTCGGTTTGCGGTGGGCAACCTTCATTACCAATTTCAGGCGTTACCCTTTGGTTTGACAACGGCTCCCCGAGTTTTCACCAAAGTAATGGCGGTCATGACGGCTCCGCTCCGCCGTCAAGGGGTCAGGATCTTGCCGTATTTGGACGATTTGTTGATCCTGTCAAATTCCCCAGAACTTCTACTGTGTCATCTCGATCTGGCGGTCCAGTGCATGACAGCCCACGGGTGGCTGATAATCTGGAAGAAATCCTCCCTGGATCCTGCTCGGAGCATGTTACACCTGGGAGCGTTATTGGACACTCACAACCAACGGTTGTCCCTGTCTCAGGAGAAAGTCTTGAAGATTCAGGACAGGATTCAATGCTTCCTATCTTGTCCGCAAGTGTCGATACATTCGGCAATGCAAGTGCTAGGTCTCATGGTGTCGGCTTTCGACATGGTGGCGTATGCTCAGTTCCACTCTCGCCCTCTGCAGATGTTAATTCTGACCAAGTGGGGCGGCCTGCCTCACCGGAAAAGAGCTCACGTGATCTCATTGTCTTCGGAGGTCCGCTTGTCACTGAGCTGGTGGCTGCAGGACCATCAATTGAGCAGGGGCCGTCCATTCTGGATATGTCCGACTGGGTCCTCCTGACAATGGATGCCAGTCTGAGAGGTTGGGGCGCGGTGTTGGAACAACACTCTCCTCAGGGTCGGTGGACCAAGGAGGAGTCTCTACTCCCGATAAACATTCTGGAACTGTGGGCAGTGTTCAATACATTAACAATGGCCCAGCATCTCATACAGACCAGACCTGTTCAAGTACAATCGGACAACGCCACCACGGTGGCGTACATCAATCATCAAGGCGGCAATCGAAGCCTCATGGCACTGAAGGAAGTATCATGGTTTCTTCAGTGGGCAGAACGCCATCTGCCGGCCATATCCGCATTGTTCATACCAGGTGTCCTGAACTGGGAAGCGGACTATCTCTCAGTCGTCAGGACGTACACGCATGACAGTGGAGCCTCCATCCGGAGGCGTTTCAACTTCTCGTGGACACGTGGGGCCTTCCAGATGTGGATCTGATGGTGTCTCGACACAATCACAAGGTTCCAGTCTTCAGAGCAAGGACAAGGGATCCTTAAGCTGCGTTCGTCTACTCTCTGGTGATTCCATGGAACTTTCAGCTACCGTACGTGTTCCCTCCGGTGTCGCTCCTGCCCAGGGTAAAAACGGAAGTTCAAGCAAGAAGGAGGAAACCTGCTTCTGGTCGCTCCAGCGTGGCCCAGATGGCACTGGTTCGCCGATCTACTGGGTCTCTCCTGGGATCGTCCCCTTCTACTTCCACAACAACCAGACCTCCTCGTTCAGGGCCCTTGTGTTTACCAGGATTTGGCCCGTCTGGGTTTGACGGCATGGCCCTTGAGGCTTTACTTGGTGTGCGTCTCACAATCATGACATTGTCAAGTTTAGTACGGCCAAACTGTTGGCCTTTCTACAACAGGGCCTGGACTTAGGCCTGCGTATGGCCTCCCTCAAGGTTCACATCTCTGCCTTGTTGGTTTGGTTTCAGAGAAAATTTGCTACCCTACCTGATGTCCATACATTCACTCAGGGTGTGTTGAGGATTCAGCCTCCTTATGTGCCACCTGCGGCCCCTTGGAATCTGTCGGTGGTGTTGGAGGCCTTACAGGAGTCTCCGTTTGAGCATTCACCCTCTGCTGACCTTAAGTGGCTTTCCCTTAATATGTTATTCTTGCTGGCTATTGCTCCGGCTAGAAGGGGGTCTGTCTTGGGTGCCTTATCCTATAAGTCTCCCTATTTGATTTTTCACCGTGACCGGGCGGTGCTTCGTACACGCCCGGGTTATTTACCCAAGGTGGTGTCTTCCTTCCACCTTAACCAGGAGATTGTGGTTCCGGCCTTTAATTCTCCTGAGTTGTCTTCCAAAGTGCGATCTTTGGATGTGGTACGAGCTCTCCGTATGGGTGGTATTCATGTGACCGGCGGTCTGCTGACCGACAGTCACATGACCTCCTCCACCATCCCGCCGGCTCAGTATCCCGATAGTCGGCATGCCGACCAACAGGGACTATTTCCACTCGTGCTTGTCCACTACACCCATAGAGTGGGAATAGAACCCGTGGCGACCGTAGGTCGCCACCGAGCCTGCAGCGTGGCGAGCGCAGCGAGCCCGCAAGGGGCTTGCTGCACTCGCCCCTCCCCGCCGGGATCCCGGCGTCTGTATGCTGCCGGGATCCCGGCGTCGGTTAGCTGACCGGCGGTCAGGAGACCGCTGGTCAGCCATACTACACCCCTCCGTATCTATGTGAAGAGAACTTCCTCCATTAGGCAATCCGATTCTCTGTTTGTGTTTGGTTTTCACAAACGTGTCTGGCCTGCTTCGAAGCAGACTCTGGCCAGATGGATTATAATGGTGATTGCACATGCTTATGTACAGGCTGGTCATCCGGTTCCTGCTACCATCAAATCACATTTTACTCGGTCAGTTAGACCTTCTTGGGTGGCCCACCGTGGTGCGACCCTTGAACAATTGTGCAAGGCGGCTACGTTGTCCTCAGGGAACACGTTCATTAGGTTCTATGCCTTTGATACAGCCGCTTCCCAGGATGCTTCCTTTGGACGCCGGGTTTTTGTGCCCGCTACAGTGCATCCCCTCCCGTAAGGAACTGCTTTAGGACATCCCCGATGTGGAGCCCAGTGTACCCCGCAGCAGAAAACAAGATTTATGGTAAGAACTTACCGTTGTTAAATCTCTTTCTGCGAGGTACACTGGGCTCCACAAGGCGCCCACCCTGACGCACTTGGCTTCTTTGGGTTGGTATTTGGCATAGCCACTGACACCCTCTCCTGTGGTGAGTGTGTGGTGTAATTGGCTACGAGCGGTTGTCGTCTCTGGTACCTGCTACTGCATTGGGCTGGTTAATGAAACTGAGCTCACTGGCATGGAGGCGGGGTTATTGAGGGGGCGGCACTGTGCATCTTGGGAACAGTCAAAAGCTTTGAGCCTGTTGGTGCCTCGGATCAAGATCCTACTCTACACCCCCCGATGTGAATCCTTGTGGAGCCCAGTGTACCTCGCAGAAAGAGATTTAACAACGGCAAGTTCTTACCATAAATCTCGTTACTTTTAAAACCTTTCCACACCTGCTCTTTTAGTGGGTGGGATAGGGTTTCTATGTAACTTTTCCACATCTCAAATAAATAATTTTTCAGTAAACTTTTCTTTCTGTAATAAACCCTCCAGCCATTCCATTCTAAAAATGTTAAAAAGTTTTCCAAGAAAAGCAACAATAGGGGGGCTATCTTTTCACATTATTTTAGTAAAAATAATTTTGGTGGCATCATTTCTTGAACTGTATTTATGACTTATAGATTTTAACTGCAGATAGGTTGATGCAATTGTACTCTCAAATGATCGCTCCTTGTTCATTTTACAATCATATACAGTTTCTTTGTATAGATCATCCCTTTACCTTCTGCTATTCCTTTATCTTTATCTAACCCCTATTTTGTCTGTAATAATCATTCTGTTTTAAAATATTGAACTTCAGTATTGTTACACTACTCCAAATAAAAATTTTTTTGAAAAAAAGAAAATAATAATTTTGGTAAATATGGCCATTTAAGATAGCATGTCGTAGTGTACAACACTTTATAAAAGATACATGCTATTTTTCAGTCAATACTCTATAGAGTATTTTGCTCATACAGTGTCTACAATGAAAAGATTCTTTTTTTTCACAATTGTATGAAGTATCTTTCCCTGTGCTGTTTTAACTGTAACTTATTTAGAGCAGCACATGTAGACCAAGATTCCAGCTATCCATTTAGGACCCTTACCTATCACACTGTTTACTTACAATTTCATACCTCCCAACTGTCCCGATTTTAGCGGGACAGTCCCGTTTTTTGGGGTCTTTCCTGCTGTCCCACCTGTGGGCTGCAGTATCCCACGGGAGGGGGGGGAGGGGGGGATCAGTTAGGAGGCTCCTGTCACTCACTGAGCATCGGTGAGTCTATTCACAAGGGAGAGGGGGCATGCCATCAGCTCACAGAGCGCTGGGCATGCCCCCTTTAGTGACAGACAAGGGAGGTGTGGCTTTCAATTGCAGCATCACCGCGAAGCCACGCCCCATTTTTGAGACCATGCCCTTTTATTGGAAACGCACGCAGCTATTCCACGCGTGTGTCATAGAGGAAGAAAGTTGGGAGGTATGGAATTTTGTGTATGCTCCCAATAAACATAGAGCAAGTAACTTTGCACGGTAAAACAATGCTGCGCAGCAGATGGGACAGATTTAAAATGTGCCCCCCCCCCCAAAAAAAAGCTATAAAGTCCGTCCCATTTTTAACATCTGAAAACCACAGGAGGGCATTACTACTGGGGGTATAACTACAGGGGCATTACTGGGGGCATAACTACAGGTGCATTACTACTTGGGGGCTAAACTACAAGGCGGCAAACTACATGGGGTGCTAACTACTGGGGACATTACTAATGGGGGCTGACTACTGGGGGAATTACTAACGGGGGCTGACTACTGGGGGAATTACTAACGGGGGCTGACTACTGGGGGAATTACTAACGGGGGCTGACTACTGGGGGCATTACTAACTGGGGCTGACTACTGGAGGGCATTACTACAGGGTGGCTAAACTACTGGGGGCATTACTACAGAGGTTAAACTACTGGGGGCATTACTACTTTGGGGCAATACTACTGGGGGCATAACTACAAGGGGCAAACTAAAAGGGGGCATAACTACAGAGGTTAAACTACTGGGGGCATAACTACAAGGGGTGAACTACAAGGGGGCCAACTACAGGGGGCATTACTACTGGGTGCTAATCTACAAGTGGGCAAACTACAAGGGAGCATTACTAACGGGGGCAAACTACAGGAGGGCATTACTACTGGGGGCAAACTACAGGAGGGCATTACTACTGGGGGTAAACTACAGGAGGGCATTACTACTGGGGGTAAACTACAGGAGGGCATTACTACAGGGTGGCTAAACTACTGGGGGCATTACTACTTTGGGGCAATACTACTGGGGGCATAACTACAGGGGTTAAACTACTGGGGGCATAACTACAGGGGTTAAACTACTGGGGGCATAACTACGGGGGCTAAACTACAAGGGGGCAAACTAAAAGGGGGCATAACTACAGAAGTTAAACTACTGGGGGCATAACTACAAGGGGGCCAACTACAGGGGGCTTTACTACTGGGTGCTAAACTACAAGTGGGCAAACTACAAGGTGGCATTACTAGCGGGGGCAAACTACAGGAGGGCATTACTACTGGCGGTATAACTACAGGGGCATTACTGGGGGCATAACTACAGGTGCATTACTACTTGGGGGCTAAACTACAAGGCGGCAAACTACATGGGGTGCTAACTACTGGGGACACTACTAATGGGTGCTAACTACTGGGGACATTACTAATGGGTGCTAACTACTGGGGACATTACTAATGGGGGCTGACTACTGGGGGAATTACTAACGGGGGCTGACTACTGGGGGCATTACTAACTGGGGCTGACTACTGGGGGCAAACTACAGGAGGGCATTACTACTGGGGGCAAACTACAGCAGGGCATTACCACTGGGGGCATTACTACAGGGTGGCTAAACTACTGGGGGCATTACTACAGGGTGGCTAAACTACTGGGGGCATTACTACAAGGGGGCATTACTACTGGGTGCTAAACTACAAGTGGGCAAACTACTGGGGGCATTACTAACGGGCAAACTACATGGGGGCTAAACTACTGGGGTCATAACTGCAGGGGCATTACCACTGGGGGCATAACTACTGGGGCTAAACTACATGGAGCTAAATGACTGGGGGCATTACTAAAGGCAACATTCCTACTGGGGGCAATACTACACAGGGGAATTACCATTAAGAGCATTACTACTGGGGGCACTACTAATGAGGGCATTGTAAATGGGGAACTTCATAAGGGGCATCACTCCTGGGGACATAAGGGGCACTACTATTGCGGGCATTGCAAAGGGGCACCACTACTATGGGCTCTATATAAGGGCCACTACAACTGTGGGCACTACCAGTACAGTGGACATTGCATAAGGAGCACTACTACTGTGGGCATTGTATAAGGGGCGCTATTGCTGTGGGCATTATGTGTATTACGGGGTGCTACTACTGTGGGAATTATTACTATTGTGTGACCATGCCCCTTTCTTTCTGAGACCACGCCCCTTTTTTTGCGGCGTGCGCGTTGCATTTTCTCCTTGGGGAGCGGTGGTGAGTTCCACCACCTCTCTAGGACCACTTTAAGCACTGGACACGTATGCAATGGTTTTCAGTTCACATACTTGCTAATTGCATGCTCTGTGCATCCATTAAAAACCCATGTTGGATTCAGCAGTTAAGCTCAATTGGTAAAGTGCAGTTATGAATACTCTATAGAATGTGAAATAAGAATCCCTAAGGAAACTATGCATCATTTATTTTAAAAGGGGTTAACAAACCAAATATAATTTAGTATAAATAGGTAAAAGCAAGTGAATTTATAAATGTGAATGTTTGATCTATAGGTACAGGTTGAGTAGCCCATATCCAAATATTCCGAAATACGGACTTTTTTGAGTGAGAGTGTGATAGTGAAACCTTTGTTTTTTGATGGCTCAATGTACACAAACTTTGTTTAATACACAAAGTTATTAAAAATATTGTATTAAATGACATTCAGGCTGTGTGTATAAGGTGTATATGAAACATAAATGAATTGTGTGAATGTAGACACTTTGTTTAATGCACAAAGTTATAAAAAATATTGGCTAAAATGACCTTCAGGCTGTGTGTATAAGGTGTATATGAAACTAAGCACAGAATGCATTTATGACTTGGGTCCCATCACCATGATATCTCATTATGGTATGCAATTATTCCAAAATACGGAAAAATACGATATCCAAAATACCTCTTGTCCCAAGCATTTTGGATAAGGGATACTCAACCTGTATTGTAACGTAAGAAGCATAGCATGTGTGCTCAAATCACTTCTTTTCAAGGTTCTCACTCACATTTTTTAATTGCAATATACTGGGTACTTGGTAACTTCTGTTAACAAATGGCTTTAAGGGCTCCTGTGATTAGTCCTCATTTTTAATAATCTTCAAAGCGTGATGTGTATTTAGTGGGCGCTCCATGATAAGACACAATCATATTGTACCGTGCATTAATGCTGCAAGAGATATTGGTGTCGGCCAGTGAGCAATTGTTAGAAACTATCGGCATTAAATTACTTCTAGTAGGTTTAAGAAGTGTGTGTAATCTTAATGTCTGTATGTACAGTAAGTGCCCTAATGCCAAATGATTCACCCAACCCAGGTAGTTATTGTTAGAAAAAGAGTATGGAAGGATGAAGTAGCACCTTCTATTATAGCTGGGTTGGCAGGTATGTAAGAGGCTAAGCAATACCTTTTAGTTTGGCTGCCTGGGAAGGGAGTTTAAGGTGTGCTAATGTGTTTGTTTACACTTGTCCTTACCTAAGGGCCCTGATGAATCATACACCTGTACAGTATGTGAAATAGTTGGGTGTGTTAACCTGATACTTTGATTTTGCTCAAAATCAAATTTGACGATTGTCTAAAGTGCAACAACTTGACTTGAAATCACTGTCTGAGGACGCAGTATATGGCCATTAGTAGCCATTTGACCATTAATTTGGCTTTAAACTGCCTTTTCAGTCTTTGCAAATATTTGATAAGTTACAAAAAAGTCACCCCAAAGTTATGCCTATATGCCATCCTTTCCTACTCTACCAGAATGGCCGGGAGGCTCCCGAAAATCTGGTGGCTCTCCCGGCCCCCCGGAAGAACAGGTAAGTCTCCCAATTTTGTAAGTCGAAAGTACCCCCCCCCCCACCCTGACGCCCACTTAGTGAGTAAAGTGGGCATTCTGGGCAGTTCTTGACACGGCCCCCGCAGTATAATGTCGGTAATCTCTGCATTACGGGGGGAGGCGACTACAATGAATCAATCGCAGCAACCACACTCGCATATTGCCTCCTCCCGCTCCATCGTATCATAACTCCAACCCCTGCTGAGCCGACCTGGCTGCTCTCTCCCACAGATAGCAGCCAGGATGTCTGTAACTGTGCTATATACTTAAAATGATTGCACATGTATGCAATCCGTTTCACAGATCTTAATAGTCATGGCCTCTTGTGAAATATTGTAATAGTGTGTATGCACCCAAAATCAGGTTTTATCTCCAGAAAACTGGTCTCATCTGATATGAGATGGTACAGTACAATAACTGGCAAACCTGTCAGCAAGCAGTACTAACTAGGGTGGCAAATCCCGGGCAATTTTTTCAATCCCGGGAATCGGGATTGAAAAATGATCAATCCTGGGATTCCTGGGATACCGGGATTAACTGCTTTTCAATGTGTCCCACCCCCCTCCCCTGACCAGCCCAGATAACTCACCCTAATGTGGATGGGAGGGTGGTGGGCAATTGCTGTGAGGTCCGGCGGGCAGTGCAGGGAGGCAGTGAGGTCCGGCGGCTGAGCGGGCGGCTGACTGCGCAACGTGACCTCTGACTTCACGTCACGCTGTGCAGTGCACCCAGCCAGAGCGAGGGGAAGCTGAGCAGGGGGAGCCGGGCAGCATCTGAGCCTCCAGAGGAGGCTCAACGCTTCCCGGCATTGAAACAACAAAGGGAACTTCCAATCCCGAAATCCCTTTTATTTTCTTAAGGCAATTTTGCTTGTGTGACCCTCTGGTTTCTAAACAAACTGATTTGTCTGCAAATAATTATACAGTAATGAGACTAGCATCATGTGTATTTACATTAGTGGATACTGTTTGCATATATCAATAAATGTACACTATGGTTTAACAACTGTATCACTGAAAGTAGTGGCTGAGATGGGTCCATGGGCCTAATTCAGACCTAATCGCAGCAAATTTGTTAACAAATGGACAAAACCATGTTCAATGCAGGTGGGGCAGCTGTAACATGTGCAGAGAGTTAGATTTTGGTGGGTATATTGTTTTTGTGCAGGGTAAATACTGCAGTGATCACAACAACACACCATAGCGCGTATTTTACGCAATATTGTGGACCAGGGACTCACTTTTTCTGTATGAATGTGTCCCCGGGGATGTGCTCCCCTGGGATTGGCAATAGGTTCAGTGATTGATGTCTCACTTACCCAGCTGCAGAGAGGACTGAAAAAGTGGAGGTGGTGCCAGCTGGACAAGGGAGACATCAATCGCTAAACCTCTTGCCAATCCCAATGGAGTGCTTCACGGGGGACCCACCCATAGGGGCTGGGGATGGTCGCATGCTTGCAGAGCTCCTATCCTCGACACCCCCTCCTGCCATTCTCCGCAGACCCGCCACCATGAGGAACCCATCGGGCGCCTAGAGACGCCTGCCAGTTGCAGCAATGTGTCTTGCTGCTTCAGGGCCCAGGAGCTGCACTGCGTCCCCCGCCACCTCCCAGCGATCACCAGCCCTGCATCGCCTGCACACTCCCACCCCCTGGTCTCCTCCTCTTGAGATCCTCGTTTCAGCGGCTGACTTTCCACCAGCAGTGTGTCAGTGTACTGTCGTCCCCTCCCTCCCCTCCCATGTGTCAGTGTACTGCCCCCTCCCCTTCCTTCAATGTGTCAGTGTACTGCCCCCTCGCCATCCCTCCCATGTGTCAGTGTACTGCCCCCTCGCCTTCCCTCCCATGTGTCAGTGTACTGTCCCACCCCCTCCCTCCCATGTGTCAGTGTACTGTCCCACCCCCTCCCTCCCATGTGTCAGTGTACTGTCCCACCCCCTCCCTCCCATGTGTCAGTGTACTGTCCCACCCCCTCCCTCCAATGTGTCAGTGTACTGTCCCACCCCCTCCCTCCAATGTGTCAGTGTACTGTCCCACCCCCTCCCTCCCCTGTGTCAGTGTACTGTCGTCGCCCCCCCTCTCTCCCTCCCATGTGTCAGTGTACTGTCCCACCCCCTCCCTCCCCTGTGTCAGTGTACTGTCCCACCCCCTCCCTCCCATGTGTCAGTGTACTGTCCCACCCCCTCCCTCCCATGTGTCAGTGTACTGTCCCACCCCCTCCCTCCCATGTGTCAGTGTACTGCCCCCTCGCCTTCCCTCCCATGTGTCAGTGTACTGCCCCCTCGCCTTCCCTCCCATGTGTCAGTGTACTGCCCCCTCGCCTTCCCTCCCATGTGTCAGTGTACTGCCCCCTCGCCTTCCCTCCCATGTGTCAGTGTACTGCCCCCTCGCCTTCCCTCCCATGTGTCAGTGTACTGCCCCCTCGCCTTCCCTCCCATGTGTCAGTGTACTGCCCCCTCGCCTTCCCTCCCATGTGTCAGTGTACTGCCCCCTCGCCTTCCCTCCCATGTGTCAGTGTACTGCCCCACCCCCTCCCTCCAATGTGTCCGTGTACTGCCCCCTCGCCTTCCCTCCCATGTGTCAGTGTACTGCCCCCTCGCCTTCCCTCCCATGTGTCAGTGTACTGTCCCACCCCCTCCCTCCCATGTGTCAGTGTACTGTCCCACCCCCTCCCTCCAATGTGTCAGTGTACTGTCCCACCCCCTCCCTCCCCTGTGTCTGTGTACTGTCGTCGCCCCCCCTCTCTCCCTCCCATGTGTCAGTGTACTGTCCCACCCCCTCCCTCCCCTGTGTCAGTGTACTGTCCCACCCCCTCCCTCCCATGTGTCAGTGTACTGTCCCACCCCCTCCCTCCCATGTGTCAGTGTACTGCCCCCTCGCCTTCCCTCCCATGTGTCAGTGTACTGCCCCCTCGCCTTCCCTCCCATGTGTCAGTGTACTGTCCCACCCCCTCCCTCCAATGTGTCAGTGTACTGCCCCCTCGCCTTCCCTCCCATGTGTCAGTGTACTGCCCCCTCGCCTTCCCTCCCATGTGTCAGTGTACTGTCCCACCCCCTCCCTCCCATGTGTCAGTGTACTGTCCCACCCCCTCCCTCCCATGTGTCAGTGTACTGTCCCACCCCCTCCCTCCCGTGTGTCAGTGTACTGTCCCACCCCCTCCCTCCCCTGTGTCAGTGTACTGTCGTCGCCCCCCCTCTCTCCCTCCCATGTGTCTTGCTGCTTCGGGGGCCCCCGCCACCGCTGTGGCCTGGCCCGATCCTCTGAGCTTCCAGAGACCCCTGCACTGCTGAGGAGATCTGGCCGGAGAGGAGTATCTTCGGGACCATGACCCATGCCACTGAGCGAGGACCACAGGACCTGCCCATCAAGGTGAGTGGTGCTGTGAGGGGGGAGATTGCAGGGACCACATGCCAGCATCAATCTTACTGCATGCACGCTTACCAGCTGCACCTCTGGGGGGGTGGTTAGGGTCAGGCACTAAGGGGCGATGTCAGGTTTAGCTTGCCGGAACAGGGTGTTAGGGGGTAGGGAAGGGGAGCGAACACCCCACACTCACCCCTATTGCTCATACCATAATGGGTATCTCGGCATCTGTATTAATGACCGCCGGGATACCCAGCGCCGACATTTCATACTGGATCCGGGAACAGCTCCTGGATGCTGAGCGGGATTGAATTGCTTTAGAACAAGGTACCCCACAGAGGGTATCGCCCTGCCCTTCCTGTCTGATATCATTCAATTCCTTCTATCAACTGTCACCCACTATCTGCCAGTCACCCCCAGTACTGCCCTAGCTCCTGTCTGCACTTACCCCTCCCTGCCCCCAGCACTGCCTGCCCTTACCCACAGCTCTTCCCCAACTTCTCCCTGACTCTTCCCCCCCATGATATGTGATGGGACCCAGAATCCGTGGAGTAGGACCCACAATTTTTTTTGCTCAGCGCGATCACTGTACTGGCTGCTTTATTTTTACACTGCAATTTAGATTTCAGTTTGAACACACCCCACCCAAATCTAACTCTCTCTGCACATGTTATATCTGTCCCCCCTGCAGTGTACATGGTTTTGCCCATTAACTAACAAATTTACTGCTGCGATCAAGTCTGAATTAGGCCCCAAAATTGTATTGCGGTCGGATCCCTATTTGTTACTACCAAAATAGTTTATCTGCAGCAGTGTCATGTGAATTAAGCTAGGAAGGTCACATGCTGCATTTCATACATTTCTAGCACAAGACACAGAGACCTGGTTTAGCCTCCTACACAAATATGCTGTTTCCTTTATGTATAAAATACTGACACTGAGTTACTCTAGGAACTAGTAACTGCTTAGACACAAAATACACATTAAATATGTACAGGCATGTAGTATATTTTGTATAAAATTGTGCATGCATACTCATCGCTGCTAGCATATGGTATGGAAGTGAAAAAGGAAGTCATCCCCTAAACAAGTTTCTGTTCCTTTTCCTCTTTTAAACATTCACTAGTTTTTCTCCTGTTTTATGTTTAGAAGTTTCACTTTTTCTTTTAAATGTATTTTATTTGTAACCTAAATACAGGTTGAGTATCCCATATCCAAATATCCGAAATACGGAATATTCCGAAATACGGACTTTTTTGAGCGAGAGTGAGATAGTGAAACTTTTGTTTTCTGATGGCTCAATGTACACAAACTTTGTTTAATACACACAGTTATTAAAAATATTGTATTAAATGACCTTCAGACTGTGTATATAAGGTGTATATGAAACATAAATGAATTGTGTGAATGTAGACACACTTTGTTTAATGCACAAAGTTATAAAAAATATTGGCTAAAATGACCTTCAGGCTGTGTGTATAAGGTGCATATAAAACATGAATGCATTCTGTGTTTAGATTTAGGTCCCATTGCCATGATATCTCATTATGGTATGCAATTATTCCAAAATACGGAAAAATCCGATATCCAAAATACCTCTGGTCCCAAGCATTTTGGATAAGGGATACTCAACCTGTACATTAAACTGCTGACTGGAAGAATAGTTTCCCCACCTTCCTGCACAAGCAATAAATTCCTAAGGCATTGAGACCCCAGTGAAGAGCTCTAACATGGGTGGGTTTCAAGGACAGTGAAAATAGATTTTTGGAAAGGCTGTACCCATGCTGTTGCTTTTTTTCACTTGTTGATTTGTACACACAGTGCGTAGCATTGCGTTATCTTCACTGCCTACTGCTTTTTCTTTTCTTTTTCTTTTTTTTCTTGGTATGTTTAATTCTAACCATTTGTGCACACTTTGTCAAGGAGCAATGGGACTAGGCCGTATTTGTTTTTACATACAATAAGAGCATCAGTCACCTCTTGTATAGTTTGCCTATGAGCAATTTGTTTATTGTTTAGGGAGGACCTAAATGTTAACTATATGATACCAACTCTTTAGGCTGGTTACACATCCGAACAATGCCAAAATGACTCAATGGTCAGTCCAAATTCCTTTCAACCCAGGTCAAATTATATTGTGCGTACACACTGTGCAATCCTTCAAGCGTGATGTCTTCAGAGACCAAGTTAGAAGGACATATCCCCTGGTCATCTGGTTGACAGTACACACTACACAATGTGCACCACATCACTCGTATCATGTTCTGATTGACTGTGCAGCATGGCCAACCAGTTGATGTCATATACGACGCACGATAACACGCAAATAAGCATAAACACTGTGCGATGTGGACGATATGTTATTCCAATTTGCCTCAACACAAAACATTGTGCCGATATCACTCTATTGTGTACTTGGGTCTTGGTTGAAATTGTGCTCTTTACATGTTTGTAAATCCTATTGGCAGAGTTTTTGTCACAGTAGAAAGTGCACGTTGAGAAGTCCACTACCTACTTCCTCTGCATCTGTACATGAGGAGGGTGCAGGTTGAAATCTCCCTTCTCAATACTTAATGTTTAGGCCCGTATTCATGGCAGATGTGGGGAGAGATGTGTGCACACACACACACATCTTTGCCTCAATACGTCATGCAGCAGGAAATGCCTGTCGCTGTCATGAGCTTACAGGTCACATGCAATCTGTTAGCGTTGGGCATCTTTCTTTGCTGAAAATGCATTTAATTGGAATGCAAATAGGGCGCACAAGACTCTGCTGATTAAAATGATATGCGGCATGCCTATATTCTGTGTGCAGATACAGCCTCGATCGCACACAGACTATAGGCATGCCACATATCATTTTAATCAGCATAAGCTTGTGCGTTCTATTCGCATTGTTTTGCGAATCAGAAGCATTTAAAAGGAAATAGTCGCACAAAAAAATGCTCAATGCCATGTGGCGTGACTAGAAGGGCTGTTTAATGTGACAGGAGGCTAGATGTATGTGACCACATACACTGATACATGATAATGACGTTCTTTTTGGGGCCGATTCAATTGTTTTGGCCATCTAAAAATCCAGTCTAAACGTGACTTTTTAGACCCCCAAACAATAGTCACAATTCAATTGTGTTGGTGCCAGGGCCGTAACTACGTGTGTGCCAAGTGGGCTTGGCACACAGCGCAGTTGCCCTGAGGGCGCACGGCCAGCGGCATGTAATGAGTCAAATTGACTCATTTACATGCCGACTGTTTTGTGCTGTGCGCCGCCGCGCTGTGGAGGGAGAAGAGAGCAGCGCCGGGCAGGTGAGAAGGAGGAGGAGGGAGGGGGACTGGAGCCGCAGCAGCGCTATTTCATTGGTAGTAAGCGCCGCTGCAGCAGCCCCCTCTTCTTCCGTACTGGCTACCTAGCGCCAATGTCATTTCTTGCACACAGCGCTAAAATGCCTAGTTACGGCACTGGTTGGTGCACCCACATGACATCACACATGTCACACCCAAATAGACTGGGTTTAGACACCTAAAACCGCTAAACCCGTCTAAACGTCCTGCTTTGGGAGTCCAAACTCCTGTTTGGACGCCTAAAGTGCCAAGTTTACGCACACTTTTTCTCTAACGTCCTAAGTGGATGCTGGGGACTCCGTAAGGACCATGGGGAATAGCGGCTCCGCAGGAGACTGGGCACATCTAAAGAAAGCTTTAGGACTATCTGGTGTGCACTGGCTCCTCCCCCTATGACCCTCCTCCAAGCCTCAGTTAGATCATTGTGCCCGAACGAGAAGGGTGCACACTAGGGGCTCTCCTGAGCTTCTTAGTGAAAGTTTTAGTTTAGGTTTTTTATTTTCAGTGAGACCTGCTGGCAACAGGCTCACTGCATCGAGGGACTAAGGGGAGAAGAAGCGAACTCACCTGTGTGCAGAGTGGATTGGGCTTCTTAGGCTACTGGACATTAGCTCCAGAGGGACGATCACAGGCCCAGCCATGGATGGGTCCCAGAGCCGCGCCGCCGTCCCCCTTACAGAGCCAGAAGAGCAGAAGAGGTCCGGAAAATCGGCGGCAGAAGACGTCCTGTCTTCAATAAGGTAGCGCACAGCACCGCAGCTGTGCGCCATTGCTCTCAGCACACTTCACACTCCGGTCACTGAGGGTGCAGGGCGCTGGGGGGGGGCGCCCTGAGACGCAATAAAAATACCTTAGATGGCAAAAAATACATCACATATAGCTCCTGGGCTATATGGATGCATTTAACCCCTGCCAGAATACATAGAAAAACGGGAGATAAGGCCGCCGATAAGGGGGCGGAGCCTACCTCCTCAGCACACTGGCGCCATTTTCCCTCACAGCTCCGTTGGAGGGAAGCTCCCTGGCTCTCCCCTGCAGTCACTACACTACAGAAAGGGTTAAAAAAGAGAGGGGGGGCACTAATTACGCGCAGTATTAAAGATACAGCAGCTATAAGGGGAAAAACACTTATATAAGGTTATCCCTGTATATATATAGCGCTCTGGTGTGTGCTGGCAAACTCTCCCTCTGTCTCCCCAAAGGGCTAGTGGGGTCCTGTCCTCTATCAGAGCATTCCCTGTGTGTGTGCTGTATGTCTGTACGTTTGTGTCGACATGTATGAGGAGAAAAATGATGTGGAGACGGAGCAGATTGCCTGTAATAGTGATGTCACCCCCTAGGGGGTCGACACCTGAGTGGATGAACTGTTGGAAGGAATTACGTGACAGTGTCAGCTCTGTATAAAAGACAGTGGTTGACATGAGACAGCCGGCTACTCAGCTTGTGCCTGTCCAGACGTCTCATAGGCCGTCAGGGGCTCTAAAGCGCCCGTTACCTCAGATGGCAGATATAGACGCCGACACGGATACTGACTCCAGTGTCGACGGTGAAGAGACAAATGTGACTTCCAGTAGGGCCACACGTTACATGATTGAGGCAATGAAAAATGTTTTACACATTTCTGATAATACGAGTACCACCAAAAAGGGGTATTATGTTCGGTGAGGAAAAACTACCTGTAGTTTTCCTGAATCTGAGAAATTAAATGAGGTGTGTGATGATGCGTGGTTTTCCCCCGATGATAACTGATAATTTCTAAAATGTTATTGGCATTATATCCTTTCCCGCCAGAGGTTAGGGTGCGTTGGGAAACACCCCCTAGGGTGGATAAAGCGCTCACACGCTTGTAAGGGCTCTACCCTCTCCTGAGATGGCCGCCCTTAAGGATCCTGCTGATAGAAAGCAGGAGGGTATCCTAAAATGTATTTACACACATACTGGTGTTATACTGCGACCAGCAATCGCCTCAGCCTGGATGGTGCAGTGCTGGGTTGGCGTGGTCGGATTCCCTGACTGAAAATATTGATACCCTAGATAGGGACAGTATATTTTTGCCTATAGAGCATTTAAAAGATGCATTTCTATAATATATGCGTGATGCACAGCGGAATATTTGCCGACTGGCATCAAGTCTAAGTGCGTTGTCCATTTCTACCAGTAGAGGGTTATGGACACGTCAGTGGTCAGGTGATGCGTATTCCAAACGGCATTTGGAAGTATTGCCTTATTAAGGGGAGGAGTTATTTGGGGTCGGTCTTTCAGACCTGGTGGCCACGGCAACAGCTGGGAAATCCACGTTTGTACCCCAGGTCGCCTCTCAACATGAGAAGACGCCGTATTATCAGGCGCAGTCTTCTCGTGGACAAGCGGGCAAAAGGTTCCTCATTTCTGCCCCGTGACAGAGGGAGAGGAAAAAGGCTGCAGAAATCAGCCAGTTCCCAGGAACAGAAACCCTCTCCCGCCTCTGCCAAGCCCTCAGTATGACGCTGGGGCTTTACAAGCAGAATCAGGCACGGTGGGGGGCCCGTCTCAATGAATTTCAGCGCGCAGTGGGTTCACTCGCAAGTAGACCCCTGGATCCTTCAGGTGATATCTCAGGGGTACAAATTAGAATTCGAGACGTCTCCCCCTCGCCGTTTCCTAAAGTCGGCTTTACCGATGTCTCCTTCTGACAGGGAGACAGTTTTGGAAGCCATTCACAAGCTGTATTCCCAGCAGGTGATAATCAAGGTACCCCTCCTGCAACAGGGAACGGGGTATTATTCCACACTGTTGTGGTACCGAAGCCGGACGGCTCGGTGAGACCGATTCTAAATCTAAAATCTTTGAACACTTACAGAGGTTCAAATTCAAGATTGAGTCACTCAGAGCAGTGATTGCGAACCTGGAAGAAGGGGACTACATGATGTCTCGGGACATCAAGGATGCTTACCTTCATGTCAAAATTTACCCTTCTCACCAAGGGTACCTCAGGTTTATGGTACAGAACTGTCACTATCAGTTCAGACGCTGCCGTAAGGATGGTCCACGGCACCCCGGGTCTTTACCAAGGTAATGGCCGAAATGATGATATTCCTTCGAAGGAAGGGAATTTTAGTTATCCCTTACTTGGACAATTCCCTGTTAAGGGTAAGATCCAGGGAACAGTTGGAGGTCGGTGTAGCACTATCTCAGGTAGAGTTGCGGCAGCACGATTGGATTCTCAATATTCCAAAATCGCAGCTGGTTCCGATGACTTGTCTTCTGTTCCTAGGGATGATCCTGGACACAGTCCAGAAAAAGGTGTTTCTCCCGGAGGAGAAAGCCAGGGAGTTATCCGAGCTAGTCAGGAACCTCCTAAAACCGAGCCAAGTCTCAGTGCATCAATGCACAAGGGTTCTGGGTAAAATGGTGGCTTCCTACGAAGCAATCCCATTCGGCAGATTCCACGCAAGAACTTTCCAGTGGGACCTGCTGGACAAATGGTCCGGGTCGCATCTTCAGATGCATCAGCGGATAACCCTGTCACCAAGGACAAGGGTGTCCCTCCTGTGGTGGTTGCAGAGTGCTCATCTTCTAGAGGGCCGCAGATTCGGCATTCAGGACTGGGTCCTGGTGACCACGAATGCCAGCCTGCGAGGCTGGGGAGCAGTCACACAGGGAAAAAATTGGAGACATCACTTCACATAAATGTCCTGAAGCTAAGGGCCATTTACAATGCTCTAAGCTTAGCAAGACCTCTGCTTCAAGGTCAGCCGGTGTTGATCCAGTCGGACAACATCACGGCAGTCACCCACGTAAACAGACAGGGTGGCACAAGAAGCAGGAGGGCAATGGCAGAAGCTGCAAGGATTCTTCGCTGGGCGGAAAATCATGTGATAGCACTGTCAGCAGTATTCATTCTGGGAGTGGACAACTGGGAAGCAGACTTCCTCAGCACGACCTCCACCCGGGAGAGTGGGGACTTCACCCAGAAGTCTTCCACATAATTATAAACCGTTGGGAAAAACTCGACAGGTATTGCGCCAGGTCAAGGGACCCTCAGGCAATAGCTGTAGACGCTCTGGTAACACCGTGGGTGTACCAGTCAGTGTATGTGTTCCCTCCTCTGCCTCTCATACCCAAGGTACTGAGATTGATAAGATGGAGAGGAGTAAGCACTATATTCGTGGCTCCGGATTGGCCAAGAAGGACTTGGTAACCGGAACTTCAAGAGATGCTCACGGAGGATCCGTGGCCTCTACCTCTAAGAAGGGACCTGCTCCAGCAAGGACCCTGTCTGTTCCAAGACTTACCGCGGCTGCGTTTGACGGCATGGCGGTTGAACGCCGGATCCTGAAGGGAAAAAAAGCATTCCAGATGAAGTCATCCCTATCCTGATCAAAGCCAGGAAGGATGTAACCGCAAAACATTATCACCGCATTTGGCGAAAATATGTTGCGTGGTGCGAGGCCAGTAAGGCCCGACGGAGGAAATTCAACTGGGTCGATTCCTACATTTCCTGCAAACAGGAGTGTCTATGGGCCTGAAATTGGGGTCCATTAAGGTTCAAATTTCGGCCCTGTCAATTTTCTTCCAAAAAGAACTAGCTTCAGTCCCTGAAGTTCAGACGTTTGTAAAAGGGGTACTGCATATACAGCCTCCTTTTGTGCCTCCAGTGGCACTTTGGGATCTCAATGGGATCTGAGCTGTCAGCGCATCGCAACGCCTCTCCATTATATTCAATGGTGGGAACTTTGCGGTCAGCGGTGAGGTCACCCGCGGTCAGCGGCTGACCGCGGGTAACCCCACCGCTGACGGCAAAGTTCCCACCATTGAAACTAATGGAGGGAGCTGTGCGATGCGCTGTCTGCCAGCAGACGCACATACAGCCAATCAGGTGAGTGCCACGAAGTAGCGATTCCTGATTGGCTGAAGGCACCTTTCTGTGACAGCAGTCACGTGGGGTCCCGGCATTCGTTGAAAGGGGTCCCATGTGTAAACATGGGACCCCTTTCAGTCCGGGTGTTCGTTTTTTTTTTTTTTGCCAAGTACGAGGATTATTTTAAAAGATCCGGACACTGGATTGAGGTGAGTATAATTTTATTCACAGGTACACGTGGCTTCTACTTGGACAAGTGGACCGAACGTCGTGTCAACATAGGTAAGTATGTGTGTGTGTGTCGACATGTGTGAAATAAAGTTGTACTTTCAAGGTGTGCGTGTCCTGTTTTTATTTGGGTATTTTTTTCCCAGTAGAACTACAGGTACCAGCGGGCCCGTTTTTCTCCCGCATGCTGGTACTTGTGGTTCTCCAAGTACCAGCTTGCGGGGAGGCTTGCTGGGACTTGTAGTACTACTGGAAAAAACAATATTCTTGCAATTTTCTCAAGGCTATCAGCCCCCCATCCGCAGCCCTTGGATGGGGTGGACAGCCTCGGGCTTCACCCCTGGCTGGGGGGGGACCCCTTGATTGAAGGGGTCCCCACTCCCCCAGGGTACCCCGGCCAGGGGTGACTAGTTGGATATTTAATGCCACGGCCGGGGGATCCTCTGTCATTTTTCCCCCCGGATTTTTAGAACCAGGACCGGCTCGAAGAGCCCGAGGCTGGTTATGCTTTGGAGGGGGGACCCCACGCAGTTTTTTTGGGGTTTTTTTTACCGTTTTTTCCATTTTTTTAAAAATCGGATCAAAATCCGTCAAATCGGCCGTTTTTCGACAGCGGGACTGTCGAATCCGTTTTTTATTGAATATGTTGAATTCCGGCACCCACTTGCCGGAATTCGACGGTCGAAATTGTGTCGAATTAAAAAACGGGCGAAAAATTGCTGCGATTCGCCGCTAATTGCATATACCCCTATATCTATTGAACTCCCGGTCTGTGCCATCTTAGGCTTCTGTTCTGAGAGTTCCTGCTAGGTATAGTGCTGCTACACCTTGTACAGGGTTGCCCATTGTGCACATAGTTATGTCTGCTAAACGTGGCAAGGACATTGGGGCCTCTCCCACATTGCGTGGTAGTGAGGCCGCAGACGTAATGGAGGATAATTTAGCAGCTGAGAGTTCAGGTTCAGGGGGTTCCTTACACCCCAGTGGGTCGGTAGCGCTTGGGGCATCACAGGACCCACCTTGGGCTACATTCTCCACATTGTTAAACGCGCTTGTGACTAAATTGACGCCCCCTGTGGGACCACCTGTGCCACTGCAACAGTTTATGGTCCCTGCTGTGAACCCGCCATGGGCGGATCAACTTTCCACTCAGTTACAGCATTTGAACCGATCTATGACTAAATCTAAGTGTCACTCTCGCCCGCCTAAGACTAAGTCATTTTCTAAACGGGCCATTACCACCTCCCAATCCACGGCTTTAACAGACACGTCCTCTGAGGAGGATGGTGCATATACTGACCCCTCTGACACTGACGCTGCTGTTTCAGATGGGGAAGGGAAGTCATCCGTGGATGTCTTGGATTTGATTGAGGCGATACGGCTCATTCTTCAAGTGTCTGATGATTCTGAGCCTGAAACTGTCTCCAAGAAACCGGATAGGTTTAAGCGTAAGAAGGTGGTTAAACAAGTTTTACCCTACTCTAAACACCTGGTTGACATACGTCAGGAATCCTGGGACAAAATTTACACTGAATAAGAGACTGTTGGCTCGCTATCCTCTCTCTGCGGAGGTGTGTAAAAATTGGGAAACCCCACCGCCTGTAGATTCTCATGTGGCGCACATGGTGGTTTCCTCTGCTCTGCCAGTAACTACCATCACCTCTCTGAAGGAACCGACGAATCGTTGTGTGGAGGGCTGTTTAAAAGCAATTTATACCCTTATGGGGGCTGTACAAAGGCCAACTATTGCAGTGACTTGGGCTGCTGAAGCTTTTGAGGCGTGGGCTCAGGAACTCGAGGCGGAACTGCCTTCGGACGCGTCTGAGCATGCTCGACAATGTCTCTCGTATATTGCCACGGCTTCTCTGTAACTTAAGGAGGCGGCCTCCGATGCCGGGGTGCTCACGGCCAAGGCTGCTACTGCATCCGTCTTGGCCAGACGTATCCTTTGGTTGAGATTCTGGTCAGTGGATTTGGATTCCAAGAAAACCCTGGAGGTGCTTCCTTTCAAAGGAGACATTCTCTTTTGCGAAGACCTCAATAAGATTGTGGCTAATCTGGCTACTGCTAAAAGAGATTGCCTACCTAGTACGGCTCCTTCCGCACAGAAGGCTAAAAGTACTTTCCCTCTGCCCTTTTCGTACTCCAGGTAAAGCAAAAGTTCAGGCGTACCCAAAGCAAGCTCGTGCTTCCAGACCTGCCAAGCCCTGACCGAAGCATGCCTTGGCCACCCGTCAGCCAGCTTCCAAAACTGACAAGCCGGCCGCATGACGGGGCGGGCCTCCCTCTGGGGGATCCCAGGGTGGGGGGCCGAATTCTAGGTTTCGCCCAGGAATGGTTGAAGACCACTTCAGATACCTGGGTGAGGGAAGTCAATGCTCGAGGTTACGCCATACCCTTCAAGAATCGCCCCCCTCATCGATTTTGCCTGACAGATGTGCCTCTGGATCCGGCAAAAGCAAACACGTTGCACTCTGTGGTACTGTACATTCCCTCCTGATCACAGGAGTGGTGGTACAGGTTCCTTTGGCTCAGAGAGGCAAGGTATACTATTCACCGCTGTTTCTAGTCCAGAAACCGAACGGGTCCTCGCGGCCCATTCTCAATCTGAAGTCCTTTGACAAGCATGTGCGGTCTCCAAGTTTTGTTTAGAAACTCAGCGCTCTATTGTTCTGGCCATGGAGCCTGGGGACTATATGGTCTCCCTGGACATACAGGATGCCTACCTGCATATTCCTATTGCGGTATCTCATCAACAGTACCTTCGGTTTGCGGTGGGCAACCTTCATTACCAATTTCAGGCGTTACCCTTTGGTTTGACAACGGCTCCCCGAGTTTTCACCAAAGTAATGGCGGTCATGACGGCTCCGCTCCGTCGTCAAGGGGTCAGGATCTTGCCGTATTTGGACGATTTGTTGATCCTGTCAAATTCCCCAGAACTTCTACTGTGTCATCTCGATCTGGCGGTCCAGTGCATGACAGCCCACGGGTGGCTGATAATCTGGAAGAAATCCTCCCTGGATCCTGCTCGGAGCATGTTACACCTGGGAGCGTTATTGGACACTCACAACCAACGGTTGTCCCTGTCTCAGGAGAAAGTCTTGAAGATTCAGGACAGGATTCAATGCTTCCTATCTTGTCCGCAAGTGTCGATACATTCGGCAATGCAAGTGCTAGGTCTCATGGTGTCGGCTTTCGACATGGTGGCGTATGCTCAGTTCCACTCTCGCCCTCTGCAGATGTTAATTCTGACCAAGTGGGGCGGCCTGCCTCACCGGAAAAGAGCTCACGTGATCTCATTGTCTTCGGAGGTCCGCTTGTCACTGAGCTGGTGGCTGCAGGACCATCAATTGAGCAGGGGCCGTCCATTCTGGATATGTCCGACTGGGTCCTCCTGACAATGGATGCCAGTCTGAGAGGTTGGGGCGCGGTGTTGGAACAACACTCTCCTCAGGGTCGGTGGACCAAGGAGGAGTCTCTACTCCCGATAAACATTCTGGAACTGTGGGCAGTGTTCAATACATTAACAATGGCCCAGCATCTCATACAGACCAGACCTGTTCAAGTACAATCGGACAACGCCACCACGGTGGCGTACATCAATCATCAAGGCGGCAATCGAAGCCTCATGGCACTGAAGGAAGTATCATGGTTTCTTTAGTGGGCAGAACGCCATCTGCCGGCCATATCCGCATTGTTCATACCAGGTGTCCTGAACTGGGAAGCGGACTATCTCTCAGTCGTCAGGACGTACACGCATGACAGTGGAGCCTCCATCCGGAGGCGTTTCAACTTCTCGTGGACACGTGGGGCCTTCCAGATGTGGATCTGATGGTGTCTCGACACAATCACAAGGTTCCAGTCTTCAGAGCAAGGACAAGGGATCCTTAAGCTGCGTTCGTCTACTCTCTGGTGATTCCATGGAACTTTCAGCTACCGTACGTGTTCCCTCCGGTGTCGCTCCTGCCCAGGGTAAAAACGGAAGTTCAAGCAAGAAGGAGGAAACCTGCTTCTGGTCGCTCCAGCGTGGCCCAGATGGCACTGGTTCGCCGATCTACTGGGTCTCTCCTGGGATCGTCCCCTTCTACTTCCACAACAACCAGACCTCCTCGTTCAGGGCCCTTGTGTTTACCAGGATTTGGCCCGTCTGGCTTTGACGGCATGGCCCTTGAGGCTTTACTTGGTGTGCGTCTCACAATCATGACATTGTCAAGTTTAGTACGGCCAAACTGTTGGCCTTTCTACAACAGGGCCTGGACTTAGGCCTGCGTATGGCCTCCCTCAAGGTTCACATCTCTGCCTTGTTGGTTTGGTTTCAGAGAAAATTTGCTACCCTACCTGATGTCCATACATTCACTCAGGGTGTGTTGAGGATTCAGCCTCCTTATGTGCCACCTGCGGCCCCTTGGAATCTGTCGGTGGTGTTGGAGGCCTTACAGGAGTCTCCGTTTGAGCATTCACCCTCTGCTGACCTTAAGTGGCTTTCCCTTAATATGTTATTCTTGCTGGCTATTGCTCCGGCTAGAAGGGGGTCTGTCTTGGGTGCCTTATCCTATAAGTCTCCCTATTTGATTTTTCACCGTGACCGGGCGGTGCTTCGTACACGCCCGGGTTATTTACCCAAGGTGGTGTCTTCCTTCCACCTTAACCAGGAGATTGTGGTTCCGGCCTTTAATTCTCCTGAGTTGTCTTCCAAAGTGCGATCTTTGGATGTGGTACGAGCTCTCCGTATGGGTGGTATTCATGTGACCGGCGGTCTGCTGACCGACAGTCACATGACCTCCTCCACCATCCCGCCGGCTCAGTATCCCGATAGTCGGCATGCCGACCAACAGGGACTATTTCCACTCGTGCTTGTCCACTACACCCATAGAGTGGGAATAGAACCCGTGGCGACCGTAGGTCGCCACCGAGCCTGCAGCGTGGCGAGCGCAGCGAGCCCGCAAGGGGCTTGCTGCACTCGCCCCTCCCCGCCGGGATCCCGGCGTCTGTATGCTGCCGGGATCCCGGCGTCGGTTAGCTGACCGGCGGTCAGGAGACCGCTGGTCAGCCATACTACACCCCTCCGTATCTATGTGAAGAGAACTTCCTCCATTAGGCAATCCGATTCTCTGTTTGTGTTTGGTTTTCACAAACGTGTCTGGCCTGCTTCGAAGCAGACTCTGGCCAGATGGATTATAATGGTGATTGCACATGCTTATGTACAGGCTGGTCATCCGGTTCCTGCTACCATCAAATCACATTTTACTCGGTCAGTTAGACCTTCTTGGGTGGCCCACCGTGGTGCGACCCTTGAACAATTGTGCAAGGCGGCTACGTTGTCCTCAGGGAACACGTTCATTAGGTTCTATGCCTTTGATACAGCCGCTTCCCAGGATGCTTCCTTTGGACGCCGGGTTTTTGTGCCCGCTACAGTGCATCCCCTCCCGTAAGGAACTGCTTTAGGACATCCCCGATGTGGAGCCCAGTGTACCCCGCAGCAGAAAACAAGATTTATGGTAAGAACTTACCGTTGTTAAATCTCTTTCTGCGAGGTACACTGGGCTCCACAAGGCGCCCACCCTGACGCACTTGGCTTCTTTGGGTTGGTATTTGGCATAGCCACTGACACCCTCTCCTGTGGTGAGTGTGTGGTGTAATTGGCTACGAGCGGTTGTCGTCTCTGGTACCTGCTACTGCATTGGGCTGGTTAATGAAACTGAGCTCACTGGCATGGAGGCGGGGTTATTGAGGGGGCGGCACTGTGCATCTTGGGAACAGTCAAAAGCTTTGAGCCTGTTGGTGCCTCGGATCAAGATCCTACTCTACACCCCCCGATGTGAATCCTTGTGGAGCCCAGTGTACCTCGCAGAAAGAGATTTAACAACGGCAAGTTCTTACCATAAATCTCGTTACTTTTAAAACCTTTCCACACCTGCTCTTTTAGTGGGTGGGATAGGGTTTCTATGTAACTTTTCCACATCTCAAATAAATAATTTTTCAGTAAACTTTTCTTTCTGTAATAAACCCTCCAGCCATTCCATTCTAAAAATGTTAAAAAGTTTTCCAAGAAAAGCAACAATAGGGGGGCTATCTTTTCACATTATTTTAGTAAAAATAATTTTGGTGGCATCATTTCTTGAACTGTATTTATGACTTATAGATTTTAACTGCAGATAGGTTGATGCAATTGTACTCTCAAATGATCGCTCCTTGTTCATTTTACAATCATATACAGTTTCTTTGTATAGATCATCCCTTTACCTTCTGCTATTCCTTTATCTTTATCTAACCCCTATTTTGTCTGTAATAATCATTCTGTTTTAAAATATTGAACTTCAGTATTGTTACACTACTCCAAATAAAAAATTTTTTGAAAAAAAGAAAATAATAATTTTGGTAAATATGGCCATTTAAGATAGCATGTCGTAGTGTACAACACTTTATAAAAGATACATGCTATTTTTCAGTCAATACTCTATAGAGTATTTTGCTCATACAGTGTCTACAATGAAAAGATTCTTTTTTTTCACAATTGTATGAAGTATCTTTCCCTGTGCTGTTTTAACTGTAACTTATTTAGAGCAGCACATGTAGACCAAGATTCCAGCTATCCATTTAGGACCCTTACCTATCACACTGTTTACTTACAATTTCATACCTCCCAACTGTCCCGATTTTAGCGGGACAGTCCCGTTTTTTGGGGTCTTTCCTGCTGTCCCACCTGTGGGCTGCAGTATCCCACGGGAGGGGGGGATCAGTTAGGAGGCTCCTGTCACTCACTGAGCATCGGTGAGTCTATTCACAAGGGAGAGGGGGCATGCCATCAGCTCACAGAGCGCTGGGCATGCCCCCTTTAGTGACAGACAAGGGAGGTGTGGCTTTCAATTGCAGCATCACCGCGAAGCCACGCCCCATTTTTGAGACCATGCCCTTTTATTGGAAACGCACGCAGCTATTCCACGCGTGTGTCATAGAGGAAGAAAGTTGGGAGGTATGGAATTTTGTGTATGCTCCCAATAAACATAGAGCAAGTAACTTTGCACGGTAAAACAATGCTGCGCAGCAGATGGGACAGATTTAAAATGTGCCCCCCCCCCAAAAAAAAAGCTATAAAGTCCGTCCCATTTTTAACATCTGAAAACCACAGGAGGGCATTACTACTGAGGGTATAACTACAGGGGCATTACTGGGGGCATAACTACAGGTGCATTACTACTTGGGGGCTAAACTACATGGGGTGCTAACTACTGGGGACATTACTAATGGGGGCTGACTACTGGGGGAATTACTAACGGGGGCTGACTACTGGGGGAATTACTAACGGGGGCTGACTACTGGGGGCATTACTAACTGGGGCTGACTACTGGAGGGCATTACTACAGGGTGGCTAAACTACTGGGGGCATTACTACAGAGGTTAAACTACTGGGGGCATTACTACTTTGGGGCAATACTACTGGGGGCATAACTACAAGGGGCAAACTAAAAGGGGGCATAACTACAGAGGTTAAACTACTGGGGGCATAACTACAAGGGGTGAACTACAAGGGGGCCAACTACAGGGGGCATTACTACTGGGTGCTAATCTACAAGTGGGCAAACTACAAGGGAGCATTACTAACGGGGGCAAACTACAGGAGGGCATTACTACTGGGGGCAAACTACAGGAGGGCATTACTACTGGGGGTAAACTACAGGAGGGCATTACTACTGGGGGTAAACTACAGGAGGGCATTACTACAGGGTGGCTAAACTACAGGAGGGCATTACTACAGGGTGGCTAAACTACTGGGGGCATTACTACTTTGGGGCAATACTACTGGGGGCATAACTACAGGGGTTAAACTACTGGGGGCATAACTACAGGGGTTAAACTACTGGGGGCATAACTACGGGGGCTAAACTACAAGGGGGCAAACTAAAAGGGGGCATAACTACAGAAGTTAAACTACTGGGGGCATAACTACAAGGGGGCCAACTACAGGGGGCTTTACTACTGGGTGCTAAACTACAAGTGGGCAAACTACAAGGTGGCATTACTAGCGGGGGCAAACTACAGGAGGGCATTACTACTGGCGGTATAACTACAGGGGCATTACTGGGGGCATAACTACAGGTGCATTACTACTTGGGGGCTAAACTACAAGGCGGCAAACTACATGGGGTGCTAACTACTGGGGACACTACTAATGGGTGCTAACTACTGGGGACATTACTAATGGGTGCTAACTACTGGGGACATTACTAATGGGGGCTGACTACTGGGGGAATTACTAACGGGGGCTGACTACTGGGGGCATTACTAACTGGGGCTGACTACTGGGGGCAAACTACAGGAGGGCATTACTACTGGGGGCAAACTACAGCAGGGCATTACCACTGGGGGCATTACTACAGGGTGGCTAAACTACTGGGGGCATTACTACAGGGTGGCTAAACTACTGGGGGCATTACTACAGGGTGGCTAAACTACTGGGGGCATTACTACAAGGGGGCATTACTACTGGGTGCTAAACTACAAGTGGGCAAACTACTGGGGGCATTACTAACGGGCAAACTACATGGGGGCTAAACTACTGGGGTCATAACTGCAGGGGCATTACCACTGGGGGCATAACTACTGGGGCTAAACTACATGGAGCTAAATGACTGGGGGCATTACTAAAGGCAACATTCCTACTGGGGGCAATACTACACAGGGGAATTACCATTAAGAGCATTACTACTGGGGGCACTACTAATGAGGGCATTGTAAATGGGGAACTTCATAAGGGGCATCACTCCTGGGGACATAAGGGGCACTACTATTGCGGGCATTGCAAAGGGGCACCACTACTATGGGCTCTATATAAGGGCCACTACAACTGTGGGCACTACCAGTACAGTGGACATTGCATAAGGAGCACTACTACTGTGGGCATTGTATAAGGGGCGCTATTGCTGTGGGCATTATGTGTATTACGGGGTGCTACTACTGTGGGAATTATTACTATTGTGTGACCATGCCCCTTTCTTTCTGAGACCACGCCCCTTTTTTGCGGCGTGCGCGTTGCATTTTCTCCTTGGGGAGCGGTGGTGAGTTCCACCACCTCTCTAGGACCACTTTAAGCACTGGACACGTATGCAATGGTTTTCAGTTCACATACTTGCTAATTGCATGCTCTGTGCATCCATTAAAAACCCATGTTGGATTCAGCAGTTAAGCTCAATTGGTAAAGTGCAGTTATGAATACTCTATAGAATGTGAAATAAGAATCCCTAAGGAAACTATGCATCATTTATTTTAAAAGGGGTTAACAAACCAAATATAATTTAGTATAAATAGGTAAAAGCAAGTGAATTTATAAATGTGAATGTTTGATCTATAGGTACAGGTTGAGTAGCCCATATCCAAATATTCCGAAATACGGACTTTTTTGAGTGAGAGTGTGATAGTGAAACCTTTTGTTTTTTGATGGCTCAATGTACACAAACTTTGTTTAATACACAAAGTTATTAAAAATATTGTATTAAATGACATTCAGGCTGTGTGTATAAGGTGTATATGAAACATAAATGAATTGTGTGAATGTAGACACTTTGTTTAATGCACAAAGTTATAAAAAATATTGGCTAAAATGACCTTCAGGCTGTGTGTATAAGGTGTATATGAAACTAAGCACAGAATGCATTTATGACTTGGGTCCCATCACCATGATATCTCATTATGGTATGCAATTATTCCAAAATACGGAAAAATACGATATCCAAAATACCTCTTGTCCCAAGCATTTTGGATAAGGGATACTCAACCTGTATTGTAACGTAAGAAGCATAGCATGTGTGCTCAAATCACTTCTTTTCAAGGTTCTCACTCACATTTTTTAATTGCAATATACTGGGTACTTGGTAACTTCTGTTAACAAATGGCTTTAAGGGCTCCTGTGATTAGTCCTCATTTTTAATAATCTTCAAAGCGTGATGTGTATTTAGTGGGCGCTCCATGATAAGACACAATCATATTGTACCGTGCATTAATGCTGCAAGAGATATTGGTGTCGGCCAGTGAGCAATTGTTAGAAACTATCGGCATTAAATTACTTCTAGTAGGTTTAAGAAGTGTGTGTAATCTTAATGTCTGTATGTACAGTAAGTGCCCTAATGCCAAATGATTCACCCAACCCAGGTAGTTATTGTTAGAAAAAGAGTATGGAAGGATGAAGTAGCACCTTCTATTATAGCTGGGTTGGCAGGTATGTAAGAGGCTAAGCAATACCTTTTAGTTTGGCTGCCTGGGAAGGGAGTTTAAGGTGTGCTAATGTGTTTGTTTACACTTGTCCTTACCTAAGGGCCCTGATGAATCATACACCTGTACAGTATGTGAAATAGTTGGGTGTGTTAACCTGATACTTTGATTTTGCTCAAAATCAAATTTGACGATTGTCTAAAGTGCAACAACTTGACTTGAAATCACTGTCTGAGGACGCAGTATATGGCCATTAGTAGCCATTTGACCATTAATTTGGCTTTAAACTGCCTTTTCAGTCTTTGCAAATATTTGATAAGTTACAAAAAAGTCACCCCAAAGTTATGCCTATATGCCATCCTTTCCTACTCTCCCAGAATGGCCGGGAGGCTCCCGAAAATCTGGTGGCTCTCCCGGCCCCCCGGAAGAACAGGTAAGTCTCCCAATTTTGTAAGTCGAAAGTACCCCCCCCCCCACCCTGACGCCCACTTAGTGAGTAAAGTGGGCATTCTGGGCAGTTCTTGACACGGCCCCCGCAGTATAATGTCGGTAATCTCTGCATTACGGGGGGGGGGGGGGGGGAGGCGACTACAATGAATCAATCGCAGCAACCACACTCGCATATTGCCTCCTCCCGCTCCATCGTATCATAACTCCAACCCCTGCTGAGCCGACCTGGCTGCTCTCTCCCACAGATAGCAGCCAGGATGTCTGTAACTGTGCTATATACTTAAAATGATTGCACATGTATGCAATCCGTTTCACAGATCTTAATAGTCATGGCCTCTTGTGAAATATTGTAATAGTGTGTATGCACCCAAAATCAGGTTTTATCTCCAGAAAACTGGTCTCATCTGATATGAGATGGTACAGTACAATAACTGGCAAACCTGTCAGCAAGCAGTACTAACTAGGGTGGCAAATCCCGGGCAATTTTTTCAATCCCGGGAATCGGGATTGAAAAATGATCAATCCTGGGATTCCTGGGATACCGGGATTAACTGCTTTTCAATGTGTCCCACCCCCCTCCCCTGACCAGCCCAGATAACTCACCCTAATGTGGATGGGAGGGTGGTGGGCAATTGCTGTGAGGTCCGGCGGGCAGTGCAGGGAGGCAGTGAGGTCCGGCGGCTGAGCGGGCGGCTGACTGCGCAACGTGACCTCTGACTTCACGTCACGCTGTGCAGTGCACCCAGCCAGAGCGAGGGGAAGCTGAGCAGGGGGAGCCGGGCAGCATCTGAGCCTCCAGAGGAGGCTCAACGCTTCCCGGCATTGAAACAACAAAGGGAACTTCCAATCCCGAAATCCCTTTTAGTTTCTTAAGGCAATTTTGCTTGTGTGACCCTCTGGTTTCTAAACAAACTGATTTGTCTGCAAATAATTATACAGTAACGAGACTAGCATCATGTGTATTTACATTAGTGGATACTGTTTGCATATATCAATAAATGTACACTATGGTTTAACAACTGTATCACTGAAAGTAGTGGCTGAGATGGGTCCATGGGCCTAATTCAGACCTAATCGCAGCAAATTTGTTAACAAATGGACAAAACCATGTTCAATGCAGGTGGGGCAGATGTAACATGTGCAGAGAGTTAGATTTTGGTGGGTATATTGTTTTTGTGCAGGGTAAATACTGCAGTGATCACAACAACACACCATAGCGCGTATTTTACGCAATATTGTGGACCAGGGACTCACTTTTTCTGTATGAATGTGTCCCCGGGGATGTGCTCCCCTGGGATTGGCAATAGGTTCAGTGATTGATGTCTCACTTACCCAGCTGCAGAGAGGACTGAAAAAGTGGAGGTGGTGCCAGCTGGACAAGGGAGACATCAATCGCTAAACCTCTTGCCAATCCCAATGGAGTGCTTCACGGGGGACCCACCCATAGGGGCTGGGGATGGTCGCATGCTTGCAGAGCTCCTATCCTCGACACCCCCTCCTGCCATTCTCCGCAGACCCGCCACCATGAGGAACCCATCGGGCGCCTAGAGACGCCTGCCAGTTGCAGCAATGTGTCTTGCTGCTTCAGGGCCCAGGAGCTGCACTGCGTCCCCCGCCACCTCCCAGCGATCACCAGCCCTGCATCACCTGCACACTCCCACCCCCTGGTCTCCTCCTCTTGAGATCCTCGTTTCAGCGGCTGACTTTCCACCAGCAGTGTGTCAGTGTACTGTCGTCCCCTCCCTCCCCTCCCATGTGTCAGTGTACTGCCCCCTCCCCTTCCTTCAATGTGTCAGTGTACTGCCCCCTCGCCATCCCTCCCATGTGTCAGTGTACTGCCCCCTCGCCTTCCCTCCCATGTGTCAGTGTACTGTTCCACCCCCTCCCTCCCATGTGTCAGTGTACTGTCCCACCCCCTCCCTCCCATGTGTCAGTGTACTGTCGTCGCCCCCCCTCTCTCCCTCCCATGTGTCTTGCTGCTTCGGGGGCCCCCGCCACCGCTGTGGCCTGGCCCGATCCTCTGAGCTTCCAGAGACCCCTGCACTGCTGAGGAGATCTGGCCGGAGAGGAGTATCTTCGGGACCATGACCCATGCCACTGAGCGAGGACCACAGGACCTGCCCATCAAGGTGAGTGGTGCTGTGAGGGGGGAGATTGCAGGGACCACATGCCAGCATCAATCTTACTGCATGCACGCTTACCAGCTGCACCTCTGGGGGGGGGGGTTAGGGTCAGGCACTAAGGGGCGATGTCAGGTTTAGCTTGCCGGAACAGGGTGTTAGGGGGTAGGGAAGGGGAGCGAACACCCCACACTCACCCCTATTGCTCATACCATAATGGGTATCTCGGCATCTGTATTAATGACCGCCGGGATACCCAGCGCCGACATTTCATACTGGATCCGGGAACAGCTCCTGGATGCTGAGCGGGATTGAATTGCTTTAGAACAAGGTACCCCACAGAGGGTATCGCCCTGCCCTTCCTGTCTGATATCATTCAATTCCTTCTATCAACTGTCACCCACTATCTGCCAGTCACCCCCAGTACTGCCCTAGCTCCTGTCTGCACTTACCCCTCCCTGCCCCCAGCACTGCCTGCCCTTACCCACAGCTCTTCCCCAACTTCTCCCTGACTCTTCCCCCCCCATGATATGTGATGGGACCCAGAATCCGTGGAGTAGGACCCACAATTTTTTTTGCTCAGCGCGATCACTGTACTGGCTGCTTTATTTTTACACTGCAATTTAGATTTCAGTTTGAACACACCCCACCCAAATCTAACTCTATCTGCACATGTTATATCTGTCCCCCCTGCAGTGTACATGGTTTTGCCCATTAACTAACAAATTTACTGCTGCGATCAAGTCTGAATTAGGCCCCAAAATTGTATTGCGGTCGGATCCCTATTTGTTACTACCAAAATAGTTTATCTGCAGCAGTGTCATGTGAATTAAGCTAGGAAGGTCACATGCTGCATTTCATACATTTCTAGCACAAGACACAGAGACCTGGTTTAGCCTCCTACACAAATATGCTGTTTCCTTTATGTATAAAATACTGACACTGAGTTACTCTAGGAACTAGTAACTGCTTAGACACAAAATACACATTAAATATGTACAGGCATGTAGTATATTTTGTATAAAATTGTGCATGCATACTCATCGCTGCTAGCATATGGTATGGAAGTGAAAAAGGAAGTCATCCCCTAAACAAGTTTCTGTTCCTTTTCCTCTTTTAAACATTCACTAGTTTTTCTCCTGTTTATGTTTAGAAGTTTCACTTTTTCTTTTAAATATATTTTATTTGTAACCTAAATACATTAAACTGCTGACTGGAAGAATAGTTTCCCCACCTTCCTGCACAAGCAATAAATTCCTAAGGCATTGAGACCCCAGTGAAGAGCTCTAACATGGGTGGGTTTCAAGGACAGTGAAAATAGATTTTTGGAAAGGCTGTACCCATGCTGTTGCTTTTTTTCACTTGTTGATTTGTACACACAGTGCGTAGCATTGCGTTATCTTCACTGCCTACTGCTTTTTCTTTTCTTTTCTTTTTTTTTCTTGGTATGTTTAATTCTAACCATTTGTGCACACTTTGTCAAGGAGCAATGGGACTAGGCCGTATTTGTTTTTACATACAATAAGAGCATCAGTCACCTCTTGTATAGTTTGCCTATGAGCAATTTGTTTATTGTTTAGGGAGGACCTAAATGTTAACTATATGATACCAACTCTTTAGGCTGGTTACACATCCGAACAATGCCAAAATGACTCAATGGTCAGTCCAAATTCCTTTCAACCCAGGTCAAATTATATTGTGCGTACACACTGTGCAATCCTTCAAGCGTGATGTCTTCAGAGACCAAGTTAGAAGGACATATCCCCTGGTCATCTGGTTGACAGTACACACTACACAATGTGCACCACATCACTCGTATCATGTTCTGATTGACTGTGCAGCATGGCCAACCAGTTGATGTCATATACGACGCACGATAACACGCAAATAAGCATAAACACTGTGCGATGTGGACGATATGTTATTCCAATTTGCCTCAACACAAAACATTGTGCCGATATCACTCTATTGTGTACTTGGGTCTTGGTTGAAATTGTGCTCTTTACATGTTTGTAAATCCTATTGGCAGAGTTTTTGTCACAGTAGAAAGTGCACGTTGAGAAGTCCACTACCTACTTCCTCTGCATCTGTACATGAGGAGGGTGCAGGTTGAAATCTCCCTTCTCAATACTTAATGTTTAGGCCCGTATTCATGGCAGATGTGGGGAGAGATGTGTGCACACACACACACATCTTTGCCTCAATACGTCATGCAGCAGGAAATGCCTGTCGCTGTCATGAGCTTACAGGTCACATGCAATCTGTTAGCGTTGGGCATCTTTCTTTGCTGAAAATGCATTTAATTGGAATGCAAATAGGGCGCACAAGACTCTGCTGATTAAAATGATATGCGGCATGCCTATATTCTGTGTGCAGATACAGCCTCGATCGCACACAGACTATAGGCATGCCACATATCATTTTAATCAGCATAAGCTTGTGCGTTCTATTCGCATTGTTTTGCGAATCAGAAGCATTTAAAAGGAAATAGTCGCACAAAAAAATGCTCAATGCCATGTGGCGTGACTAGAAGGGCTGTTTAATGTGACAGGAGGCTAGATGTATGTGACCACATACACTGATACATGATAATGACGTTCTTTTTGGGGCCGATTCAATTGTTTTGGCCATCTAAAAATCCAGTCTAAACGTGACTTTTTAGACCCCCAAGCAATAGTCACAATTCAATTGTGTTGGTGCCAGGGCCGTAACTACGTGTGTGCCAAGTGGGCTTGGCACACAGCGCAGTTGCCCTGAGGGCGCACGGCCAGCGGCATGTAATGAGTCAAATTGACTCATTTACATGCCGACTGTTTTGTGCTGTGCGCCGCCGCGCTGTGGAGGGAGAAGAGAGCAGCGCCGGGCAGGTGAGAAGGAGGAGGAGGGAGGGGGACTGGAGCCGCAGCAGCGCTATTTCATTGGTAGTAAGCGCCGCTGCAGCAGCCCCCTCTTCTTCCGTACTGGCTACCTGGCGCCAATGTCATTTCTTGCCCACAGCGCTAAAATGCCTAGTTACGGCACTGGTTGGTGCACCCACATGACATCACACATGTCACACCCAAATAGACTGGGTTTAGACACCTAAAACCGCTAAACCCGTCTAAACGTCCTGCTTTGGGAGTCCAAACTCCTGTTTGGACGCCTAAAGTGCCAAGTTTACGCACACTTTTTCTCTAACGTCCTAAGTGGATGCTGGGGACTCCGTAAGGACCATGGGGAATAGCGGCTCCGCAGGAGACTGGGCACATCTAAAGAAAGCTTTAGGACTATCTGGTGTGCACTGGCTCCTCCCCCTATGACCCTCCTCCAAGCCTCAGTTAGATCTTTGTGCCCGAACGAGAAGGGTGCACACTAGGGGCTCTCCTGAGCTTCTTAGTGAAAGTTTTAGTTTAGGTTTTTTATTTTCAGTGAGACCTGCTGGCAACAGGCTCACTGCATCGAGGGACTAAGGGGAGAAGAAGCGAACTCACCTGTGTGCAGAGTGGATTGGGCTTCTTAGGCTACTGGACATTAGCTCCAGAGCGACAATCACAGGCCCAGCCATGGATGGGTCCCAGAGCCGCGCCGCCGTCCCCCTTACAGAGCCAGAAGAGCAGAAGAGGTCCGGAAAATCGGCGGCAGAAGACGTCCTGTCTTCAATAAGGTAGCGCACAGCACCGCAGCTGTGCGCCATTGCTCTCAGCACACTTCACACTCCGGTCACTGAGGGTGCAGGGCGCTGGGGGGGGGGGCGCCCTGAGACGCAATAAAAATACCTTAGATGGCAAAAAATACATCACATATAGCTCCTGGGCTATATGGATGCATTTAACCCCTGCCAGAATACATAGAAAAACGGGAGATAAGGCCGCCGATAAGGGGGCGGAGCCTACCTCCTCAGCACACTGGCGCCATTTTCCCTCACAGCTCCGTTGGAGGGAAGCTCCCTGGCTCTCCCCTGCAGTCACTACACTACAGAAAGGGTTAAAAAAGAGAGGGGGGGCACTAATTACGCGCAGTATTAAAGATACAGCAGCTATAAGGGGAAAAACACTTATATAAGGTTATCCCTGTATATATATAGCGCTCTGGTGTGTGCTGGCAAACTCTCCCTCTGTCTCCCCAAAGGGCTAGTGGGGTCCTGTCCTCTATCAGAGCATTCCCTGTGTGTGTGCTGTATGTCTGTACGTTTGTGTCGACATGTATGAGGAGAAAAATGATGTGGAGACGGAGCAGATTGCCTGTAATAGTGATGTCACCCCCTAGGGGGTCGACACCTGAGTGGATGAACTGTTGGAAGGAATTACGTGACAGTGTCAGCTCTGTATAAAAGACAGTGGTTGACATGAGACAGCCGGCTACTCAGCTTGTGCCTGTCCAGACGTCTCATAGGCCGTCAGGGGCTCTAAAGCGCCCGTTACCTCAGATGGCAGATATAGACGCCGACACGGATACTGACTCCAGTGTCGACGGTGAAGAGACAAATGTGACTTCCAGTAGGGCCACACGTTACATGATTGAGGCAATGAAAAATGTTTTACACATTTCTGATAATACGAGTACCACCAAAAAGGGGTATTATGTTCGGTGAGGAAAAACTACCTGTAGTTTTCCTGAATCTGAGAAATTAAATGAGGTGTGTGATGATGCGTGGTTTTCCCCCGATGATAACTGATAATTTCTAAAATGTTATTGGCATTATATCCTTTCCCGCCAGAGGTTAGGGTGCGTTGGGAAACACCCCCTAGGGTGGATAAAGCGCTCACACGCTTGTAAGGGCTCTACCCTCTCCTGAGATGGCCGCCCTTAAGGATCCTGCTGATAGAAAGCAGGAGGGTATCCTAAAATGTATTTACACACATACTGGTGTTATACTGCGACCAGCAATCGCCTCAGCCTGGATGGTGCAGTGCTGGGTTGGCGTGGTCGGATTCCCTGACTGAAAATATTGATACCCTAGATAGGGACAGTATATTTTTGCCTATAGAGCATTTAAAAGATGCATTTCTATAATATATGCGTGATGCACAGCGGAATATTTGCCGACTGGCATCAAGTCTAAGTGCGTTGTCCATTTCTACCAGTAGAGGGTTATGGACACGTCAGTGGTCAGGTGATGCGTATTCCAAACGGCATTTGGAAGTATTGCCTTATTAAGGGGAGGAGTTATTTGGGGTCGGTCTTTCAGACCTGGTGGCCACGGCAACAGCTGGGAAATCCACGTTTGTACCCCAGGTCGCCTCTCAACATGAGAAGACGCCGTATTATCAGGCGCAGTCTTTTCGTGGACAAGCGGGCAAAAGGTTCCTCATTTCTGCCCCGTGACAGAGGGAGAGGAAAAAGGCTGCAGAAATCAGCCAGTTCCCAGGAACAGAAACCCTCTCCCGCCTCTGCCAAGCCCTCAGTATGACGCTGGGGCTTTACAAGCAGAATCAGGCACGGTGGGGGCCCGTCTCAATGAATTTCAGCGCGCAGTGGGTTCACTCGCAAGTAGACCCCTGGATCCTTCAGGTGATATCTCAGGGGTACAAATTAGAATTCGAGACGTCTCCCCCTCGCCGTTTCCTAAAGTCGGCTTTACCGATGTCTCCTTCTGACAGGGAGACAGTTTTGGAAGCCATTCACAAGCTGTATTCCCAGCAGGTGATAATCAAGGTACCCCTCCTGCAACAGGGAACGGGGTATTATTCCACACTGTTGTGGTACCGAAGCCGGACGGCTCGGTGAGACCGATTCTAAATCTAAAATCTTTGAACACTTACATACAGAGGTTCAAATTCAAGATTGAGTCACTCAGAGCAGTGATTGCGAACCTGGAAGAAGGGGACTACATGATGTCTCGGGACATCAAGGATGCTTACCTTCATGTCAAAATTTACCCTTCTCACCAAGGGTACCTCAGGTTTATGGTACAGAACTGTCACTATCAGTTCAGACGCTGCCGTATGGATGGTCCACGGCACCCCGGGTCTTTACCAAGGTAATGGCCGAAATGATGATATTCCTTCGAAGGAAGGGAATTTTAGTTATCCCTTACTTGGACAATTCCCTGTTAAGGGTAAGATCCAGGGAACAGTTGGAGGTCGGTGTAGCACTATCTCAGGTAGTGTTGCGGCAGCACGATTGGATTCTCAATATTCCAAAATCGCAGCTGGTTCCGACGACTTGTCTTCTGTTCCTAGGGATGATCCTGGACACAGTCCAGAAAAAGGTGTTTCTCCCGGAGGAGAAAGCCAGGGAGTTATCCGAGCTAGTCAGGAACCTCCTAAAACCGAGCCAAGTCTCAGTGCATCAATGCACAAGGGTTCTGGGTAAAATGGTGGCTTCCTACGAAGCAATCCCATTCGGCAGATTCCACGCAAGAACTTTCCAGTGGGACCTGCTGGACAAATGGTCCGGGTCGCATCTTCAGATGCATCAGCGGATAACCCTGTCACCAAGGACAAGGGTGTCCCTCCTGTGGTGGTTGCAGAGTGCTCATCTTCTAGAGGGCCGCAGATTCGGCATTCAGGACTGGGTCCTGGTGACCACGAATGCCAGCCTGCGAGGCTGGGGAGCAGTCACACAGGGAAGAAATATCCAGGGCTTATGGTCAAGCCTGGAGACATCACTTCACATAAATGTCCTGAAGCTAAGGGCCATTTACAATGCTCTAAGCTTAGCAAGACCTCTGCTTCAAGGTCAGCCGGTGTTGATCCAGTCGGACAACATCACGGCAGTCACCCACGTAAACAGACAGGGTGGCACAAGAAGCAGGAGGGCAATGGCAGAAGCTGCAAGGATTCTTCGCTGGGCGGAAAATCATGTGATAGCACTGTCAGCAGTATTCATTCCGGGAGTGGACAACTGGGAAGCAGACTTCCTCAGCACGACCTCCACCCGGGAGAGTGGGGACTTCACCCAGAAGTCTTCCACATGATTATAAACCGTTGGGAAAAACTCGACAGGTATTGCGCCAGGTCAAGGGACCCTCAGGCAATAGCTGTAGACGCTCTGGTAACACCGTGGGTGTACCAGTCAGTGTATGTGTTCCCTCCTCTGCCTCTCATACCCAAGGTACTGAGATTGATAAGATGGAGAGGAGTAAGCACTATATTCGTGGCTCCGGATTGGCCAAGAAGGACTTGGTAACCGGAACTTCAAGAGATGCTCACGGAGGATCCGTGGCCTCTACCTCTAAGAAGGGACCTGCTCCAGCAAGGACCCTGTCTGTTCCAAGACTTACCGCGGCTGCGTTTGACGGCATGGCGGTTGAACGCCGGATCCTGAAGGAAAAAAGGCATTCCAGATGAAGTCATCCCTATCCTGATCAAAGCCAGGAAGGATGTAACCGCAAAACATTATCACCGCATTTGGCGAAAATATGTTGCGTGGTGCGAGGCCAGTAAGGCCCGACGGAGGAAATTCAACTGGGTCGATTCCTACATTTCCTGCAAACAGGAGTGTCTATGGGCCTGAAATTGGGGTCCATTAAGGTTCAAATTTCGGCCCTGTCAATTTTCTTCCAAAAAGAACTAGCTTCAGTCCCTGAAGTTCAGACGTTTGTAAAAGGGGTACTGCATATATACAGCCTCCTTTTGTGCCTCCAGTGGCACTTTGGGATCTCAATGTAGTTTTTGGGTTCCAAAAGTCACATTGGTTTGAACCACTTAAATCTGTGGAGTTAAAATATCTCACATGGAAAGTGGTCATGCTGTTGGCCCTGGCCTGGGTCAGGCGCGTGTCAGAATTGGCGGCTTTATCCTGTAAAAGCCCTTATCTGATTTTCCATTCGGACAGGGCGGAATTGAGGACTCGTCCTCAGTTTCTCCCTAAGGTGGTTTCAGCGTTTCACCTGAACCAACCTATTGTGGTGCCTACGGCTACTAGGGACTTGGAGGACTCCAAGTTGCTAGACGTTGTCAGGGCCCTGAAAATATATGTTTCCAGGACGACTGGAGTCAGGAAATCTGACTCGCTGTTTATCCTGTATGCACCCAACAAGCTGGGTGCTCCTGCTTCTAAGCAGACTATTGCTCGTTGGATTTGTAGTACAATTCAGCTTGCACATTCTGTGGCAGGCCTGCCACAGCCAAAAATCTGTAAATGCCCACTCCACAAGGAAGGTGGGCTCATCTTGGGCGGCTGCCCGAGGGGTCTCGGCTTTACAACTTTGCCGAGCAGCTACTTGGTCAGCAGCAAATACGTTTGTAAAATTCTACAAAATTGATACCCTGGCTGAGGAGGACCTGGAGTTCTCTCATTTGGTGCTGCAGAGTCATCCGCACTCTCCCGCCCGTTTGGGAGCTTTGGTATAATCCCCATGGTCCTTACGGAGTCCCCAGCATCCACTTAGGACGTTAGAGAAAATAAGAATTTACTTACCGATAATTCTATTTCTCGTAGTCCGTAGTGGATGCTGGGCGCCCATCCCAAGTGCGGATTGTCTGCAATACTGGTACATAGTTATTGTTACCAAAAAAAAAAAAAATCGGGTTATTGCTGTAGTGAGCCATCTTTTCTAGAGGCTCCTCTGTTATCATGCTGTTAACTGGGTTCAGATCACAAGTTGTACGGTGTGATTGGTGTGGCTGGTATGAGTCTTACCCGGGATTCAAAATCCTTCCTTATTGTGTACGCTCGTCCGGGCACAGTATCCTAACTGAGGCTTGGAGGAGGGTCATAGGGGGAGGAGCCAGTGCACACCAGATAGTCCTAAAGCTTTCTTTAGATGTGCCCAGTCTCCTGCGGAGCCGCTATTCCCCATGGTCCTTACGGAGTCCCCAGCATCCACTACGGACTACGAGAAATAGAATTATCGGTAAGTAAATTCTTTTTTTTTTTTCTCTTTTCCCCGGGCCGCATCTCAGGAGGCTGTGAGGAAAAAAATGTGTTCTCAGCGGCAGCTGGGCGCCTAAACGGCAGAACGTTTGAATTGCTGATGTTGGGTGCAATCTAGTGGTGTCCGCTGGAAAATAAAAATGAATCTGCCCCTTAGTGTCCTAATAAAGATTATTCTGTGCTCTGTGGGGTGCAGAGACACGTGTGGCAGAAAAACCGGCAGCTTCAGATGGCTCCTGGTGTGGAATGCCCCAGGAAAAATTATATCACAGACACCATCATGAAAACAGAAGTGAGGAGGCGGTTGGCTTCTAAAATCCCATGGAAATTGATGAAGTGGGCTTTTCTACAAAATTATTCCCAACTGATTCTTTCACTGTTGTCATAATGTCCTCCAATTGTTTTTGTTTTCTCTTGCATCCTATAGGATGCTGGGGACTCCGTAAGGACCATGGGGTATAGACGGGCTCCGCAGGAGACATGGGCACTCTAAAGACTTTAGATGGGTGTGCACTGGCTCCTCCCTCTATGCCCCTCCTCCAGACCTCAGTTAGATCCTGTGCCCAGAGGAGACTGGGTGCACTGCAGGGGAGCTCTACTGAGTTTCTCTGTAAAAGACTTTTGTTAGGTTTTTTATTTTCAGGGAGCCCTGCTGGCAACAGACTTCCTGCATCATGGGACTGAGGAGAGAGAAGCAGACCTACTTAAATGATAGGCTCTGCTTCTTAGGCTACTGGACACCATTAGCTCCAGAGGGTCGGAACGCAGGTCTCACCCTCGCCGTTCGTCCCGGAGCCGGAAGATAGAACCTGGTGAGTATGAGAAGAAAGAAGACTTCAAAGGAGGTAGGAGACTTCAGATCTTCATTGAGGTACCGCGCAGCGGTAACGCTGCGCGCCATTGCTCCCGCATTTACACACACACTGGTGGCACTGTATGGGTGCAGGGGGGGCGCCCTGGGCAGCAATTATGAAACCTCTAGGGACACTGGCATAGGTATATACTGCGGAGGCTGTATATTGCAAAAAACCCTGCCAGGATAAGTATTTGAGCTGGACCGAAGCCTGCCGTTGAGGGGGTGGAGCTTGATCCCTCAGCACTAACCACCGCCATTTTCTCCACAGCATGCTGCAGAGAAGCTGGCTGCAGAGAAGCTGGCTCCCCCCTGCTAAACACATGTACAGAGGGCAAAAAAGAGGGGGGGGGGACTATATTTATATAAAAGCGCTGTACTGACTGGGATTTCATTCCAGTGTCCGGTGGCGCTGGGTGTGTGCTGGCATACTCTCTCTCTGTCTCTCCTAAGGGCCTTATTGGGGGACTGTCTCTCTCTCTATGTATGTATGTATGTATGTATGTGTGTATATATATATATATATATATATATCCCTGAGTGTGTGGGGGTGTCGGTACGTGTGTGTCGGCATGTCTGAAGCGGAAGGCTCATCTAAGGAGGAGGTAGAGCAGATGATTGTGGTGTCTCCGTCGGCGAGCCCTGTGGACCCGCTAATGGACGGGTGATGCCGATTCAAAGAGACATATGGAAGTTTTGCCTTACAAGGGTGAGGTTTTCTTTGGGGAGTGTCTCGCGGACCTGGTTTCCACAGCTACCGCGGATAAATCTATTTTTTTACCTTATGTTCCCCCACAGCAAAAGAAAACACCACAATATCAGATGCAGTCCTTTCGGTCGCATAAGTTCAGAAGAGGTCGGGGCTCTTCCTTCCTCGCCAGAGGTAAAGGTAGAGGGAAACGAGTGCCTGCTACGGCTAGTTCCCAGGAGCAGAAGTCCTCCCCGGCTTCTACTAAATCCACCGCGTGACGCTGGGGCTCAGCTGCGGGAGTCCGCGCCGGTTGGGGCACGTCTTCGACTCTTCAGCCAGGTCTGGATTCAGTCAGACGTGGATCCTTGGGCGATGGAAATTGTATCCCAAGGCTACAAGCTGAAATTCGAAGAGGTGCCTCCTCTCCGATTTTTCAAATCTGCTTTACTAGCTTCTCCCCCAGAGAGGGAAATAGTTTTAGCTGCAATTCAAAAACTGTCAACAGCAAGTGATTATCAAGGTTCCCCTAGTCCAACAGGGGAAGGGGTACTATTCAACTCTGTTTGTGGTCCCGAAACCGGATGGCTCGGTCAGACCCATTCTGAATCTGAAATCCCTAAACCTGTACTTGAAAAAGTTCAAATTCAAGATGAAATCGCTTCGGGCAGTTATCTACAGCCTGGAAGGGGGGGATTTTATGGTGTCTCTAGACATAAAGAATGCATACCTTCATGTCCCCATATATCCCCCTCATCAGGCGTACCTGAGATTCCCTGTACAGGACTGTCATTACCAGTTTCAGACGTTGCCGTTTGGGCTTTCCACGGCCCCGAGGATTTTCACCAAGGTAATGGTGGAAATGATGGTGCTCCTGCGCAGGCAGGGAGTCACAATTATCCCGTACTTGGACGATCTCCTGATAAAAGCGAGATCGAGAGATCAGTTGCTGAAAAGCGTGTTGCTCTCCCTGAGAGTGCTGCAGCAGCATGGCTGGATTCTAAATCTACCAAAGTCACAGTTGATTCCAACGACTCTGCTATCTTTCTTAGGCATGATTCTGGACACGGAACAGAAGAGGGTTTTTCTCCCAATGGAAAAAGCCCAGGAACTCCAGAACATGGTCAGGGACCTGCTAAAACCAAAAAGAGTGTCAGTCCATCAATGCACTCGAGTACTGGGAAAAATGGTGGCGACCTATGAGGCCATCCCCTTCGGCAGGTTCCATGCGAGGACGTTTCAGTGGGACCTTCTGGGCAAGTGGTTGGGGTCCCATCTACAAATACATCAGAAAATAAGCCTGTCCCCCAGGGCCAGGGTGTCTCTCCTGTGGTGGCTGCAGAGTACTCACCTTCTCGAGGGTTGCAGGTTCGGCATTCAAGACTGGGTTCTGGTGACCACGGACGCGAGCCTCCGTGGTTGGGGAGCAGTCGCACAAGGAAGAAATTTTCAGGGACTATGGTCAAGCCAGGAGGCTTGTCTACACATCAACGTACTGGAATTGAGGGCCATATACAACGACCTATGACAAGCGGTGAATCTTCTTCGCGGCCTACCGGTGCTGATTCAGTCAGACAACGTCACAGCCGTGGCTCATGTAAACCGCCAAGGCGGGACAAGGAGCATAGTGGCAATGGCGGAAGCAACCAGGATTCTTTGCTGGGCGGAAAATCGCGTAAGCGCTCTGTCAGCAGTCTTCATTCCGGGAGTGTACAACTGGGAAGCAGACTTCCTCAGCAGACACGATCTCCATCCAGGAGAGTGGGGACTTCATCAAGAAGTTTTTGCAGAGATAACAAGTCGTTGAGGACTTCCTCAAATAGACATGATGGCGTCACGCCTCAACAAGAAGCTTCGGAGATATTGTGCCGGGTCAAGGGACCCTCAGGCTGTAGCGGTAGACGCCCTGGTGACACCATGGGTGTTCCAGTCGGTCTATGTGTTCCCTCCTCTTCCTCTCATCTCAAAAATATTGGGAATCATAAGACGAAAAAGAGTGCAGACAATACTCATTGTTCCAGATTGGCCTCGAAGGGCCTGGTATTCAGATCTTCAGGACATGCTCACATAAGATCCGTGGCCTCTTCCTCTCAGGGAGGACCTGTTGCAGCAGGGGCCCTGCATGTTCTAAGACTTACCGCGGTTACGTTTGACGACATGGCGGTTGAACACCGAATCCTAGCTGGGAAAGGTATTCCGGAGGAAGTCATCCCTACTCTGATAAATTCTAGGAAGGAGGTGACGGCGAAACACTACCACCGTATCTGGAGGAAGTATGTATCTTGGTGTGAAGCCAAGAATGCTCCTACGGAAGATTTCCACCTGGGCCGTTTTCTCAACTTTCTACAAACAGGAGTGGATATGGGCCTAAAGTTAGGCTCCATTAAGGTACAGATTTCGGCCCTATCAATATTCTTTCAGAAGGAATTGGCTTCTCTCCTGGAAGTCCAAACTTTTGTGAAGAGAGTACTGCACATCCACCTTAACGTGGTGTTACAGTTCCTAAAATCACACTGGTTTGAACCTTTTCAAACGGTTGAATTAAAATTTCTCACTTGGAAAGTGGTCATGTTGCTGGCCTTGGCATCTGCAAGGCGGGTGTCCGAATTGGCGGCTTTGTCTCACAAGAGCCCCTATCTGATTTTCCATGTGGATCGAGCAGAGTTGAGAACTCGTCCTCAATTTCTGCCTAAGGTGGTTTCATAATTTCATATGAACCAACCTATTGTGGTGCCTGTAGCCACGTGGGAACTTAGAGGATTCCAAGTCCCTTGATGTAGTCAGGGCCTTAAAAATTTATGTAGCCAGGACGGCTCGAGTTCGGAAAACAGAGGCACTGTTTGTCCTGTATGCGGCCAACAAAGTTGGCGCTCCTGCTTCTAAGCAGACTATTGCTCGCTGGATCTGTAACACGATCCAGCAGGCTCATTCTACGGCTGGATTGCCGGTACCAAATTCGGTAAAGGCCCATTCCACTAGGAAAGTGGGCTCTTCTTGGGCGGCTGCCCGAGGTGTCTCGGCATTGCAACTTTGCCGAGCGGCTACTTGGTCGGGGTTCAAACACTTTTGCAAAATTCTACAGGTTTGATACCTTGGCTGAGGAGGACCTCATGTTTGCTCAATCGGTGCTGCAGAGTCATCCGCACTCTCCCACCCGGTCTGGAGCTTTGGTATAATCCCCATGGTCCTTCCGGAGTCCCCACCATCCTCTACGGACTAGGAGAAAAAGATTTACCGGTAGGTTTAAAAATCTTATTTTTTCTGTGATATGTTCCATTTACAAAAGGGAAAGACTTACTGTGATGAAACATATTCTACAAGGTCTCAAGGTTTGTATAATGCTGCATTCATATAATACTATGGAGTAAAGAGTATTAGAGCTGTGTGATCCATCCCATTCCTCTCAATCTGCGAGGAGCTGTATTATGCCTCTTGGGCCAAGTACTGTAAATCTTAGTAGTTACATATAAATAACTTACTTTTCTCATATAAATTAAATGTAATTCTGGCATTACACCATGTCTAATGTTGTGGACAAAAATTTATTTTTGGAGTTTTTTTCTTGGTAAAATTATATGTCCTGCTACAAATGTAACTATATCTGCTTTCTGCAAGTCCCATGGCACTATGCCAGAAGATACCATGTGAACTTCCTGATTAAACCTTATGGGCAAAACACGTGCTTGATTGAGTTATACTTGTGTCTTGCCAACGCAACTTCTCTTATCATGTGTTTAGCTACACATGTAAACTCTTGTTTCTTTGAGATTACTGCTTTTTGATACTAGAGGGTATATTTACTAAAGAGCGTGTTTTCAGAAGTGGGGATGTTGCCCCGTAGCAATCAATCAGATTTTACTTATTTATCTAGCACCTTCTAGAAGATAAAAGCTAGAATCTGATTGGTCACTATGGACAAGATTTATAATTCTAAAAACCTGGACTTTAGTAAATATACCCCTATCAGTCCTATTTATTATAGGGAGAAAATCCTCTATCTCAGAGGTTTCCAAGCTCTATCCTTAAGGCATCCTAATAGTCCAGGTTTTGATAGCCGTGCTTGCGCACAGGGGGTCATTCAGATCTGATCACTGCTGTGCATTTTCGTACAGCAGGCGATCAGATCTGTACTGCGTATGCACCACATTACGCCGGTGTGTCGCACAGCTACAACGGGCTTTGCCAGTCAGCGGCGGGATGGTGCGAAGGATCCATTTGCACGGGGCGTTCGCAAGGAGATTGACAGGAAGAGGCCGTTCGTGAGTGTCAACTGACTGACTGTTTTTAGGGAGTGTCCAGAAAAACGCAGGTGGGCTCGAGCATTTTCAGGAAGGGTGTCCGACGTTGGCTCCGGTCCCGATCATCAGGATTCTATCGCACAGGAAGAGTAAGTCCTGGGCTGCGCAGAGACTTTGTGCAGCTCTGCTACACATGCGATCGCACACTTGCACAGCAATAAAACATTACCCCTGTAGGTGGCGACTATCTGATCGCAGGGCAGCAAAAAACGCAGCCCAGCGATCAGATCTGAATTAGGCCCACAGTTCACTTAATTAGTTACTCAGTCGTTTTGAGTTAACCTTCTGTGCTGAGCCATGAATATCCTTTAAAACTTGGACTTGAGGTCCGAGGGAGTGATTCAGACCTGATCGCTGACCTGCCAACTTTGCTTTCCTGCGATCAGATAGTCGCTGCCCCCAGGGGAAGTGTAAATTTGCAGTGCAAGTGTGCGATCCCATGTGTAAGCCGAGCTGCAGAAATACACTGTGTGAAGTCTCTGCGCTGATCGGGGCTGGAGCTGACGTCACACACCCTCCCTGAAAACGCTTGGGCACGCCTGCGTTTTTCCGGATACTCCCTATAAACGCTTAGTAACCACGCACAAATTGCCTCTTCCTGTCAACCACCTTGCGAACGCCCATGCGAGCGTATTTTTCGCACCATCCTGTCGCTGACCGGCGATGCCCGTTTTGTTGTCTGGCGCGCGTGCGCCTTACGGTGCATACACATGCATAGTGGACGATCAGGTCTGAATTACACCCCCCCCCCCCCCCCCCCCCCCCCCCGTGGTTCCCAAACTGCTCTATCTAATAAAGAACTCAAGTTAACAAGAAAAAAAATGTGATGGTAGAAGTACCGCCACTGTCATTTTATCACTGTCTCTATGAACATATTACAATAATAAGACTGCGTGTATAAACCAGTGTTCATGCATATGCAATGTATGCAGGACTGGCTGTGAGTGGGGAGGCCTATCTTATCACTTTATGCTTAACAGATTTGTGGCAAGACCATATTGGGTGCTAATATAGCAGCCCCTGCCTGATCAGTAGATGGACATGTTAACGTGCACTTGAATGCTGCATTTGTCAGAAAGCTGAAGTTTCCACTCATTGGGGCATATTTATCAAGTCTGTCTTTTCATAAATGTATGCAGAAACTACAGTTTTTGTGTATCGCTGCTCTTTACCAATAGCCTAATGCAGGAGATTTCAAAGAAATCCAGAAGTCTTCTACAAAAGGCTAACTAGCGCTGCAGACCACAGTCCCGTTATCAATGGGCACGGCTATCTGACCCTTTATGACTAAAGCTCCAAAAAGCAGGGCAGCAGCAGGGGGGGTGCTAAGGGCATAGCTGTCCCTGGGCCCAGTCTCTCTAACATAGAAGGGAGGGCCAGAGCTGCTCATACTTCCATCCGCCCTGCCGTCCCCGTCCGCAGCACTGTATTGAAAATGTCCCTTCTAAAAGGGGCAGTGGTGTTGGATTCTCAGTTTCAGGGAAGGTGGTCGACACAAGAAAGCAGGTTACTTATAAACGTCCTGGAGCTCAGAGCGATTTTCAATGTTCTGAGGGAGGCATGTCACCTGCTCCGGTCCCATCCTGTTCGAATTCAGTCGAACAATGCAACAGCGGTGGCGTATATCAACAGGCAGGGCGGAACTCGCAGTCACTTGGCGATGCGAAAGGTCTCTCAAATACTGCGGTGGTCAGAGAGAAATCGGGTGATTCTGACTGCAGTATTTATCCCAGGAGTAGAAAATTGGGAGGCGGACTACCTCAGTCACCAAGATATTCACCCAGGAGAGTGGGCTCTCCACCAGGAGGTGTTCTAGGCCCTAATTCACAGATGGCGCTGTCCACAGATCGATCTCATTGCGTCAAAACTAAATAACAAGTTGCCAAGATACATGTCAAGAACAAGGGATCCAGCTCTCACAACTCCCTGGAATTACTTGGCCAACATTTCTGGGTGATCATATCATACAACCCATTAAGAACCTAGCAATCTGATGGAACATTATGCAATAGGTAGCATCAATCCTTGTGTATCAATGCCTATTTCTCTTACGTCCTAGAGGATGCTGGGGACTCCGTAAGGACCATGGGGTATAGACGGGCTCCACAGGAGACATGGGCACCTATAAAGAACTTTTAGTATGGGTGTGCACTGGCTCCTCCCTCTATGCCCCTCCTCCAGACCTCAGTTAGATCTTGTGCCCAGAGGAGATAGGGTGCATTACAGGGAGCTCTCCTGAGTTTCCTGTGTAAAATAATTTTGTTAGGTTTTTTATTTTCAGGGAGCACTGCTGGCAACAGACTCCCTGCTTCGTGGGACTGAGGAGAGAGAAGCAGACCTACTTAAATGATAGGATCTGCTTCTTAGGCTACTGGACACCATTAGCTCCAGAGGGAGTCGGAACACAGGTCTCACCCTGGGGTTCGTCCCGGAGCCGCGCCGCCGTCCTCCTCGCAGAGCCGGAAGATGGAAGCCGGGTGTGTATGAGAAGAAAAGAAGACTTCAAGGTGGCAGAAGACTTCAGATCTTCATGAGGTAAGCGCGCAGCGGTAACGCTGCGCGCCATTGCTCCCACACAACACACACAGGCACAGATGGGTGCAGGGCGCAGGGGGGGCGCCCTGGGCAGCAATAAACCTCGTTTTTGGCACAAATATATATATTAGGCTGCGGAGGCAGCAAATAGACGATCCCCCGCCATTTTTATGAAATTGAAGCGGGACTGAAGCCCGCCACTGGAGGGGGCGGAGCTTGATCCCTCAGCACTAACCAGCGCCATTTTCTCCACAGAAGCTGCAGAGAATGCTGGCTCCCAGGACTCTCCCCTGCTGAACGCATCAGAGGGCTGAAAAAAAAGAGGTGGGGGGCACATTTCAAACGCAGTGAGTGGGAATAGCATTGGCATTATATATAAAAGCGCTATCTGGGTTTTCCAGTGTCAGTTTGGCGCTGGGTGTGTGCTGGCATACTCTCTCTCTGTCTTTCCAAAGGGCCTGGTTGGGGAATTGTCCCCGTATAGTTATATCCCTGTGTGTGTGTGTGTGTGGGGAAGAGGGGGGGGGGGGGGTGGGTCGGTACGTGCGTTTCGGCATGTCTGAAGCGGAAGGCTTATCAAAGGAGGAGGTGGAGGAGATGAGTGGTGTGTCCCCGTCTGTAGTGCCGACTCGGGAATGGATGGATATGTGGCATATGTTAAATGCAAGTGTAGCATCATTGCATAAGAGGCTAGACAAAGCAGAATCCAGGGTGACAGCGGGGGGTCAATCCACGGATTGGACCGACTCACAGGGCCCGTCAGTGTCTCAAAAGCGTCCCTTGTCACAAATTGTGGACACAGATACCGACACGGACTCTGATTCCAGTGTCAACTATGATGATGCTAGATTGCACCCTAGGGTGGCAAAAACTATTCAGTATATGATTATTGCAATAAAATATGTTTTGCATATCACAGACGACCCCTCTGTTCCCGACACGAGGGTGCGCATGTATAAGGAAACGAAACCTGTGGTAAACTTTCCTCCATCTCATGAACTTAATGAGTTATTTGAAAAAGCTTGGGAATCTCCAGATAAGAGACTGCAGATTCCCAAACGGGTTCTTATGGCGTACCCTTTCCCCACACAGGACAGGGCACGTTGGGAATCCTCTCCCATAGTGGACAAGGCTCTAACACGCCTGTCCAAGAAGGTGGCGCTGCCGTCTCCAGATACAGCGGCCCTCAAGGACCCTGCGGACCGCAGGCAGGAGACTACATTAAAGTCTCTTTATACACATACTGGTACTCTACTTAGACCGGCAATTGCGTCGGCATGGGTATGTAGTGCAGTTGCAGCTTGGACAGATACACTGTCAGCTGACCTTGATACCCTAGATAGGGATACTATTTTGCTAACTTTAGCACATATTAAAGACGCAGTCTTATATATGAGAGACGCTCAAAGAGACATTGGATTGTTGAGTTCCAGAGCCAATGCCATGGCGATTTCAGCGAGACGATCTTATGGACCCGCCAATGGACGGGTGATGCGGATTCAAAAAAGCATATGGAGGTTTTACCCTATAAGGGTGATGTGGTGTTTGGGGATGGGCTCGCGGACCTGGTTTCCACAGCTACCGCAGGTAAATCTACCTTTTTACCTTTTGTTCCCCAACAGCAAAAGAAAACTCCACAGTATCAGATGCAGTCCTTTCGGTCGCAAAAGCCCAGAAGAGGTCGGGGCTCCTCCTTCCTTGCCAGAGGTAAGGGTAGAGGGAAAAGAGCACCTGCCGCGGCGGGTTCCCAGGAACAGAAGTCCTCCCCGGCTTCTACAAAATCCACCGCATGACGCTGGGGCTCCCCTGCGGGAGTCCGCGCCGGTGGGGGCACGCCTTCGACTTTTCAGCCAGGTCTGGGTTCGGTCAGACGTAGATCCTTGGGTGATGGAGATAGTTTCCCAAGGCTACAAGCTGGAATTCGAAGAGGTGCCCCCACGCCGATTTTTCAAGTCGGCCTTACCAGCTTCTACCCCAGAGCGGGAAGTAGTGTTAGCTGCAATTCAAACGCTGTGTCAACAGCAAGTGATTATCGGGGTTCCCCTGAGCCAACAGGGAAAAGGGTACTATTCAACCCTCTTTGTGGTCCCGAAGCAGGATGGTTCAGTCAGGCCCATTTTAAATCTAAAATCCCTAAATCTGTACTTGAAACGTTTCAAATTCCGGATGGAATCGCTCTGAGCTGTAATAGCCAGCCTGGATGGGGGGGCGGGGGATTTTTGGTGTCACTGGACATAAGGGATGCTTACCTTCATGTCCCCATATATCCCGCTCATCAGGAGTACCTGAGATTTGCGGTACAGGATTGTCATTTCCAGTTTCAGACGTTGCCGTTTGGGCTTTCAACGGCCCCGAGGATTTTCACCAAGATAATGGCGGAAATTATGGTGATCCTGCGCAGGCAAGCAGTCACAATTATCCCATACTTGGACGATCTCCTGATAAAGGCGAGATCAAAAGATCAATTACTGAACGACGTGTCACTCTCTCTGGGAGTGCTCCAGCAACACGGTTGGATTCTCAATCTGCCAAAGTCACAGTTGGTTCCAACAACTCGACTATCGTTCCTAGGCATGATACTAGACACGGAACGAAAGAAGGTTTTTCTCCCGTTGTAAAAAGCCCAGGACCTCCAGAACATGGTCAGAGACCTGCTAAAGCCAAAAAGAGTGTCAGTTCATCAATGCACTCGAGTTCTGGGGAAAATGGTGGCAGCCTACGAGGCCATTCCCTTCGGCAGGTTCCATGCGAGGACGTTTCAATGGGACCTTCTGGACAAGTGGTCCGGGTCCCATCTACAAATACATCAGAAAATAACACTGTCCCCCAGGGCCAGGGTGTCTCTCCTATGGTGGCTGCAAAGTGCTCACCTTCTAGAGCAGGTATTCCCAACCACGGTCCTCAAGGCACACTAACAGTGCAGGTTTTAGTGATATCCAGGCTTCAGCACAGGTGACTTAATTAGTAGCTCAGTTATTTTGATTTAACCATCTGTGCTGCAGCCTGGATATCACTAAAACCTGCACTGTTGGTGTGCCTTGAGGACCGCGGTTGGGAATGCCTGTTCTAGAGGGTCGCAGGTTCGGCATTCAGGACTAGGTTCTGGTAACCACGGACGCGAGCCTCAGAGGATGGGGAGCAGTCACCCAAGGAAGAAACTTTCAAGGACTATGGTCAAGCCAGGAGTCCTGTCTGCACATCAACGTGCTGGAATTAAGGGCCCTATACAACAGCCTTCGGCAAGCGGAGGGTCTGCTTCGCAACCTACCGGTTCTGATTCAATCGGACAATGTCACAGCCGTGGCTCATGTGAACCGCCAAGGTGGGACAAGGAGCAGAGTCGCGATGGCGGAAGCCACCAGGATTCTTCGCTGGGCGGAAAATCACGTAAGCGTTCTGTCAGCTGTCTTCATTCCGGGAGTGGACAACTGGGAAGCAGACTTCCTCAGCAGACACGATCTCCATCCAGGAGAGTGGGGACTTCATCAAGAAGTCTTTGCAGAGATAACGGGTCTCTGGGTAGTTCCTCAAATAGACATGATGGCGTCACGTCTCAACAAGAAGCTTCGGAGGTACTGTGCCAGGTCCCGGGACCCTCAGGCAATAGCAGTAGACGCTCTGGTAACGCCATGGGTGTTCCAGTCGTCTGTGTTTCCTCCTCTGCCTCTCATCACAAAGGTGTTGAGGATCATAAGACGGACAAGAGTGCAGACAATACTCATTATTCCAGACTGGCCTCGAAGGGCCTGGTACTCAGATCTTAAGGAGATGCTCGCAGAAGATCCTTGGCCTCTTCCACTGAGGGAGGACCTGTTACAGCAGGGACCCTGCACGTTCCAAGACTTACCGCGATTACGTTTGACGGCATGGCAGTTGAACGCCGGATCCTAGCTGAGAAGGGTATTCCGGAGGAGGTCATACCTACTCTAATAAAGGCTAGGAAGGAGGTGACAGCGAAACATCACTGTATCTGGAGGAAGTATGTATCTTGGTGTGAAGCCAGGAATGCTCCTACGGAAGATTTCCATCTGGGCCGTTTTTTCCACTTTCTACAGACAGGAGTGGATATGGGCCTGAAGTTAGGCTCTGTTAAGGTACAGATTTCGGCCTTATCGATATTCTTTCAGAAGGAATTGGCTTCTCTTCCAGAAGTCCAGACTTTTGTGAAGGGAGTGCTACACATCCAGCCTCCTTTTGTGGCCCCAGTGGCGCCATGGGACCTAAACATGGTGTTACAGTTCCTTAAGTCACACTGGTTTGAACCCCTTAAAACGGTTGAGTTGAAATTTCTCACCTGGAAGGTGGTCATGTTATTGGCCTTGGCTTCGGCAAGGCGGGTGTCTGAATTTTTCATGTGGATAGAGCAGACTTGAGGACTCGTCCTCAATTTTTACCTAAGGTGGTGTCTTCATTTCATATGAACCAACCTATTGTGGTGCCTGTGGCTACGAGTGACTTGGAGGATTCCATGTCCCTGGATGTAGTCAGGGCCTTAAAGATTTATGTTGCCAGGATGGCTAGAATTAGGATAACAGAGGCTCTGTTTGTCCTGTATGCAGCCAACAAGATTGGCGCGCCTGCTTCAAAGCAGACTATTGCTCGCTGGATCTGTAACATGATTCAGCGGGTTTATGTTACTGCTGGATTGCCGTTACCGCATTCTGTAAAGGCCCATTCCACTAGGAAGGTGGGCTCTTCTTGGGCGGCTGCCCGAGGCATTTCGGCATTACAGCTTTGCCGAGCGGCGACTTGGTCGTGTTCAAACACTTTTGCTAAATTCTACAAGTTTGATACCCTGGCTGATGAGGACCTAGCATTTGCTCAGTCGGTGCTACAGAGTCATCCGCACTCTCCCGCCCGATTGGGAGCTTTGGTATAAACCCCATGGTCCTTATGGAGTCCCCAGCATCCTCTAGGACGTAAGAGAAAATAAGATTTTAAACCTACCGGTAAATCTTTTTCTCCTAGTTCGTAGAGGATGCTGGGCGCCCGTCCCAGTGCGGAAAATCTGCAAGACTTGTATATAGTTATTGTTTCCATAAGGGTTATGTTGCAGTTGGAATCAGTCTTGGACCGATGCTGTTTGTTCATACTGTTAACTGGTTTTGGGTATTCCAGGTTATATGGTATGATTGGTGTGGGCTGGTATGAATCTTGCCCTTAGAATAACAAAATCCTTTCCTCGTATTGTCCATCTCCTCTGGGCACAATTCTCTAACTGAGTTCTGGAGGAGGGGCATAAAGGGAGGAGCCAGTGCACACCCATACTAAAAGTTCTTTATAGGTGCCCATGTCTCCTGCGGAGCCCATCTATACCCCATGGTCCTTACGGAGTCCCCAGCATCCTCTACGGACTAGGAGAAAAAGATTTACCGGTAGGTTTAAAATCTTATTTTCCCTATAGATTGTAAGCTTGCGGGCAGGGCCTTCCTACCTCTCTGTCTGTCTGTCTGTCTGTCTGTTGTTCCCCAGTTTTGTCCTATTACTGTTCTATTACTGTTGTTCTAATTGTAAAGCGCAACGGAATATGCTGTGCTATATAAGAAACTGTTAATAAATAAATAAATTACGATCTTGTATACCTATTTCTACCTCTTACACTACTGCCTCGGGTCTTAAAAGGGATAAAATGCGAGTCGACCACAGTGATTCTAGTTGCGCCAAACTGGCCTCGAAGTTTGTTCTCGGACCTTCAACTTCTTCTAGCGGACGAACCTTGGACTCTACCTCTTCGACTAGCTCTTCTTCAACAAAGTCCGTTTCTCCACCCCAGTTTGACACAGCTGCGTTTGACGGGGTGTCTGTTGAGACTGCTATCCTACAGGATAGGGGGATTTCGGATTCTGTCATGCCTACAATGTTGAGAGCTAGGAAACCAGTGACATCTGTCCACTATCACCGTATCTGGCATTCCAATGTGACTTGGTGTCAGGGTCGTCAACTTTCTTCTAAGTCTTTTCATCTCTCCAGATTACTATTATTTCTGCAGCAGGGTTCGGACGGAGGTTTGCGGGTAGCGTCTTTAAAAGTTCAAATTGCGTTGCTCTCCATTTTTTTTTCTTCAAAAAACGTTTGGCCATGTTACCAGCAATACAGACTTTCCTTCAGGGTGCGCTTCGCCTTCAGCCTTCCTTTATTCCCACTACATCCCCTTGGGACTTAAATTTGGTACTGTCTTTCCTTCAATCGACTCAGCGAGTTTTGGATTTAGTGGCTCTTTTGTTTAAACCGCCGTATTTGATCTTCCACGATGACAGAGCAGAGCTTCGTACTCTACAGTCTTTTCTTCCAAAGGTGGTATCTGCGTTTCATATAAATCAGCCGATTTGTTGTTCCAGCCTTCCGGGATCCATCCGGATGTTCATCTACTCTGGACGTAGTAAGGGCCTTATGTGTCTGTCGTCAGGACGGCTTCGATAAGGAAACCGGACATGTTGTTTGTGTTGTATGATGCTAACCGCAGAGGATGCCCGGCTTCCAAGCAGTGTCTGGCTCGTTGGATTCGTCTAACCATTCTCAAGCTTATATCAATAAGCGACTACAGCCTCCAGCTTCTCTTGGAGCGCATTCCACTAGGTCGGTGAGTACATCCTGGGCAGCGCAACTTTGCCGGGCTGCCACTTAGTCATCGGCAAACACTTTTGTTAAGTTCTATCATTTTCGGCCTCCATTTTCGGTAAGTTGGTCTTACAGGTACCTCGGAGCTCTCCCGCCCAGGGAGGAAACTTTGGGACGTCCCCAGCGTAAACTCCAGTGGCCCCTAGTGGAGTGAAAGAGAAAATTAGGATTTTGGTATTTACTGGTAAATCTGTTTCTCTGATTCCACAGGGGACACTGGACGCTCACCTCAGCTCTGATTATCTGCTTTTTGATTATAGTTTTTGAGTATGACCTGTTAGTTATGTTCTTTGTGTATGTGTTATATATATATATATATATATATATGTATATGTATGTATGTATGTATGTAGATTATCTGGCAATACAAAATAAGTAAGTAAACCAATATTGTATACACTTTATAGAAACTTGGCAATGTTGCTGTAAATATTACCTTTTGTACATTTAACTTCAGAAGATTATCACTTAATTAAAATAGCCTCTGTTATTAACTATACTTGGAGTGGGAGAAGATGAGGAGGGAATCAGAGAAATGATGAGTCATTTTGATGTAATAATTTCAGCTGCCATCTAATCAATAATAGAATACTCTGCATAATTACATGGTGCTTACTGACTGAATGAGGGCCAGAAACATGTCTTGCATGCAGCACTGAACCATGTAGTTAGGAAAGAAAGCAAGAATGTTTCAGACCTTTTCAGCATTGTACAGTAGTGTAGTATAGTACAGAGAAGGAAATGGCTTTCAAGGACATGCTGAGTTGCATTGTATTCCTTGTATAGATACATGTGTCTCAACAGGCCTTTGTTTTGAAATTTTAATAAGTACTTGTTTTGAGGAAGAAATACGATTTCTCTGTATAGTCCTATTTTTGGATGGTGCCACCACTGAAGTGCATAGGAACCTGTGAACTATTTCTATGCAATTTGAGACATTGTTTTATTAGAGCCCTACTGTAATTTATATTGTACAATCCCCTTTTTGAAATACAGTAGTTTTTCAAAGTTAAATGTAACCTTTGCAAAGTATAAAAGCAGCTGAAGAGGAAAAACTCTACACCTAAATGAACAGTTCTTCTGATATAGGTTAAGGCCCATACACACTAGACGAAAAAATGAAAGATCTCACTCAGAAGGGCCTATCTGAGCGAGATCTTTCACAATCTCGTCCAGTGTGTACACTAAATGTCGTTAACGATGTGCGCTCCCGTGCATCGTTAACGACCCCTTCCCTCGTCTGAACATGTACAGATGAGGAAGGTCTTCGTTAACGACAGTCCCCCACCGTTGCTGCCTGTCTTGGCCGCTTTGGCGGGGATCGGGTAATGTGTATGGGGCTTAGGGTGTGGATCATCAACTCGACAGTGTCTAGGTCGACAATGTTTAGGTCAACCACTATAGGTCGACGGGGTTTCTAGGTCGACGTGCTAGGTCGACATGAGTTTTTCATGTGTGTTTTTTTTTTAGTGTAGTTTTCTCCGTACAGTGACCGGGAAGCCCAATGAGTGCACCGTGTCCCCTTGCATGGCGAGTGAGCTTCGGGCAAGGTGCCTCGCTCCACTACCGCTTCGCTCGGCACAGATTACCGTTCCAATCGTAGTCCACGTGGATCGTTAAGTATGAAAAAGGTTAAAACTTTTTTTAAACTAATATCGATTTTTTTACCTGTCGACCTTGCACATGTCGACCTAGAAACCCTGTCGACCTTCAGTCCCTGTTGTCCTAGTGACTGTCGACCTTAAATGTATTCTATTGGTAATCTGTATGTTAGGTACAATCTTATTTTACAATCCATATTTCTCTTACATCCTAGAGGATGCTGGAGTCCACATTAGTACCATGGGGTATAGACGGGTCCACTAGGAGCCATTGGCACTTTAAGAGTTTGAGAATGTGGGCTGGCTCCTCCCTCTATGCCCCTCCTACCATACTCCGTTTAGATAATGTGCCCGGAGGAGCCAGTCACAGCTAGGGGAGCTCTACAGAGCTTCTTTAGTAAAAGTTTATTTTAGAGTTTTTTATTTTACAGGGAGGCTGCTGGCAACAGCCTCCCTGCTTCTTGGGACTAAGGGGGGGAGTAGTGTCTGCCCTGTGGGGTCTGTGCCACTATCTCCGCTAACAGAACACTGAGCTCCTGAGGGGATAGAACGTTCCCCGCCATAGGGGATCGCTCACCCCGGCAGCATGCCGCCACCCCCTTACAGAGCCAGAAGATCGGTGGCGAGTTAGTCACTGGCCCCCCTAGCAAGCGGGGAGCCGGTGTGAAGATGGCGGCAACAAGGTATGGAGCGCAGTACTAACTGCGCTCCGGGGCTCAGCGGTACATAGTGCAGCGCTGTGAGGGGCGCCCTGAGCCAGCGCCTACACCCTACACTGACCTCTCAAGCCTGTCAGGGTCCCAGGATCTCTGCCAGCATAAATCCTCAGGCTAGTATAATCCTATGAAGAGCGGGAAGACATCGCCATTAAGGGGGGCGGAGCTTCTCAGAGCGGACCCAGCAGCGTTCAGCGCCATTTTCCTGCCTGCAGAAACGCTGTTAGTGATGTGCAGTCCCTCCAGAGCAACTCCAGCTATCTCTTACGGTACTAGGGGGTTGTAGAAAGGGGAAAGGCTGTGTAAAGACTGTGTAACCTATTAAGGTACACAGTCAGCGCTGGTTTAGGGTCTCCTTATACCTGGAAAGCACTGTGTGTGGGTTGGCTCCAATCTCTGTGTCTCTCTTGCCATTCTTGGGGGTGAAACTCTGTCTGTACTCCCCTGTGTGGGTGGGTGGGTGGAGTGTCTGTGGTCTCCATTAAGCTATGTCCAGGGACTCTGTGTCATATGCTGCAGAGGATATGTCCTCTCAGGATGATCCCATTCCATGTAATCAGGATTGCACTGTTTTAGCACAGATACCTGCAAGGGAGCCTGAATGGTTATCCTCTATAAATCCATGATTTCCCAGATTTCTACTAAGGTTCCACAGAATGAATCTGCAACTCCGGTTTTACAGAACTCTATGGCGGTTTGGTTCGGTTCTGTTACCTCAGGGCTCCCCTCAGGAGGTTCCCATAAACGTGCTCTTGCACAGATTATGCAGGATGACATGGATACCGACTCTGACACGGCAGACAGTGATGGGGATGTGCTTAGGGGAGCTGCATCTCTTGCTAAAGAGGTGCAGTTGATGATAGAGGCTATAAGACAGAGGTTCTCAAACTCGGTCCTCGGGGGCACACACAGTGCATGTTTTGCAGGTAACCCAGCAGGTGCACAGGTGTATTAATTACTCACTGACACATTTTAAAAGGTCCACAGGTGGAGCTAATTATTTCACTTGCGATTCTGTGAGGAGACCTGCAAAACATGCACTGTGTGTGCCCCCGAGGACCGAGTTTGAGAACCTCTGCTATAAGGGATGTGTTGAATATTGCAGATACAACACCGGAGCAGGTCGAGGAGGCTTATTTCACGGACAATAAGAAAGCCTCGCTAACCTTCCCTGCGTCCAAATAATTAAATGCTATATTTGAGAAAGCATGGGAAAACCCGGAGAAAAAATTCCAGATCCCTAGAAGGGTTCTGGTTGCTTTTCCCTTCCCTGAGGAGGATAAGAAAAAATGGGAAAACCCACCCATAGTGGACGCGTCTGTATCCAGACTCTCAAAAAAGGTGGTTTTACCTGTTCCAGGATCTACCGCCTTAAAGGAGCCTGCTGATCTCAAAATTGATACTACGCTCAAATCCATATACACGGCTTCAGGGGCGATACTACGGCCTACTATTGCCTGGATTTCCAAAGCTATAGTTAAGTGGTTAGGCACGTTACTTGAGGATTTGGATACTATGGATAAACGTGACGTAGAATTGTTTTTACGTAACATTCAGGATTCTGCAGGATTTGTGGTGGAATCCATGAAGGATCTAGGTTCAATGGCTGCAGGAATTTCTTCCATGTCTGTCTCAGCTCGTCAAAGACTGTGGCTGCGCCAGTGGTCTGCCGATGCGGAATCCAGGAGAGGTGCGGAGACCCTACCCTACACAGGTCAGGCTCTCTTTGGGGAAGCGTTGGATGCGTAGATCTCCATGGCTACAGCAGGTAAGTCACCTTTTCTTCCCTCAGCTGCACCTGCTGTGAAGAAACCTTTTTCTTCAGCGACTTCACAGTCCTTTCCAATCCAAGAAACCTGCTGCTGCAGGTTCCCAGGAACAGAAACCTGCTTCTGGTATACCATTGTCCTCAGCATGATGGTGGACAGCGCGGCCTGGAGGTAAGGCCGGTGTGGGCGAGACTCGGACATTTAAGTCATGTCTGGGTGTTGTCCGGCCTGGATCCCTGGGTACTAGATATTGTGTCCCAGGGGTACCAGCTGGAATTTCAAGATCTCCCTCCTCACCGGTTCTTCAAATCAGGCTTGCCAGCTTTGCCAGCAGACAGGGCTACCCTACAGGGAGCCATCCAGAATCTGGTGGAGGCACAGGTTATCGTACCAGTTCCTTCCCAGATGCAAAACAAAGGTTACTGTTCAAACCTTTTCATGGTACCGAAACCGGATGGATCGGTCAGGTCCATTCTGAACTTAAAATCACTAAACCCTTTTCTGAGGGAGTTCAAGTTCAAAATGGAGTCTCTAAGGGCAGTGATATCAGGTCTGGAGGAGGGGGAATTCTTGGTATCCCTGGATATTAAGGATGCGTACCTCCACATTCCGATTTGGCTGCCGCATCAAGCTTATCTTCGATTTGCGCTGTTGGACTGTCATTTTCAGTTCCAAGCCCTGCCATTCGGCCTCTCCACAGCACCGAAGGTATTCACCAAGGTGATGCGGAAATGATGGTTCTCCTCCGCAGACGGGGTGAACATAATTCCATATCTGGACGATCTGCTGATAAAAGCATGGTCCAAAGAGAAGCTGTTATGGTCCATAGCGCTCACGACCCAGCTTCTCAGGGAACATGGTTGGATCCTGAATCTTCCAAAATCACGTTTGGAACCAACCAGGAGGTTGTCCTTTCTGGGAATGATCCTTGACACGGAAGTGCAGAGGGTGTTTCTTCCAGAGGAAAAAGCGTTGGTGATACAATCAATGGTCCGGGATGTCCTGAAGCCAACCCGGATGTCTGTTTATCAGTGCATTCGCCTTCTGGGGAAGATGGTGGCCTCTTACGAGGCTCTGCAGTACAGGAGGTTTCATGCTCGGTCTTTCTAACTGGTTCTCCTGGACAAGTGGTCAGGATCCCATCTACACATGCACCAGAGAATTTGTACGTCGCCAAAGGCCAGGATTTCACTCCTCTGGTGGCTGCAATTACCTCACTTTCTGGAGGGCCACAGATTCGGGATTCAGGACTGGATCCTTCTAACCACAGATGCAAGTCTCCGGGGCTGGGGCGCAGTCACTCAAGGGGAAACCTTCCAAGGAAGGTGGTCAAGTCTGGAAGCCGGCCTGACGATAAACATTCTGGAACTAAGAGCCACCTACATCGGTCTTCTCCAAGCAGCCCATCTTCTGAGAAATTGGACCATTCAAGTGCAGTCAGACAATGTAACGACAGTGGCGTACATAAACCAACAGGGCGGAACGAAGAGCAGAGCTGCAATGTCAGAGGTAACAAGAATCATCCTCTGGGCGGAAAAACACACGTTAGCGCTGTCAGCAATCTTCATTCCGGGAGCAGACAACTCGGAAGCGGACTTCCTCAGCAGACACGATCTCCATCCAGGGGAGTGGGGTCTCCATCCGGTGTTCGAGGAAACAGATCTTTGGGGTGTACCCCAAATCGACATGATGGCCTCTCATCTCAACAAGAAGCTCCAGCGGTGTTGTTCCAGGTCGAGGGACCCGCAAGCAGTGGTGGTGGACTCCCTAGTGACTCCGTGGGTGTTCCAGTCGGTGTACGTGTTTCATCCACTTCCACTCATTCCAAGAGTTCTCAAACTCATAGGGAGAACAAGCGTTCAGGCAATCCTCCTTGCTCTAGACTGGCCTAGAAGGGCTTGGTACGCAGATCTTCTGGATCTACTGCTAGAAGAGCCAAGGCCTCTTTCTCTTCGGGAGGACCTGCTGCAGCAGGGGTCGTTCGCCTATCAAGACTTACCACGGCTACGTTTGAAGGCATGGAGGTTGAACGCCAGATACTAGCTTGGAAGGGCATTCAGAACAAGGTTATTCCTACCCTGATACAGGCTAGGAAAGGAATATCGTCAAAATATTACCATCGTATTTGGAAAAAATATGTATCTTGGTGTGAGTCCAAGAAGTTTCCTGTGGTGGAGTTTCAACTGGGACGTTTTCTCCTCTTCCTGCAAACAGGTGTGGATATGGGCCTGAGGTTAGGATCCATAAAGGTCCAAATTTTGGCCCTATCCATTTTCTTCCAGAAACAGTTGGCTGCACTCCCTGAGGTTCAGATTTTTTTGAAGGGAGTTCTGCACATCCAACTTCCCTTTGTACCGCCTACGGCGCCCTGGGATCTTAACGTGGTGTTGCAGTTCCTCCAGTCGGACTGGTTTGAGCCTCTGCAGGAGGTTGAGGTCAAGTTTCTCAGTGGAAGGCTGTCCCTTTGTTGGCCTTAGCTTCTGCTAGATGTGTGTCGGAGTTGGGGGCTTTGTCATGTAAAAGCCTATACTTGATCTTCCATGAAAACCGAGCTGAGCTTCAAACACTTCAACAGTTTCTTCTGAAGGTTGTGTCGGCATTTCATATCAACCAAACTATTGTGGTGCCAGTTGGATTGACTCCTCAATTTCAGCAAAGTCCTTAGATGATGTAAGGGCTCTAAAAATCTGTGTGAGGACGGCTCGGCACAGAAAATCAGACTCTCTGTCCTGTATGATTCCAAGAAAATTGGGTGTCCTGCTTCTAAGCAGACGATCTCTCGCTGGATCATGTTTACTATCCAGCATGCGTATGGGCAAATAAATTACAATTAAAACGGGAGTATATAGACAAGTTTAATTGATTCTGTGAGGTAGAGAGGTGGATCAAAACAGGTGTATTTTATCTGTTGGACAAATGCACCAATGGTTTTGAGTGCTAACATGTAAAAAGGTCACAGGGTATGATTATGTCATTCTTTGAAAAAGCTCCAGCAGGAGCAAAACGCGTCACAGGTTACATATTTGGGACCCTAAATTTGGATTCTTATGTGTCGCTATAAGCGCTACAAAGCCGCGAGGGCATGCATCAACAAAGTGCAGGCGTGAGATCTATCGAGGTGGAGGATGATACACACAGCACTAATAAGACGGGAGCTCATACAGCTACAGGTACCTGCGGTGTGCTGAGTCCCGCTGCTGGATTAAACCCTCCAAGGTCTGAGGACACCTCTTTCCCTCCTCTAGATACATTACCTTGCTGGGAATACTCATAATGCTCCCGTAGTGGAGGACCTTTATTTCTATTGCAAAGTGCTGCTTGACTGTATGTAATCCTTGCACAGGTATAAATCCTAATTTAACACTGCCGGTGACAACTAATAAATTGGGAGTAATCCATATATATTGCAACTTCAGCTACCAGCAAAGTCTTATATGGACAGCTATTTTTATCTTTTATTAAGTTTTAAATTTTTGATATATGATCCACCTCTATTGACTTTTTAAATAAATGTATGACTAGTCATTATTGATTAAAATTAATTACTCTATTATACAAGTGTGTGAGTCAAGTGAAATCATGCCCTACTGCTTCATATAGATTAACAGCGCAGGGAGAAAGGTTTGTTTTTTCATGTTGTACAAACCCCTGGAGGTGGCAAGCTGAAATTCACGAAAAGTGACCTGTTTGGGTGTCCAGACTAGATTTTTCGCGATCGTGCTCAAAGGTTTCTGCTTTGTTTTACTATATGGAGACAGTCCTGCCTGTTTACTCAGCGAGCTTACAAGCAATATACCAGGCATTTTTGGAACAATTCCCATGTAATGAAAATTAGCATTTTCTCCAGCAGAGTCCATAGGTAATCCACAGGATAACAATGGGATATGATTAAGCGACAGCGGATTTGCACCAATCGGTCAAACCTTTCCGGCTTCCCAGCATGCAACGAGCCCGTCTATATATCCTCGCCTCCTGGCTCGGGCAAATCATTTTTTTTGTTCGGTGTGGCAGGAGCCGGACCATGGTCAGAGGGCCGCTGGTTTTTAGCAGCCCTAAGCTTTCTTATTTTATTTTTATAGTCTTACTATTTTTCTGAGCAACCTTTCCAAATAGCGTCTTATACGTACCTTAGAAAGAGTCTCTCCAACAACTCACTGCTGGGTCGCGACAACGCTTAACCACAAGTTCAGAGCTGTTTCAGCGGTAGTCTGTGTCTGATATACTAGCAGGTCCAGCAGACGTTACCAGGCTGTGGCCAGAGCACGGGGAGACGGTAAGGCATCGGTTCCGCTTAGAAGGGGAATACGGACACAGCCGCACTGTTTTGGGAGCAGACAACCAAACAGTCAGCTGACCTCGGGTGCACCAGTGCTAGGCCTTAGGGATCATAGGCTCCAGGAATAGTATGAGCCCGCGATCCCTAGAGTTGATGTCAGCAGTGGGGAGTCAGACACTCTCCTGGTCGCCCCTCCCCCTGGTTCATGACCAGTTTCCTCCGAGTTTCCCGCAATTAACTGTTTCCCGCTTCCGTCTCAGACGCTGTACACGAAGGGGACCCAGTCGCAGCATAGGCGGCTGTGTGACTGGTGCGTCTGTGTTCACTATAAGTTCATAGAGCGGCAGTGTACACTAGTAGCATCTGGATCCACTCAGCGTTCGCTAACGGTCCTGGAAGCGAGGTGAGTCTCCCTGTATCCCACTCTACTGAGTACGGGTAATACAGCACTAAGTCTCTATCTACCTTTTTTAGTATGAATAGTTAGATAAGTGCCTATTGCATACGAGTCTATACATTTACTGTTTCTTTTGCAATGCGTCTGCATATGGTAGATCTGTTTAAACATGATGCAGTAATATGTTCTTCTACATACTTGAAAATTAGTTGATGATGCGCTCATATTGCTTATTATACTAATGTATAACATGTGACTGACTGCTAGTGTGATTGCTGACTTTACCATATTCTGTCAGTTTTGTTCTATTCCGATCCTCAATGCTGGTGCATAGGTAGGGTTGGATTGTATGGCTGGGCGCCATCTTGAAAATGTTATGGGTGCTAGGCACCATGTGTTTAAAATGTATTTGTGTGTGCTGCGGTCCCGGACCTCTCCGGTGACCGTGGCAGTGAGGGCAGCCCTTGGCGCACTGAGCTGTGTGCGCGTGCCAGGAGAGAGGAGAGCCGCTGCAGCTGGGAGATCAGCTCCCGCTGCAGCACTCTGTGTGTGTGCCACCGCTGGGGGCCGTAAGCTCCGCTCCCTGCGCCTAAGCGCTACGGAGGTGGCCAGCCGCGGCTGCCGGGACAAGGGTCCCGGGCTGCTGCGCTGCTGGGGTGTGCGCTGCTCACAGGGGACCAGGCTAGCCAGCCCCCTGTGGAGAGGAGGTGCGTGTAGGTAACTGGACGCTGGGTACCGGGAGCTATGTTCTTGGCACCTCAGCGCTCCAGAGACAGAGCCACAGCAGCCGGGACAAGCATCCCGGGCTGCCAGGCTTCAGAAGGGGGGTGCGCCGCAGCCTTGGATCTGGAGGCTGCGGTGAGGCAACAGGTTTCTGCCACACTGGGGGATGGAGTGCAGCAGCGGGGCATGCCCCCCCAGTGTGCCCTACTGCCCCTGGGGAGAGCCCAGCATTCCCCCGGCTGCAGGGCTAAGGGAGCCCAGCGCTGAGTGCTGGGCACAGTACAAGCCACAAAGCAATGTTTTAGAATGAAATAAAAATATATTGTGTTATGAGGCACTGCAGTGCCTGGGTATGTGGAGCCTGTATTTTTAAAGAGAAATGTGCAGAGTATCTAAATGTATTTTAAGGTAAAATGCACTTACCGGTTGTTGTGTCCCAGGAGGGGAGAATCCATGGCTGTGCAGGCTGTTGGATTCCTCCAGACTTTTCCCCAAAAACGGAATGCTTTCTCCTCCAGCCTCAAACTTAAAAGTACCATGGGGAGAGAGAGGAGAATCTCAGCTGGGTCCCAGGCAGATTCCTGGAAGTAAGTTTCGGTGGGAAAACTTCCCCCAGTGCAGACTGAACGTCACCGGGACGGATCCAGATCCTCCAGGATGGGACGGTCAAAGGAGGGAGACCACTCCACTCCCCACTGTCCATAGAGAACAATGGTAGCTGTGCCTGTGACCAAGGCATGCACAGCCCATGGGTAAACATTTATCGGTTGTAAACCAAAGGGCAGACTAACCCCCTGTGGTATTGTGTATTTGAGCAGGATAAAACGAGAGCAGTTGCCCCATGAAAAGTGTGTTATACCATTTTCACTCTGCTGTAACATCTTACTGTATTGCTGTTGCCCCTAGCAATAGGGAAGAGTCTTTTTTAATTCTGTTTGAGCAAATAAACAGCATCTGCCTCAAGACGACCGCTTTATCTTGTGACCTGCAGGGCTAGGCGAAACCTAGCTCCGTTTTCCGGCTGTCCAGGATGTATCCAGCGTCTCCAAGTTCCGCCTTCCTCCAGCTACCGGCAGAGGCCTAGTCAAGCGACTAGTGGGGATTCGTCAGCACCACACAGGTGTGGTAAGACGGCGTGTCGATGCATACAGAGCAGAACCGTGGTACTAGACGCCACGGCAGGTTAGGAGTTTGGCAGCGCAGAACCTGCCCACTGCGCAGTGGGTGGAGTCAGTAACAGGCGGTTACTGATGGTAAGTGGGAATCCCCTATGAGGCCAGGTCCCGTGTGACCTAAACAACCATTTTGTGTACTGCGGACGCGAAAGCGGTGAGGGCTTTCGTCTGGTCACACCTGAATATACAGGATGCTTACCTACATGTTCCTATAGCACTGTCCCATCAGTGCTATTTCAGGTTCGCTATCCTCCAACAGCATTTTCAGTTCCAGGCCCTACCTTTTGGGTTAGCCACAGCCCCCAGAGTATTTACCAAGATTATGGTGGTAATAGCAGCTTATCTCTGCCAGCAGGGGATAAGAATCTTTCCATACCTCGACGATCTTTTAATCCTGGCACACTCGCAGGAATTGCTCCTATGTCATCTGCAACAGACAATAACGTGTCTGCAGAAGCACGGGTGGCTCATAAATTGGACAAAATCGTCTCTGGTTTCGTCACAGCGGATGACTCACTTAGGGGCTGTACTGGATTCAAGTCTTCAGAGAGTAATGTTACCTCTGAACAAGATATTCGAGGTTCAGTCAAGGATTCAGGACTTGCTACACAGTCAAAAGGTATCCATTCACGCAGCAATGCGTGTGATGGGTTTGATGGTGTCAACATTCGACATGGTGGAGTATGCACAAGAGGCCTCTGCAGCGTCTGATTCTTGCCAAATGGAATGAGTTGCATCAGACGATAAAACACAGCCTATTGTTCTTACGATAGAAGTAAGAAGGTCATTAGCCTTGTGGCTACAGACATCCCATCTGGACGAGGGGAGACCCTTTTGGATATTAGATTGGGAAATTCTGATGACAGATGCCAGTCTCCAGGGCTGGGGAGCAGTGTCAGGAAGGTTGCGTTTCCAGGGGCAATGGACCAAGGAAGAAGGTTGGCTGCCAATAAATATATTGGAACTTCGAGCCATATAGATGGCACTGATTCAGGCAAAGGATGTTCTTCGGGGAAAACCAGTCCAGATCTGCTTGGACAATGTGACAGCAGTAGCGTACCTCAACCATCAGGGAGGAACTCGCAGCCGAAAAGGGATGGAGGTAAGTCACATACTGAAGTGGGCAGAACTTCATCATCTAGCCTTGTCCGCAGTGTTCGTTCCGGACGTCCTAAACTGGAAAGCAGACTTTCTCAGTCGGCACGCCATTCAGGCAAGCGAATGGGCTCTACAACCGGAGGTTTTCCAGACTCTAGTAGACAAGTGGGGGTTGCCAGAGATAGATCTCATGGCGTCCCGTCTGAACAACAAAGTTCTCGCATACGGGTCAAGAACAAAGGATCCCAGAGCGATCTTTGTGGATGCCCTTTCAGTGAGATGGGACTTTAATCTGGCTTATGTGTTTTCTCCAATCACCCTATTACCCAGGGTGGTGTGAAAGATAAAGCAAAGGAAAGGTGCTGTGATACTAATGGCTCCGGCTTGGCCCAGAAGGCATTGGCACACAGATCTGCAGAGAATGTCGATGGATGCTCCACTTCTGCTCCCTCAACGTCCAGATCTACTGATCACAGACATCTGGATCGACTGTCTTTGACAGCGTGGCTCTTGAAACCTCTATCATGAAGTCAAGAGGATTCTCACAACAGGTAATTCAAACTATGCTCAGAGCATGGAAACCTTACTCAGCTCGCATTTATTACCGAATATGGCAAACCTATATTCATTGGTGCAGTGAACGGAAAATGGACCCTAAGTCTTTCAGAGTTTCCAGGGTCTTAGCATTCCTTCAGGCAGGAATGGATAAAGGTTTGAAGGTGGCTTCCTTGAGAGTGCAAGTGTCAGCGTTGACTGTATGATTCCAAAAGAAAATTGGCAACTTACAAGTATGTACATACTTTTTTCCAGGGAATGCTGCGCATTCAACCTCGTTTTGCTTCTCTTACAGTTCCTTGGGACTTAAGTCTAGTCCTGAAAGCCCTTCAAGTTGCCCCATTTGAACCAGTTAATAAAGTGGATCTTAAATGGTTGACAGCTAAAGTTCTCTTTCTACTGGCTATGGTGTCAGCTAGAAGAGTATCAGATTAAGGGGCATTATCATGTCGTTCCCCATTTCTGATTTTTTTTTTTTTATCCAGATAAAGCAGTTCTCAGAACTAGACCTGGGTATCTTCCGAAGGTGGTGTCTAAATTCCGCCTTAATGAAGAAATTGTAGTCCCGGCTTTCCAGGTACCGGACCGTTCTGCGGGAGATGCATCGCGGGACGTGGTCCGTGCATTAAGGATCTACGTGGATCGTACCAGTGCCATCAGAAAGACAGATTCTCTTTTCATTCTCTACGGATTTCACAAGAGAGGATGGCCTGCTGATAAGCAGACACTGGCAAGATGGCTTCGGATGACTATTTCAGAAGCATATTCTCAAGCTGATCTCCCTGTTCTGGCTAATGTCTCTGCTCACTGTACTCGTAAGGTAGGTCCATCATGGGCAGCACAACGTGGTGCTTCAGCAGAACAGATATGTAAGGCAGCCACATGGTCTTCCATTAACATTCATTAGACATTATGCCATGGATACCTTTGCCTCTCATGATGCTGAATTTGGGCGAAGGATTCTCCTGTCCAGTCAGGAGCGTACCCACCACTAAATTGCTTTGGGAAATCCCATTGTTATTCTGTGGATAACCTGTGGACCCTGCCGAAGAAATATACGTTATGGTAAGAACTTACCGTTGATAACGGTATTTCTCCTAAGTCCACAGGGATCCCACCCTAACGCACCTGATTTGAGGATCCTTTTACTCACTAACCTCTTCCTTCTTGTACGGAAGGGTGTGCATGTGTGTTCTTATTGCCTGATTAGAGCTAACTATGATGCTCCTACCTTGAGCTTTGGAATACAACTGATTTGCCTGAGCCAGGAGGCGGGGGATATATGGACGGGTCCGTTGCATGCTGGGAAGCCGGAAAGCTTTGACCGATTGTTGCAAATTCGCTGTTGCTTCATCATATCCCATTGTTATCCTGTGGATACCATAACGTGTATATATATATATATATTGTAAGTACTGAATCAAAATAGAAGACAAATGTTTAATTTAGCAAAATAACTATTTTTAACGAAAGGGTCTCTTGCTATATTGAAGTTAATAAACTAGATTGATGTTTTGCTTCTAATGATTTAGTTTACCTCGATCTGTACAAAAATGTATGTATTCCACTTTAATGTCTGCAAATATTTTAGATGGATTTCTTTTGTAACTTATGTGACCTTAAAATTCACAGTAAGAACTTTAATACGTAAGTTTACACACACACACCATGGCTAAAAGTATTTCGGCACACAATATCACATCATTAGTAATATAGAGCTGGCCTTGTTTTCAACCACAGTCCTCAGGGCACATTAACAATCCAGGTTTTAAGGATAGCCATACTTGAGCACAGGTGACTTAATTAGTACCTTAGTTATTTTGATTTAGCTATCTGTGCTTAACTATGGAAATCACTAAAATAAGAATTTACTTACCGATAATTCTATTTCTCGGAGTCCGTAGTGGATGCTGGGGTTCCTGAAAGGACCATGGGGAATAGCGGCTCCGCAGGAGACAGGGCACAAAAGTAAAGCTTTTACAGGTCAGGTGGTGTGTACTGGCTCCTCCCCCTATGACCCTCCTCCAGACTCCAGTTAGGTACTGTGCCCGGACGAGCGTACACAATAAGGGAGGATTTTGAATCCCGGGTAAGACTCATACCAGCCACACCAATCACACCGTACAACTTGTGATCTAAACCCAGTTAACAGTATGATAACAGAGGAGCCTCTGAAAGATGGCTTCCTAAACAATAACCCGAATTAGTTAACAATAACTATGTACAAGTATTGCAGATAATCCGCACTTGGGATGGGCGCCCAGCATCCACTACGGACTCCGAGAAATAGAATTATCGGTAAGTAAATTCTTATTTTCTCTATCGTCCTAAGTGGATGCTGGGGTTCCTGAAAGGACCATGGGGATTATACCAAAGCTCCCAAACGGGCGGGAGAGTGCGGATGACTCTGCAGCACCGAATGAGAGAACTCCAGGTCCTCCTTTGCCAGGGTATCAAATTTGCAAAAATTTACAAACGTGTTCTCCCCTGACCACGTAGCTGCTCGGCAGAGTTGTAATGCCGAGACCCCTCGGGCAGCCGCCCAAGATGAGCCCACCTTCCTTGCGGAATGGGCCTTAACAGATTTAGGCTGTGGCAGGCCTGCCACAGAATGTACAAGTTGAATTTTGTTACAAATCCAACGAGCAATCGACTGCTTAGAAGCAGGTGCACCCAACTTGTTGGGTGCATACAGTATAAACAGCGAGTCAGATTTTCTGACTCCAGCCGTCCTTTAAATGTATATTTTTAAGGCTCTGACAACGTCCAACAACTTGGAGTCCTTCAAGTCGTCTGTAGCCGCAGGCACTACAATAGGCTGGTTCAGGTGAAACGCTGATACCACCTTAGGGAGAAAATGCGGACGCGTCCGCAGCTCTGCCCTATGTCGAATGGAAAATTAAATAAGTGCTTTTATAAAACAAAGCCGCCAGTTCAGATACTCTCCCGGCCGAAGCCAGGGCCAGTAACATAGTCACTTTCCATGTGAGATATTTCAAATCCACATTCTTTAGTGGTTCAAACCAATTGGATTTGAGGAAATCTAAAACTACATTTAGATCCCACGGTGCCACCTTAGGCACCACAGGAGGCTGTATATGCAGTACTCCTTTGATAAAAATCTGGACCTCAGGGACCGAGGCCAATTCTTTTTGGAAGAATATTGATAGGGCCGAAATTTGAACCTTAATAGATCCCAATTTGAGACCCAAAGACAATCCTGATTGCAGGAAATGTAGGAAAACGACTCAGTTGAAATTCCTCCATCGGAGCACTCCGCTGCTCGCACCACGCAACATATTTTCGCCCAATACGGCGATAAAGCTTCGCGGTGACTTCCTACCTTGCCTTTATCAAGGTAGGAATGACTTCTTCTGGAATGCCTTTTCCTTTTAGGATCTGGCATTCAAACGCCATGCCGTCAAACGCAGCCGCGGTAAGTCTTGAAAAAGACAAGGACCCTGCTGAAGCAGGTCCCTTCTCAGAAGTAGAGGCCACGGATCGTCCGTGACCATCTCTTGAAGTTCCGGGTACCAAGTCCTTCTTGGCCAATCCGGAGCCACTAGTCTTACTCCTCTTTGCCGTATAATCCTCAATACCTTTGGTATGAGAGGCAGAGGAGGAAACACATATACCGACTGGTACACCCAAGGTGTTACCAGCGCGTCCACAGCTATTGCCTGCGGATCTCTTGACCTGGCGCAATACCTGTCCAGTGTTTTGTTGAGGCGAGACGCCATCATGTCCACCATTGGTTTTACCCAACGGTTTAATAGCATGTGGAAAACTTCTGGATGAAGTCCCCACTCTCCCGGGTGAAGGTCGTGTCTGCTGAGGAAGTCTGCTTCCCAGTTGTCCACGCCCGGGATGAATACTGCTGACAGTGCTATCACGTGATTCTCCGCCCAGCGAAGGATCCTGGCAGCTTCTGCCATTGCCCTCCTGCTTCTTGTGCCGCCCTGTCTGTTTACATGGGCGACTGCCGTGATGTTGTCCGACTGGATCAACACCGGTCTTCCTTGAAGCAGAGGTTCCGCCTGGCTTAGAGCATTGTAGATTGCTCTTAGTTCCAGAATGCTTATGTGAAGAGACTTTTTCAGGCTCGACCACACTCCCTGGAAATTTTTTCCCTGTGTGACTGCTCCCCAGCCTCTCAGGCTGGCATCCGTGGTCACCAGGATCCAATCCTGCATGCCGAATCTGCGGCCCTCCAATAGATGAGCCTCCTGCAACCACCACAGAAGGGATACCCTTGTCCTCGGGACAGGGTTATCCGCAGGTGCATCTGAAGATGCGACCCTGACCATTTGTCCAGCAGCTCCCTTTGCATGGAATCTGCCGAAAGGGATTGCTTCGTAAGAAGCTACCATTTTTTCCCAGGACTCTTGTGCATTGATGTACAGACACCTTTCCTGGTTTTAGGAGGTTCCTGACCAGGTCAGATAACTCCTTGGCTTTTTCTTCGGGAAGAAAAACCTTTTTCTGAACTGTGTCCAGAATCATCCCCAGGAACAGCAGACGAGTTGTCGGCATTAATTGGGATTTTGGAATATTCAGAATCCATCCGTGCTGCTTTAGCACCTCTTGAGATAGTGCTAAACCCATCTCTAGCTGTTCTCTGGACCTTGCCCTTATTAGGAGATCGTCCAAGTATGGGATAATTAATACGCCTTTTCTTCGAAGAAGAAATATTATCTCGGCCATTACCTTTGTAAAGACCCGAGGTGCCGTGGACAAACCAAACGGCAGCGTCTGAAACTGATAGTGACAGTTTTGTACAACGAACCTGAGGTACCCCTGGTGTGAGGGGTAATTGGAACGTGGAGATACGCATCCTTGATGTCCAAGGATACCATAAAGTCCCCTTCTTCCAGGTTCGCTATCACTGCTCTGAGTGACTCCATCTTGAACTTGAACTTCTTTATGTACAGGTTCAAGGACTTCAGATTTAGAATAGGCCTTACCGAGCCATCCGGCTTCGGTACCACAAAAAGAGTGGAATAATACCCCTTCCCTTGTTGTAGAAGAGGTACCTTGACTATCACCTGCTGAGAATACAGCTTGTGAATGGCTTCCAAAACCGTCTCCCTTTCTGAGGGGGACGTTGGTAAAGCAGACTTCAGGAAACGGCGAGGTGGCTCTGTCTCTAATTTCAACCTGTACCCCTGAGATATTATCTGCAGGATCCAGGGATTTACCTGCGAGTGAGCCCACTGCGCGCTGTAATTTTTGAGACGACCGCCTACCGCCCCCGAGTCCGCTTGCGAAGCCCCAGCGTCATGCTGAGGCTTTTGTAGAAGCCGGGGAGGGCTTCTGTTCCTGGGAAGGAGCTGCCTGTTGCTGTCTCTTCCCTCGTCCTCTGCCTCGTGGCAGATATGAATAGCCCTTTGCTCTCTTATTTTTAAAGGAACGAAAGGACTGCGGTTGAAAGGTCGGTGCCTTTTTCTGTTGGAGAGTGACTTGAGGTAGCAAGGTGGATTTCCCGGCCGTAGCCGTGGCCACCAAATCCGATAGACCGACCCCAAATAACTCCTCTACGCATCGCCTGTCCACTGTCGTGTCCATAAAGCTCTTCTGGCCGAAATGGACATAGCACTTACCCGTGATGCCAGTGTGCAGATATCTCTCTGTGCATCACGCATATAAAGAAATGCATCCTTTATTTGTTCTAACGACAGTAAAATATTGTCCCTGTCCAGGGTATCAATATTTTCGATCAGGGACTCTGACCAAACTACCCCAGCACTGCACATCCAGGCAGTCGCAATAGCTGGTCGTAGTATAACACCTGCATGTGTGTATATACCTTTTTGGATATTTTCCATCCTCCTATCTGATGGATCTTTAAGTGCGGCCGTCTCAGGAGAGGGTAACGCCACTTGTTTTGATAAGCGTGTTAGCGCTTTGTCCACCCTAGGAGGTGTTTCCCAGCGCTCCCTAACCTCTGGCGGGAAAGGGTATAAAGCCAATAACTTCTTTGAAATTAGCAGTTTTTTATCGGGGCACCCCACGCTTCATCACACACGTCATTTAATTCTTCTGATTCGGTAAAAACTACTGGTAGTTTTTTCACACCCCACATAATACCCTGTTTAGTGGTACCTGTAGTATCAGCTAAATGTAACATCTCCTTTATTGCCAAAATCATATAACGTGTGGCCCTACTGGAAAATACGGTTGATTCGTCACCTTCACCACCGGAATCAGTGCCTGTGTCTGGGTCTGTGTCGACCGACTGAGGCAAGGGGCGTTTTACAGCCCCTGACGGTGTTTGAGGCGCCTGGACAGGCACTAATTGAGTGTCCGGCCGCCTCATGTCGGCAAACGACTGCTTAAGCGAGTTGACGCTATCCCGTAATTCCACAAATAAAGGCATCCATTCTGGTGTCGACCCCCTAGGAGGTGACATCCTCATATTTGGCAATTGCTCCGCCTCCACACCAATAACGTCCTCATACATGTCGACACACACGTACCGACACACAGCAGACACACAGGGAATGCTCTATACGAAGACAGGACCCACTAGCCCTTTGGGGAGACAGAGGGAGAGTCTGCCAGCACACACCAAAAAGCGCTATATATGACAGGGATAGCCTTATGATTAAGTGCTCCCTTATAGCTGCTTTTATATTAATATATATATAGCCATTTATTTTGCCCCCCCTCTCTGTTATACCCTGTTTCTGTAGTGCAGTGCAGGGGAGAGACCTGGGAGCCTTCCTGACCAGCGGAGCTGTGACAGAAAATGGCGCCGTGTGCTGAGGAGATAGGCCCCGCCCCTTTTCCGGCGGGCTCGTCTCCCGCTATTTAGTACATTTAGGCAGGGGTAAATATCTCCATATAGCCTCTGGGGCTATATGTGAGGTATTTTTAGCCTTTTTAAAGGTTTTCATTTGCCTCCCAGGGCGCTCCCCCCCCCAGCGCCCTGCACCCTCAGTGACTGCCGTGTGAAGTGTGCTGAGAGGAAAATGGCGCACAGCTGCAGTGCTGTGCGCTACCTTAAGAAGACTGCAGGAGTCTTCAGCCGCCGATTCTGGACCTCTTCTTGCTTCAGCATCTGTGAGGGGGCCGGCGGCGTGGCTCCGGTGACCATCCAGGCTGTACCTGTGATCGTCCCTCTGGAGCTTCATGTCCAGTAGCCAAGAAGCCAATCCATCCTGCACGCAGGTGAGTTCACTGCTTCTCCCCTCTGTCCCTCGTTGCAGTGATCCTGTTGCCAGCAGGAATCACTGTAAAATAAAAAACCTAAGCTAAACTCTCTAAGCAGCTCTTTATGAGAGCCACCTAGAATTGCACCCTTCTCGGCCGGGCACAAAAATCTAACTGGAGTCTGGAGGAGGGTCATAGGGGGAGGAGCCAGTACACACCACCTGACCTGTAAAAGCTTTACTTTTGTGCCCTGTCTCCTGCGGAGCCGCTATTCCCCATGGTCCTTTCAGGAACCCCAGCATCCACTTAGGACGATAGAGAAAACCAGGATTGTTAGTGTGCCTTAAGATCCTGTCTTGGTAAACACTGCTATATATTTTAGAAACATGGCTGCAGGGATTTGCATCCATTCAGCCACAAAAGCATATGGGTGAGAGATACTAAGCCTTGTGGGTTTACGGAAGTGATGATACTCATAGCAATTAATCAGATTCTATTTATCTTTTGTCTAGCAACTTCTAGATGTTAATAGCTACAATTTGGTTGCTATGGGCAACATTTCCACTTCTGTAAACCTGCATTTAGTAATATACCCCTTGGAGAGTAATAAAGTGGAGAGAGATAATGTACCAACCAGTATGAAGCAGCCAAACCTGACTAAGCTAGTGGGTGCGATAGGAAAAGTCCCATTTGGGCGCCCAAACTGGTCACTTTTCACGCATTGCAGCTCGCCACCCACGTAACAGAGCTACAATTGAATAGCTCCATTTGGGCGCCATCTAGTGGGTGCCGGCGGGAAAAAAACAATTGAGTCCCGCCCTGTAATGTTAATGATGCTTTAACATTTTTAGCATGCAACACCTAATTCAAATGCATTAAATCCTGCTACCAGTACAATAGTAGAAACATTACTCTGAGTATAATGTTTTAAAAAATAAATGTTTCAAAACGCAACACTAAAATGCATGGTTTTACATTTTTTTTTGTCTTTTGTGATCAGCACATACATGTGATCAAACTGTAAGTACAGTAGCTGGTGAAGCTTTTCTTATTGAAATTTGCTTGTGTTAATGAACAACAATATAGCTATAAACTGTCAAATTGAATACACATTTGAAATGCATGTAATTCTGCGTGTGGAATACTGGTTTACTTGATTTATATAAAGTGTAATTTTAAAATACATTTCTGAGAAGTTGCAGAGATATAAAATGTTGCTAAGTTACGCCACGGTAACAGACAAAGATGCTGTATTTCTCAGGGAAATTATTCCAGTAAATGGATGCTGCAAGCTATTCAGGTGTTACCACGAGATGCAGTTAAAATGCTGGCCCTCGGAATCCCTGCATTTGGAATCCCGACAGCCAGTGGAATACAGATAGCCTAAAACCCGAACGCTGCCCATTATACCCACTTGGTTGGTGGGTCCACATCACCATCCGAGTGGGAATTGAACCTGAGGTGAGCGAAGCAAGCCACCAAGCCCGAGGCATGGCAAGCGCAGCTAGGGGTGGTGGTGCTGGGATTCCGGCAGACGGGGTGCCGCTGTTGGTATACTGACAGCTAGCTTCCCGTCTGCGGGTAAATCATACCGAACCCGTTACTACTTCTCTATTTATATTTATGGATGTTACTAAATTTTGAGCATGTCTCATAATATGAAAAGAAACATTTAATCAATAATATTGCTCACCATAATGGAGTTAAATGACGAACAAACCCCTTAGTTGACAGAGTTTGAGCCATGTAGATAAAAAAAACAAAAAAAACCCTTGTCCATTGTTAAGCTGACTCCGTTCTGCAGGGCTGTTAAAGATTAAAGTATTAAGGGGAAAATTTATTGGGGAGAGAAAATCCCTGCCAGCACCACAGAACATCAGCCTAGTGCTGTTGCGCTGTGTCCTACCTCCCGGTCAGCCCCACTGCACATGTGCGACATCTCGCAAACTTCACGATCTCCCATGTGCAGCCAAACACCAAAGAAACCACTGCTGGTTAGTATACATACCGGTAGGTGATCCTGTCAATATGGTAACAAGCCATAAAGCAAATCTTTGTTAATACATCTGAATGGTTTTTAGTCACCATACAATAGTATGGCAATATAATTTAATGTTTGCAGATAACATAGAAAAAAAAACAGTTTTCTCTACGTTATCTGCTTTCGTAAGTACAGAGGTCCATTGTAATTGTCAAATTGTATAGGAGAGCAGCAGCGGGATGCTGGGAGAGCCAGCCAGAGGTCGGGATAAGTGCCCGGATTGTGGGGCTTTCCCGGGCTCAGCATCCACTTGGGTCGTATATTCGTGTGGGTTCAGTGGGCAGTTGCCCAAGGGCTCCAGGAGTACAAGGGCATTAGGCTGTTAGCTGAGGGTCCACTTTTTCCAAGGGTTCTGAATTTTTGAAAATCAGATCTGAGGAACCGGAGGTATCCAGTTCTGTCTGACTTAAGAGTTTTTTCTGCGTGTATATCCAAAAGCTGCGACTCTTTTGGTGAACACTGGCAGCTTGTCTCTACAATGCCCAGAACCAGAGATATCCACCTTCCAGCAGCTGGTCCCTGCTCCAGCTCCACATGCCTGGTATGCAGTATTATATTTTTGTTGGTGGATTGCACTGGCTCCTGAACTCTGATCCCCAGTGCCTCCTTTTTTTATCCCATTGAAAGCTAATAAATCTATTTCCAGGAACTGGAGATATCTGCAGTCAAGCAAGCTGCACTCCTACCGGAAAATTAAGAACATTGAGCCCACTGCACTATCTACCCCTCCCCTGCGTATAAAACACCCCTTACCATACTGGAAGTCATGTACCATGGCCCCTTCATTCAGCCCAATGCCCACTTTTACAGTTGAGTGTTCTCCCACCCCATTTCCCACCATCTGTGCAGTAAAGGAGTAATTAGCAGAAATTACTGCTCCAGGTCCTACATGCTGAGTGAAAGATAGAACAACACCTAGCACCAGCGGGACATCAAAGCTGCCACTGATAGCAACCCCTACCGCTGGAGGATGGGTAGGGGCCCCAGTGTATTGCTTTGGCAGAGGCTTACACTGCTGTTAAGACAGCCCTGGCATCCACCACCACCAACACCATCATCCCCCTGTCACCGCGGCGTCTGCAGCACTGCATATAAATGACACATGCTCTGCACACATGGCATACACATGTGACACATGCATGACCTACATACAGGACAATGGCCGCTTGCCTGACACAGCCGCCAACAGGCACCTATATACCTGGCATCATAGCCCTGCCACTCCCCGGTGTGTGTCCCAGTGATGAGGCAGACACACACACAAAAGTCATACATAGTACCTTTGTGTCTCATGTATATCCTGCCCTGTGTGTTACTGACACACACTCAAAAATAGACTGTGCAGTACATAGTAACCCACACATTGTGGCTTATCTCACGCAATGTACCCTTTGTTAAGGCCCTTACACGCTGGGTGATTTTGAGCTCAAAGTAGCTCACTTTTGGCATTTTGAGCTCAAACTCGTCCAGTGTGTATGGTCGGGTGATGAGCGCTGATGCACGTACCCGCATCATCACTAGCCGCCGACCGTCGGACTGTTTGAACAGCTGAGTGAAGCACTTTCCACACTCTCCTGCTGAATTCTCTCCCCTAAATCTCCATTCCCCTATAGGCAGGTTCTTCGAACGTCTTTAGGTCACTATCCTTATGGGAACTCATATAGGTCATATTCAGCTGAGATACTGTGACATTGCCGGCCATGTCCCTTTTGTATGAACCTACCAATCCACATAGTGCATTTCTCATGGTTGCTGACATTCTAGCTGCCCACTCCGAGAGGCAGCTATAAAGGTGCAGACAGTGGAGATGGGCAGAGCCATGAATTGTCTTCTCAAGCTGCCCAGGTCACCCACTTCACTTGGGAAGAACGGACATGCTGCCGGATGACTTGCCTACTTATCTTAGCATCCAGGAGAACCACCCAAGATTCGGGAGCCTCCCAGATATTCCAGGAGAGTAGACAAGTATGACATTTCTGAACAGCAAGCCTGTGAAGATCCATCAATCAAACAGTCTCAAACAATCGCTTTACTAGGCCTCTCAAGAGGAACACAGTTCTGCACCAGTAGCATCCCGGTCAGGTGTATGTCAGGCACATATCACATACTTATACGCAACCAGGTCGTAAATATAAGTAAAGTGTTTTAACATTTGGTATGATACTAGCTTTGAGTAAATGAAAGCAAAAAATCCCCCGTAATAATACAGTCCGTATAAACTTCCTTCCCGAATGAAAGTAGGAAACATTATTCTAAAATACATCTACAGTTTGTTCCTATACTATAGTATTCTGTCAGCTTCAGAGATCAATCCACCTATTGTGTGCTGGCGACAGTCATCAGTGTATTTGCACCAACCCTCAGGGAACTGCAGGGGTTAATTGACAATCTCTGCCTGTGCAGTTCTACCCCAGTTCTTCATTTGGCAAACTCACCCTTGTTATTATTATTTTCTCTAACGTCCTAGTGGATGCTGGGGACTCCGTAAGGACCATGGGGAATAGACGGGCTCCGCAGGAGACAGGGCACTTTAAGAAAGAATTAGGACTACTGGTGTGCACTGGCTCCTCCCTCTATGCCCCTCCTCCAGATCTCAGTTAGAATCTGTGCCCGGCCGAGCTGGGTGCACTTTAGTGAGCTCTCCTGAGCTTGCTAATAAAGTATTTTGTTAGGATTTTTTATTTTCAGAGAGATCTGCTGGCAACAGGCTCTCTGCTACGTGGGACTGAGGGGAGAGAAGCAGACCTACTAACTGCGGATAGGTCATGCTTCTTAGGCTACTGGACACCGTTAGCTCCAGAGGGATCGAACACAGGAACACACCCTTGGTCTCTCCGATCCCGGAGCTGCGCCGCCATCCCCCTCGCAGAGCCAGAAGCCGGCGCGTGAAGCAAGAAGACGTCAAAAGCGGCGGCAGAAGACTTCAGTCTTCATATGAGGTAGTGCACAGCACTGCAGCTGTGCGCCATTGCTCCCACATCAAACCCACACACTCCGGTCACTGTAGGGTGCAGGGCGCAGGAGGGGGGCGCCCTGGGCAGCAATTAAGTACCTCTGTATATATGCATGAGCCCCCGCCATTATTTTACACAAAATCGCGGGACAGAAGCCCGCCGCTGAGGGGGGCGGGGCTTCTTCCTCAGCACTCACCAGCGCCATTTTCTCTCCACAGCATCCGCTGAGAGGAAGCTCCCCAGGCTCTCCCCTGCAGATTCACGGTAGAAAGAGGGTAAAAAGAGAGGGGGGGCACATCAATTTAGCGCAATATCAGTAATACAGCAGCTACTGGGTAAACACTAAGTTACTGTGTAATTCCTGGGTCATATAGCGCTGGGGTATGTGCTGGCATACTTTCTCTCTGTCTCTCCAAAAGGCCTTGTGGGGGTTCTGTCCTCAAATAGAGCATCCCCTGTCTGTGTGGTGTGTCTGTACGCTTGTCCGCTTGTGTCGACATGTTTGACGAGGAAGGCTATGTGGAAGCAAAGCAGGTGCAGATGAATGTGGTGTCGCTGCCGACGGCGCCGACACCTGATTGGATGGATATGTGGAAGGTATTAAATGATAATGTAAACTCCTTGCATAAAAGGTTGGATAAAGCTGATGCCTTGGGACAGTCGGGGTCCCAACCCATGCCTGATCCTACAGCGCAGAGGCCGTCAGGGTCTCAGAAGTGCCCACTATCCCAAATTGTTGACACGGATATCGACACGGATTCTGACTCCAGTGTCGATGGCGATGATGCAAAGTTGCAGCCTAAAATGGCTAAAGCCATCCGCTACATGATTATAGCAATGAAGGATGTATTGCACATCTCAGAGGAAAACCCTGTCCCTGCCAAGAGGGTTTATATGTTTGGGGAGAAAAGGCAAGAAGTGACTTTTCCCCCTTCACATGAGTTAAATGAGTTTTGTGAAAAAGCTTGGGATTCTCCTGATAGGAAAATGCAGATTTCCAAACGGTTACTTATGGCGTATCCTTTCCAACCAACGGACAGGTTACGCTGGGAATCCTCCCCTAGGGTAGACAAAGCTTTGACACGCTTTTCTAAGAAGGTAGCCCTGCCGTCACAGGATACGGCGGCCCTAAAAGATCCTGCGGATAGAAAGCAGGAAGGTATCCTGAAGTTCGTTTATACACATTCAGGTACCCTACTAAGGCCGGCAATTGTGTCGGCCTGGATGTGTAGTGCTGTAGCAGCATGGACAGATACTCTGTCTGAGGAGCTTGATACCTTGGACAAGGATACTATATTGCTGACCCTGGGGCATATAAAAGACGCTGTCCTATACATGAGGGATGCCCAGAGAGACATTTGCCTACTGGGCTCTAGAATAAATGCAATGTCAATTTCTGCCAGAAGGGTCCTGTGGACTCGGCAATGGACAGGTGATGCCGACTCAAAAAAGCACATGGAGGTTTTACCTTATAAGGGTGAGGAATTGTTTGGGGACGGTCTCTCGGACCTAGTTTCCACAGCTACGGCTGGGAAGTCAAATTTTTTGCAATATATTCCCTCACAGCCTCAGAAAGCACCGTATTACCAAATGCAGTCCTTTCGATCACAAAGAGGCAAGAAAGTCAGAGGTGCATCCTTTCTTGCCAGAGGCAGGGGTAGAGGAAAGAAGCTGCACAATGCAGCTAGTTCCCAGGAATAGAAGTCCTCCCCGGCTTCCACTAAATCCACCGCATGACGCTGGGGCTCCACAGGTGGAGCCAGGAGCGGTGGGGGCGCGTCTCCGAAATTTCAGCCACCAGTGGGTTCGCTCACGGGTGAATCCCTGGGCTATACAGATTGTGTCTCAGGGATACAAGCTGGAATTCGAAGTGATGCCCCCTCACCGTTACCTCAAATCGGCCCTGCCAGCTTCCCCCATAGAAAGGGAAGTAGTGTTAGCGGCAATTCACAAATTATATCTCCAGCAGGTGGTGGTAAAGGTTCCCCTCCCTCAACAGGGAAGGGGTTACTATTCCACAATGTTTGTGGTTCCGAAACCAGACGGTTCGGTCAGACCCATATTGAATTTAAAATCCCTGAACATTTACCTGAAAAGGTTCAAGTTCAAGATGGAATCGCTCAGGGCGGTCATTGCAAGCCTGGAAGAGGGGGATTTTATGGTGTCTCTGGACATAAAGGATGCTTACCTGCATGTCCCCATTTATCCACCTCATCAGGAGTACCTCAGATTTGTGGTACAGGACTGTCATTACCAATTCCAGACGTTGCCGTTTGGTCTGTCCACGGCACCGAGAATATTTACCAAGGTAATGGCAGAAATGATGGTGCTTCTGCGAAAGCAAGGAGTTACAATTATCCCATACTTGGACGATCTCCTCATAAAGGCGAGGTCCAGAGAGCAGTTGCTGATCAGCGTAGCACACTCTCGGGAGGTGTTACAACAGCACGGCTGGATTCTGAATATTCCAAAGTCGCAGCTGATTCCTACGACGAGTCTGCCCTTCCTGGGCATGATTCTGGACACAGACCAGAAGAAGGTGTTTCTCTCGGAGGAGAAGGCCCAGGAGCTCGTGACTCTGGTCAGAGACCTCTTAAAACCAAAACAGGTGTCGGTGCATCTATGCACGCGAGTCCTGGGAAAGATGGTGGCATCATACGAAGCCATTCCCTTCGGCAGGTTCCATGCGAGGACCTTTCAGTGGGATCTGTTGGACAAGTGGTCCGGATCGCATCTTCAGATGCATTGGCTGATCACCCTATCCCCCAGGGCCAGGGTGTCTCTTCTGTGGTGGCTGCAGAGTGCTCACCTTCTCGAGGGCCGCAGGTTCGGCATACAGGACTGGGACCTGGTGACCACGGATGCAAGCCTCCGAGGGTGGGGGGCAGTCACTCAGGGAAGAAACTTCCAGGGGCTGTGGTCAAGTCAAGAGACTTGTCTGCACATCAATATCCTGGAACTAAGGGCCATATACAACGCCCTGAGTCAAGCGGAGCCTCCTGCTTCGCAACCAACCAGTGCTGATTCAGTCAGACAACATCACCGCAGTGGCTCATGTAAACCGCCAGGGCGGCACAAGAAGCAGGGTGGCAATGGCAGAAGCCACTAGAATTTTTCGCTGGGCGGAGAATCACGTGCAAGCACTGTCAGCAGTGTTCATTCCGGGAGTGGACAACTGGGAAGCAGACTTCCTCAGCAGGCACGACCTCCACCCGGGAGAGTGGGGACTTCATCAAGAAGTCTTCACACAGATTACAAATCGATGGGAACTGCCACAGGTGGACATGATGGCATCCCGCCTCAACAAAAAGCTACAAAGGTATTGCGCCAGGTCAAGAGACCCTCAGGCGATAGCTGTGGACGCACTAGTGACACCGTGGGTGTTCCAGTCGGTTTATGTGTTTCCTCCTCTTCCTCTCATACACAAGGTGCTGAGAATCGTAAGAAAAAGAGGAGTGAGAACAATACTCATTGTTCCGGATTGGCCAAGAAGGGCTTGGTATCCGGAACTGCTAGAAATGCTCACAGAGGACCCATGGCCTCTGCCTCTCAGACAGGATCTGTTGCAACAGGGGCCCTGTCTGTTCCAAGACTTACCGCGGCTGCATTTGACGGCATGGCAGTTGAACGCCGGATCCTAGCGGAAAAAAGCATTCCGGTTGAGGTTATTCCTACGCTGATAAAGGCTAGGAAGGACGTGACAGCAAAACATTATCATCGTATATGGCGAAAATATGTTGCTTGGTGTGAGGCCAGGAAGGCCCCTACAGAGGAATTCCAACTGGGCCGTTTTCTTCACTTTCTACAGGCGGGAGTGACTATGGGCTTAAAATTAGGGTTCATAAAGGTCCAGATTTCGGCCCTATCCATTTTCTTTCAAAAGGAACTAGCTTCTCTTCCTGAAGTTCAGACGTTTGTAAAGGGAGTTCTGCCTATTCAGCCCCCTTTTGTGCCACCAGTGGCACCTTGGGATCTTAACGTGGTGTTGAGTTTCCTGAAATCTCACTGGTTTGAGCCACTTAAGACCGTGGAGTTAAAATATCTCACGTGGAAAGTGGTCATGCTATTGGCCTTAGCTTCGGCTAGGCGTGTGTCTGAATTGGCGGCTTTGTCATGTAAAAGCCCCTATCTGGTTTTCCATATGGACAGGGCAGAGTTACGAACTCGTCCGCAATTTCTGCCGAAGGTGGTGTCATCCTTTCATTTGAACCAACCTATTGTGGTGCCTGCGGCTACTTGTGACTTGGAGGATTCCAAGTTACTAGATGTAGTCAGGGCTTTGAAGATTTATGTAGCCAGAACGGCTGGAGTCAGGAAAACTGACTCGCTGTTTACCCTGTATGCATCCAACAAGCTGGGTGCTCCTGCTTCAAAGCAGACTATTGCTCGCTGGATCTGTAACACGATTCAGCAGGCTCATTCTGCGGCTGGATTGCCGCATCCAAAATCAGTAAAAGCCCATTCCACAAGGAAGGTGGGCTCTTCTTGGGCGGCTGCCCGAGGGGTCTCGACATTACAGCTTTGCCGAGCAGCTACTTGGTCGGGTTCAAACACCTTTGCAAAGTTCTACAAGTTTGATACCCTGGCTGAGGAGGACCTTGAGTTTGCTCATTCGGTGCTGCAGAGTCATCCGCACTCTCCCGCCCGTTTGGGTGCTTTGGTATAATCCCCATGGTCCTTACGGAGTCCCCAGCATCCACTAGGACGTTAGAGAAAATAAGATTTTACTTACCGGTAAATCTATTTCTCGTAGTCCGTAGTGGATGCTGGGCGCCCGTCCCAAGTGTGGACTTCTCCTGCAATACTTGTATATAGTTATTGCTTAAATAAATGTTATGTTATGGTTGCATCAGGTTTGTCTGATGCTCTGTTGTTGTTCATACTGTTAACTGGGTAAGTTTATCACGAGTTATACGGTGTGATTGGTGTGGCTGGTATGAGTCTTACCCTGGATTCCAAAATCCTTTCCTTGTAATGTTAGCTCTTCCGGGCACAGTTTCCTTAACTGAGGTCTGGAGAAGGGGCATAGAGGGAGGAGCCAGTGCACACCGGTAGTCCTAATTCTTTCTTAAAGTGCCCTGTCTCCTGCGGAGCCCGTCTATTCCCCATGGTCCTTACAGAGTCCCCAGCATCCACTACGGACTACGAGAAATAGATTTACTGGTAAGTAAAATCTTATTATCCTCCACAAGATGTATGCAGTGTCATACAAGAGTTATACCTAAAAACAAATACAGTAACCTCTATAAATACAATGTACAACAGTGAACCATTGCGGGAGTGCAAGGCATAAATACAAGCACTGCAGTAAAACGACAGGCAAGGACTTGTACAGTAAGTGCATGGGGAAAGGGTAGGGTACCTGCACTGTGCTTGCATGCTAATTTCCTGTCCTGTGCTGCCTCTACAAGTGTTAAGACAAGGTGCAGGTGTCAGAACTGTTTACTTAAATAGGTTACATGTTTTACACAAAGCAAATTGCCATAAGTCTAACTACGCATGAGTTTCTTTGTCTACAGATCAAAACTAGGCCTACAATTATTCATGTACTCATCACAACTTTTTACACACTACAGAAACTATAAGACTTTACATTTCTATCAGGAATGTATCTGTCCACATCGATTTGCTCTTCACAAGTATCTGTTTGCAATTATATCCCTGTTTGACCTTTGTTTTATTGATTTTTTTTATGGCACAGTGGCTAGTATTGCTGATGCATATTGCTGTGCTGTCTGCTCAGGTTTCCTCCTAAACACCAAAAGCACATACTGTATCTGTAAATGAAGTTGCTCCTGACAACAGCATTGACAACAAAAGGTTCATTTTGATTGCTTTTTATCATGTTCATATTGATTTGTTTCAGGGGGTAAAACGCACATTTGCTAACAGATTATTTTTTAGATTAATGTTTAAATGTTTGTAAATGTCTGTTTTAGCCCTGGAAACATAACTTTGATTAAGATCGAGCTTCATTGATTTGTAAACGGGGAAAGATGATGATAAAATAGATTAATATTGACTTTTAGTAAATATACACCTTAGTGTGTCTGTGTAGTAGGCAGTCTAGATTTTAAGCTCCATTGGCGCAGAAACTGATGTGAATGATTAAATATTCTCTGTAAAGAACAATAATATTTATATAGCACTTTAGTAAAGGATAATATTTGTCAAGAAAAATACACAATGAATGGTGGAATCTCACATAAATTATCCTCAAGATGACTCTCCCTTGCATGCTCAAAAGGGCCGCACTTTCCACTTAATCTCCATAATAAGTTGAAATGTTTATTCAAATAAAGACACACCTGTCTGTAATAATATATCCCCAGCCATTTTACAGCGTTACAGTATAGCAAAGAAATTTGACAATAAAGTAGTTCCTGGAATCCGCAGTTGATGGGTCAGAGGACCTCCAGTTTCTCCTCACTGCCTTATATAGAAAGTAAGTTTACTACAATATTGTCCCCTGATCCCCTCACACTGGGGCCCATGCACAGTTGAACGAACCTATGCTGCCTGTTTGTATAATGTGTCTTGTGTGTTTTCACACTCCGCATGCACCACAACTGCACACGTGCAGAAATGGGATACGGAGTTATATTCACTTTGATTGAGTCTACATGTAATATTTCTGACTGAGGAGACTTAACAGGGTGTTCTCACATAGGCAAAGATTAATGAGAGAACTGCAGACCACACCGAGTTAAGGGTAAGTGCATCTTTTGCACCCAGTATAGGGTAGGTGCAAATGTGCCTTTAATGAATGCTAGCAGCAAACCAAGCATGTACGTAGAGTGCAGGGGCACTACAATATGTATTCCTCTCTGCATACAGCAAAATATGCACATTTCACATACTCTGTTCGGGAGCAACGTATGTCCAATTTCTGTCCAGCTGAACATCAGTACATAATGTGCAGTTTGAGATCTGCCATGTATTTCAACATAATGTGTGTCATTTGTGTTATCAATCACTGTACTAATATTATTGTGAAAACTAGGTACATTAGTCTTAAGGTGCATACACACTGGGCATTTTTGCCCAGCGTGTATGCACAGCGATGATCGCTGACATCGCTGGGCTGAAAATCGCTCAGTACATACACACACAGCTATTTTCACCCCTGCCCAGCGATGTCAGTGGGGGTGAATGGCTTTCCATAACAGGAAAGCCGTCCACCCCGCCGTTCATCTGCTGGTGAAACCAGTAGATGAATGGCTGACACCGGCGATGAAGCGGGGGCGCACATCAGCGTTCATCGTCGGGGCATACACACTGGGCGGTTTTGAGATGAAAGCAGCTCAAAACACCAAAAGTGAGCTGCTTTCAGCTCAAAATCGCCCAGTGTGTATGGGCCTTTACACTAGCTTGGTAAATAGAACCCATACAACAAACAGGACACTACCAAATATTCTATTACTTATTGCTCACCCTTCACCCATGGGCTTTGGGTAATGGAGTGACGGCCACAAATAATACATGTATATGAAAACTAGTGATATAATTATATGCTTGCTTTATTACATTGTGGAACAACACTTTAGAAATAAAAAGGGAGTTTGGAGTAATATGAAAGGATTTGACATACAAGTCACTTCACATGGATTAACATTTTGCTATGCATCTTGTGACATACTTGTGAACAAAGTGCTGAAAGTGCATCTAAGGGTTATAAGGCTTTGGTCTGTTATTGCATTGTAAATGGGTGTCTGTTCTATACCATGGTGATCATGTGTTGGTGTTTTATAATATAATTTTACATTTATTTGAAACATTGTTTTATGTAAATAAAGTGGGTGGGGCCACAGACTACATAAAGACAGAATTAAACAAGGATAGTAAACATTACTTTTTGATGGAATTGCTCTTTCCTGCTCATTTTCAAAGATTCAGTGAAATACATCCTCCAGAACGGAATAGTTTTAAGTAGAGCAGAATAAGTCAAAACTGAACGTTACTTATCTTGTGTACAAAACTCCTCATAATATATTGGGTACTTGTTCCTGCTTTGATTGGACCATCTTTCACACAGTGTGATGTAATTACCCCTCCTCTGTGGCCTTCGCTTTTACATTAATTATTTGAATTAGAAAAGTTTCAAGAGTGAAGAGTCGGTCTTGGGACCATTACAGATAGTGGGGGAACCAAACCATTGGGAGGAAAGCTGGATTTGTTAATATGCAGGTAATGGGTGAACCTTTAGGAGCAAAGCTGGACTTGGTAATATGCAGGCAGTGGGGGAACCTTCGGTAGGAAAGCTGGACTTATTAATATGTAGGCAGTGGGGTAACCTTCGGGAGGAAAGCTGGACCTGGTAATATGTAGGCAGTGGGGGAACCTTTGGGAGGAAAGCTGGATTTATTAATATGCAGGCAGTGGGGGAACCTTCAGGAAGAAAGCTGGACCTGGTAATATGCAGGCAGTGGGGGAACCTTTGGGAGGAAAGCTGGACCTGGTAATATGCAGGCAGTGGGGGAATCTTCGGGAGGAAAGCTGGATTTATTAATATGCAGGAAGTGGGGGGAACCTTCAGGAGGAAAGCTGGACTTAGTAATTTGCCACTTTACAATAGCAGCACTTGCAATTGACTAGGGCAGGTTTAGCAGGGCAGAAATATGATGAACAGGCTTGTCGGAAAGGTTGCATTCTATGAGAGGAAATGTTGAAAGTCACTGGGCTCTTTAATAAGATTATTTTAGCCAGTGCTTGAATATGGCTATTGCATGCCTTCATGCAAAATTTTATGCACTTTAGGCATGATACTAATTTGTATGTAAACCCAAGGATTTACATACAAATCCAATGGTGGATACACTGTGCAGGACTCATTCTGCGCATGTGCAGAACAGGTACTGCGTGATCACTTGCAGTGGGGGTGGTTACCAGGACCTTTCTACAAAATGCATTGTCAGGTCTACATCATCGGATGGAAACTCCCTGAACCTGGCAGAGAAGTTCCCACTACCAATCTGAGTAAGGTTAGTCTTGTGCAGATGGGCGAGGGCTACAGCTGATGGTCGGAATGATGATCCAATGCTGTATCTTTGGACGCAACACTGGCATCACAGATGCTGGCAGGAGGGTATTTTTTCCTGTTGCATTAGCATTTTAGTTTTGCGGTATTGCACAGCCACTTCCCTGCACATGCTCAATACCGAATGCTCAATACCGAATCGGAATCGGGCCCTTTGTTAGCAATGGTTGTGGCTGAAACGGTTTTTCACATTTCTTTTTAATTTTTTTTGAACTTTTTCATGCTTTACGATCCACGTGGACTACAATTAGGAACGATAACCTGTGCCAAGCGCAGCGGAGCAAGGCACCATGCCCAAAGCATGGCGGGCAAAGCGGTGCACTAATTGGGGTTCTTGGTCACTGTACGGAGAAAACGACACCAATTTTTTTATTTATTTTTTAAACTCATTTCGACCTTTTGTAGAGACCATGTCGACCTACTTACTGTCGACAAATAGTGGTCGACCTAGACACTGTTGACCTAAGTGTGGTCGACCCTGTGATCCACACCCGGCTGAAGTGCACTAATTAGAAGTGGCCTTGTAGTGTGTATTCACAGGCCACTGACTACACACAAGCAGTATACCAGGAGATGAGTGTGCTGTCTAAAGTGACCCGTCTAATTATCTGGCTACAAATCATTCTATCAAACTTGGCCTAATCAGGAGAAAATTGTAACAAACAATTTGCTCAAATTCAAACTTAAGCTTTCTTTTAGGTTGGGACTGCAGAATTTATGGAATCTAAAGGGCCCCATGCATTAGAACGATAATGCCCGATTTCATTTGATTTCGACCTTTCGGGCCGATAAATCGGATGAAAAGTGGCAAATCTGATGTGTTTTACATCCGATCAGATGCGCGGTCCCGTGATCATGGGATCGGAGCCCCTAGGTCGTAATTGCTGCACTTATGATATCTCGGATACCACAGGCATGGCTGGAATTGCATACGATGCATCGTATGCAAAAGGTCCGCATACGATGTATCGTATGCGATCCTGCCACCCGGGAAGCTGCCGGGCGATTCAAGGGAAATCTTATGCGACATGAGGGTCCTACATGTTGCTGTAGTGTATGGGGCCCTTTAGACTACACAGTAAATATGAATGATTACAATTTTAATATAAGCTCTTTCGTGTCACATACCTTTCTATTTTTTTTTAGTTTTGTAACTGTTTGTATTTTCTCTTACGTCCTAGAGGATACTGGGGTTCCATTTAGTACCATGCGGTATAGACAGGTCCACTAGGAGCCATGGGCACTTTAAGAATTTGATAGTGTGGGCTGGCTCCTCCCTCTATGCCCCTCCTCCTAGACTCAGTTTAGAAAATGTGCCCGGAGGAGCCGGTCACGCTTATGGAAGCTCCTGAAGAGTTTTCTGCATTTATTTTATATGTTTGCTATTTTCAGGCAGGGCTGGGTGGCAGCAGCCTGCCTGCTTCGTGGGACTTAGGAGGGAAGGGGGGGGGGCCCCAACCTCTTGAAGGGTTAATGGTCCCGTTCCCCGCTGACAGGACACTGAGCTCTTGAGGGAACTATTCGCAAGCCCCACCACGGCGAGCGTACATTGCCGCAGCACGCCGCCACCCCTAACAGAGTCAGAAGAATGAAGAGTGGTGAGTACTAAGTCGGCATCCTGGTTAGCGGGGTGCTGGCCATTATGGCGGTGTGAGGGTATGGAGACGCACAGCTTCTAACCGGGGTGGAATGCGTCTCCAGACACAGTACACAGCTGCATCTCAGTACACTATACGCAGTACCCACACTGGCAAAAACAGGCTTAAAACAGTTTTCTCCATTTTCAGCACCAGATTACCCCAGCCATAAAAAAGCGAGAAGACCGTGCTCCATTTAAGGGGCGGGGCCTTCACTATGAGCAGATCCAGCAGTTCACCAGCGCCATTTTCCCTCTGCAGGGTACTTAGTCTGCGATTGTGTGTGCTGTCACATTTACATTATGTCAGGCAAAGAGTGTGTTTCTTGTACAGCGGAGTGTTCCTCTTCACCAGGGGGCTCACTACTGGGTACTCAGGGCAGTGCACCTTCCCAGAATAGCGGGGCTGAACCGGAGTGGGTTAATTCCATTAAAGGAATGATCTCCAATATTTCTACGAAATTATCCCGCAATGAGAAAAAGACGCAATACTTAAGACAAATTGTGGATGAGTTTATGAATAGAGACTCTGTCCCCAAACCAGTGTCTCAATCCCCTCCCATTTGTCCGCAAAAATGATCTCTTGCCCATATCCTGCAGTCTGACTGATGGGTTAGACATGGAGGAGGGCGAGGTGGATTTGGAGGGGGAATGCTACACTGTCACAGGGAATATAGGCTCTTATAGAGGCTATCAGACATGTTCTGCAAATTCCTGATAAGGTGTCATAGGAGTGTGAGGAATCTTATTTTAATGTAAAAAAAGAAGTCCTCAGTCACTTTTCCTGCGTCAAAGGAATTGAATACCCTGTTTGAAGAACTGTGGGGTAATCCTGATAAGAAATTTCAAATCCCTAAAAGGCTGCTCTCATCTTTTCCTTTTCCTCTGGAGGATAGGAATAAATGGGAAAATCCACCAATAGTGGACGCATCAGTCTCTAGGCTGTCAGGAAATATTGTATTGCCTGTCCCTGGTGCAGCCTCCGTAAAAGACACGGCTGATCGTAAAATTGAGACTACACACAAATCATTGTACACAGCTGCTGGGGTGGCCCAGAGACCCACTATTGCATGTGCATGGATCACAAAAGCCATTGCTAAATGGTCAGGTAACCTAATTGAGGGGTTAGATTCCTTGTCTAGGGAGGATGTTGTTTTACTCCTGCAGCATATACAGGACTCTGCGAACTTTATGGTGGAAGCCATAAAAGAGAGAGACATTGGCATTTCTATAATGGGTGCAGTGAGTGCAGTGCACACGGGCCCCTGGGTCCAGGGGGGGCCTACACTGCATCCATTTTAATACTTACCTTTCCGGAGTCCAGCGTCGGGAGCTTTGATTGCACCAGAAATCGCAGCCAAAATGGCTGCCGCACATGCGCGGTAGCCAAATTGGTCTCCGGATCATGGCAGGCGCCACGTTTCTGGAGACCTGCACATGCACAGTAGACTCCGGCACAATGCCGTGCAGAGGAGGGGCCCCCTCCTGTAGAAACGCCCCTGGAGAGAGGCTTGCTTAATGCACTCACCACTACTATGGCAGTGTCGGCATGCAGGGGCTTGTGGCTACGCCAGTGGACTGCTGATGCGGACTCCAGGAAAGGCGTGGAAGGCCTACCATTCACAGGAGAGGCCTTGTTTGGAGATGAACTAGACAAATGGATCTCCAAAGCTACTGCAGGTAAGTCTACGTATCTTCCTTGCGCAGCTCCCCCGGCCAGGAAAGCTTATTCAGCTTCAAATTTACAGTCCTTTCGGACAGCCAAGTTTAAGGGCAAATCCAGAGGTGCTTCTACGGACTCCAGAGGCGCAATAGGTAAACCACGCACACCAGCAAGTGCAGGTGCTCAGGAACAGAGCTCAAGATCTGCTTCCTCAAAGCCTTCAGCATGACGGTGGACCGCGATGCCTGGAGGGCTTTCAGGTTGGAGCCCGACTATAAAATTCTTCAGTCACATCTGGTCAAATTTGTGCCGGGATCCCTGGGGCATAGATCTTATATCCCAGGGCTACATACTGGAGTTCCAAGAGCTCCCGCCTCACAGATTCTTCAAATCAGGCTTACCAGTTTCACAAGAGGCATGCCATACAAAAACTGGTACAGACTCAAGTAATTGTTCCAGTTCCACCTCATCTGCACAACAAGGGGTACTATTCCAACTTGTTTGTAGTACCGAAGCTGGACGGTTCGGTACGGCCGTTCCTGAACCTCAAGTCCTTGAACCCGTTCTTAAGAGTGTTCAAGTTCAATATGGAGTCTCTGAGAGCAGTAATCTCAGGTCTGGAGGAAGGGGAATTCCTAGTGTCTCTGGATAACAAGGATGCGTACCTTCACATTCCAATCTGGCCGCTTCATCAGGCTTATCTACGGTTTGCATTGCAGGACTGGCACTACCAGTTCCAGGACCTGCCATTTGGTCTCTCCATGGCACCGAGGGTATTAACCAAAGTGATGGCAGAGAGTATGTTTATACTCCGTAAACAGGGAGTGAATATAATTCCGTACCTGGATGATCTTCTGATAAAGGCGCCGTCCAGGGAGAGGTTGCTGGACAGCCTTGGTCTCTCAACCAAACTTCCCCAGGATTACGGGTGGATTCTGAACCTCCCGAAATCTCACCTAGAGCCCACACGGATGCTTCTATTCCTGGGAATGATACTGGACACAGAGTCGCAGAGAGTGTTCCTTCCGTTGGAAAAAGCAATGGTGATCCAGTCGATGGTTCGGAATGTCCTCAAGCCAACTCTGATATCTGTGCATCTATGCATTCGCCTTCTGGGGAAAATGGTGGCCTCTTACGAGACGCTTCAGTACGGAAGATTTCACGCAAGACCCGTCCAGCTCGATCTGTTGGACAAATGGCCCGGATCACATCTTCACATGCACCAAAGGATCCGTCTGTCGCCAAAAGCCAGGGTCTCCCTTCTCCCTCGTTGAGCGTCGGAGGTTCGGGATTCAGGACTGGATCCTGTTAACCACGGACGCAAGCCTCAGAGGTTGGGGAGCAGTCACCCAGGGGGTGCAGTTTCAAGGAAGATGGTCAAGTCAGGAAGTCATCCATCCAATCAACATTCTGGAACTCAGGGCCATATACAACGCCCTTCTGCAGGCCTCACATCATCTTCAAAATCAGGCCATTCAGGTCCAGTTGGACAATGTGATGGCAGTGACATACATAAACAGACGGGGCGGAACGAAAAGCAGAGCAGCAATGTCAGAGGTGTCAAGAATTTTCCTCTGGGCAGAAAAAAACACTGGCGTTGTCAGCGGTCTTCATTCCGGGAGTAGACAACTGGAAAGCAGACTTCCTCAGCAGACAGGACCTGCACCCGGTGGAGTGGTGCCTTCACCCTGAAGTGTTCAAGTGCTTCACACATCGATGGGGATATCCACAAATCAACATGATGGCCTCTCGTCTCAACAATAAGCTCAAGCGGTATTGTTCCAGATCGAGACCCACAGGCAGTGGCGGTAGACACTCTGACGACTCCATGGGTCTATCAGATGGTGTATGTGTTTCCTCCACTTCCTCTGATCCCAAGAATTCTAAAAAGAATAAAAAGGAAAAAGGTTCAGGCAATACTCATTGCTCCAGACTGGCCAAGAAGGGCCTGGTACGCGGACCTTCTGGAGATGCTCCTCGAAGATCCGTGGCCTCTACCTCCTTCGTGAGGATCTTCTGCAACAGGGCCTGTTCATCTATCAGGACTTACCGCGGGTACGTTTGATGGCATGGAAGTTTAACGGCTGATTCTAGCCAGGAGAGATCCCTAACAAAGTTATCCCGACTATGATCCAAGCCAGGAAGGGGGTAACGTTTAAACATTACCACCGTATTTGGAAGAAATACGTCTCTTGGTGTGAGTGCAGAAATTATTCTGTGGCGGAATTTCACTTGGGACGTTTCCTGTTTTTCTGCAGGCAGGTGTGGGTGTGAGCCTACGTTTGGGCTCCATAAAAGTCTAGATTTCAGCCTTCTCTCCGTTTTCTTTCAAAAATAATTGGCTTCTCTCCCTGAGGTCCAGATGTTCTTGAAAGGTGTTCTGCACATCCAACCTCCCTTTGTGCCTCCCACGGCACCTTGGGATCTAAATTTGGTGCTACAGTTCCTCCAATCGTAGTGGACGTAAAATATCTTACGTGGAAGACCATCACACTGTTGGCGTGGCTTCAGCAAGACGTGTGTCTGAGCTGGGGGCTTTGTCTCACAAAAGCCCCTATTTAATTTTCCATGAGGACAGAGCTGAACCCAGAACTCATCAGCAATTTCTTCCTAAAGTTGTGTCTGCGTTTCACATCAACCAACCTATTGTGGTTCTGGTTGTCACCAACACCTCTGCTACTTCAAAGTCTTTGGATGTTGTAAGGGCTTTGAAGGTATACGTAAAGAGGACTGATCGTCACAAGAAATCCATCTCGCTGTTCGTTCTCTATGATCCCAATAAAATTGTCAGATCAAAGCAGACAATTGCACGATGGATCAGGCTCACTATCCAGCATGTTTATTCCACGGCAGGTTTGCCGGTTCCAAAATCTGTACAGGCCCACTCTACGAGGTCGGAGGGTTTCTCCTGGCCGGCTGCCCGGGGTGTCTCGGCTTTACAGCTCTGCCGAGCGGCTACTTGGTCTGGTTCGAACACGTTTGCTAAGTTCTACAAGTTCAAATACTTTGGCCTCTGAGGACCTTCAGTTTGGTCAATCAGTTCTGCAGGAACCTCAGCACTCTCCCACCTGGTTTGGGAGCTTTGGTACATCCCCATGGTACTAAATGGAACCCCAGTATCCTCTAGGACGTAAGAGAAAATAGGATTTTAAAATTACCTACCGATAAATACTTTTCTCATAGTACGTAGAAGATACTGGGCGCCCACCCGGTGCTTCGTTCTTCCTGCACTGTTACTTGGTTAAGTATTGTTGGTTCAGATGTTGCTGTTCCTGTTTTCAGTTGGGTTAGCATAGCTTTCCTCTGGTTTGTGTGTGCTGGTTCGGAATCTCACCACTCTCCTTCATATCATTCTCTCAAAGTATGTCCGTCACCTCGGGCACAGTTTCCTAGGCTGAGTCTGGTAGGAGGGGCATAGAGGTAGGAGCCAGCCCACACTATCAAATTCTTAGTGTCCATGGCTCCTAGTGGACCCGTCTATACCCCATGGTACTAAATGGAACCCCAGTATCCTCTATGGAATACGAGAAAAGGATTTACAGGTAGGCAATAAAAATCCTATTTTTGTTTAGATGTACTCAGCCATGTGTTAATCAATGAACCAAATTTAACAAGACCTTTTGAAATAAGGATTTGACAATGGAATTGTGTTGAATTGACCCATTTTAACCTCTAGTGTAATCGGCAGTCCCAAGCCATGTGCTAATTGGATTAAACCGTTTTTCTTGATTTAAAAGAAATGTCCTGAAGAAGTTACAAACATTTTTTAAATATTTCTCTACCGATTTAATGCATCAAAGAATGTTTACATGTTTGTTGTATTGGTCTTGTCCACTTATGTTTCCTATAAAAATTACGTTTCTTTTTGGCATAACTCTCCAGGAAGGTCAAAAGAAAAATCTCCTATGTATCTTTTTAGATTACCCCACTTGTTTTTATTTTTTATTTTTTTACAAGATTAGAATTTGGCAGGCAGCCACAATTGTTTTGTTCTTATTTGTTGCAACAATGCTGTTGCTCTGTATACATTTGTTTCACACCTAAAACAGCAACAGAATGCAAAACATAATTGTGGAGCAGCCTATTATGAATCGGTAGTCTTGAAGCATGTAAATACTTTCTGCTGATATACAGTCGGGATCTGGTCTTTAGGTCGACATGCGTTAGGTCGACTTGGTCACTAGAACGACATGGAAAAATGTCGACATGAGTTCTTCACACACACACAAATTTCTTTCATTTTTTTTTGAACTTTTTCATACTTTACCATCCACCATGGACTACGATTGGGAATAGTACCATGTGCTGAGCGCAGCAGTAGCGGAGCGAGGCACCTTGCCCGAAGCATGGCAAGCGAATACAGTGCACGAATTGTGGTTCCCGGTCACTTAACGAAGAAAACACAAAAGAAAAGAAAAAAACCTTATGTTGACCTTTTTCAGTGTCGACCTAATGACTGTGTCGACCTAATCAGTCGACCTAGTTATTGTTGACTCTATGATCCACACCCATATAGTCGCCAGTGCCATTCCTCAATCATATAAAATCCCAATCACTACATCCCATTTCTGTCTCTGCTGCTAGGTGGGAGGCCTGGGAAACGGCCTAGGGGCATTAAACCTGTGCAGGCTGCTACCACTCAGGGGATGTTGTCTGCTCTGCCTGTATCTCCAGCAGGGAGCACGCAGCTCTTCTCACTCACTGTAGTGGAGGTGCAGTGGTGTAGCAGTGGCTTGAAGACTCCAAACTGTGGTCTAGACAGCGGGACGCATTGGAGCAGGTGGAGGGCTGAACTTGGCCAGTGGGTTTTAATTTGGACTCCCCTGGTCTACAGTTATAGCTTGCATGTTTTAAAGAGTACACCTCAGATACTAAGGGTGATTTAGAATTGCTGTACTGAGGGCTGTATGACCAGTGCCGCTGCCCAATGCGCAAATCTGATGGACTGCACAGTTGCTAAACTGATGGAACCCTGGATTCATCCTGCCACAATCTTTCGAAGTGCCTTAGGATGGGTCTGGCATCTTCCTGTTCCTGGAACTATCTCAGCGCTGCTTGTGTGATGTCACATGCACCAGGGTCTGGACATGCTGGCGCAGAAACACCCTGCTACTGTATTGAGATACAGTAACCAATACAATTCAACTTTTTTATTTTGTGGCAAGCAGCATCGTCTAAGGTTATGTGAGCATGGATCAGTGAGGGAAAAAAACATCAAAGCGCAACAGTACATACTTGAGGAATTTGGTACCCATGCATTAAATCAAGGACATGGCATACAAGCGGCCAAAAGACTATTGCAACCTGTGGAGCAAGCAGTTTAATCTGAAGTGGAACTGTGCAAGACATCAGTTGGGTTGCAGTGTATTACACTGTTTATCAGTCCTGGCACTGCATATTCTCAAGTCCAGCAGTGCAGAGAGCACAAGCATAGGATGAGGGGTGGTGTTCACACACAAATTATACATGTTCTTGACAAATTGCTGAGCGTATGTGTGACACCAGCCTAAAGTATCAGAGTGCTTGTTTTCAGCAGTTAAAGGTTCTGGTGAGGTGACATTTTCTGGTGGATTCTGATAGCTGTACTTCACTTTAGAAGGCAAGGTATACTCCAACTTTAAGTGAGTTATCTACCGTGTCAAATATAAATTACTTTTACTTACATACAAGGCTATTACACAAACTGCACCATCATACTACATCTCACTCATCTCAAAATATCTCCCTACCAGACCCCTCCGCTCTGCACAAGATCTGCGTCTCTCATCCAGATGTATTACCTGTTCCCACTCAAAATTACAGGACTTTACCCGGGCTTCACCCACTCTGTGGAATGCCCTCCCACGCACAATAAGACTCTCCACTAGTCTCCAAACCTTTAAACGTTCCCTGAAAACTCATCTCTTCAGACAAGCCTATCAAATTCCTGACCCACACCCACATAACCTTCAATGCTTCCCTATCCAGTTACATCCCCTCTGCACAGTCCACATAACCTCACATTTTGTCTTCCAACATTGCTGGGTGATCATATCATACAACCCACTAAGAACCTAGCAATCTGGGGAAACATTATGTAACAGGTTGCATCTATCCTTGTGTATCAATGCCTATTTCCCTATAGATTGTAAGCTTGCGAGCAGAGCCTTCCTATCGCTATGTCTGTCTTTGCCCTGTTTTGTTCTATAACTGTTGTTCTAATTGTAAAGCGCAACGGAATATGCTGCGCTATATAAGAAACTGCTAATAAATAAATAATAATAATGGAACTACACATCACAACATGCACTGCCACAGTGTTAGCATGCCCTAATAGCAGAGTTTGCTGCGATGTGCAATTACACAGCAGCTGTAGGGCCAAATGTTGAATAACCTTGCTCTAGGGTGACAATGTCCCCATCCACAAACACTGTGCTTGCTCGGTGGTTTGACAAGCATGATACTGATGCCATCCATGTGCCATGTTTATTTTCCTCTGTCAGCAGACCAGAATCCAATCAATATGATTTTCTAGAGTAACATAAGATACCTTGTTTTCGTCCAGATGCACAATTCCATCCACTGGTAGACATCCTGCCATGGTGTATACAGGTTGTACTTGTCACACACAATGCTCAGTCTCACATAGTGGTCCACCACATTATAAAATACAGTCAGTGTTACAGCTGTACAGGCTATGATTAGTTGTGATCTGGTGGTCCAGTAACTGATGTTGACATAATTGCAATATTTATGCAATGGTTGTTGGTTGGTCAGACATAATCAAAGGTGGCTCCAGCTGCAGCACAGTCAGAGGCGGAACTACCATTGGGGCAGCAGGGGCATTGCACCAGGCCCCTGAGGACTAAGGACTAACTCAAGCCCAAACAAGCAATAAATTATGCCATGCCTCCCCCTCCCCCACAGGGCATTTTGAGCAATATCAGATGAATGGCCTTGTGCAGAGAGCAGGATGGGCCCTACTACCTGAGGGACCTGACCCTTACCTTTGGTAGGAAGGGCTGTCCTAGTGTGTGCCTGACTGATAGGAGTACTGCCTCTAATTAACAGACAGCTGTACATTTTATTTTTCTGATTCACTACGGTCTGTGAATTAAAGGTGTAACTGACACTGTCAGAGTCTTCCTGACCCAGTGCCAAACTGAGGAGAACACAAGGGTGGGGGCCCGTGTCACAGGCAGAGCAGAGGCTGTTGTGTTCCTGCCCCCACCAAGGTACATGCCCCATGTTCTACACACCACACAGGACATTGTGCTTGTTCCCCTGTCACCCACTGACTCCTAATGTCACCCTCTGCATCCCCTGAATTCAACAGTCACCCACTCCCTCCCCTTGCCTTCCGTTGTCACCCTCTGCCTCTCTTTGTCAACCTCTGCCTCTCCCTGCCTTACGCTGTCACCCTCCGCAAAGGAAAATGCAGAGGGGGTTTCCAGTTGCCCAGAAACCCCCTCCTCTTGGCAGGCTGCTGAAATTATGTCAACAATAGCAATAGTATATAATACAATTACTTGGGCTGCCACCACAACATGTAGTTTAAGGAACAGAGCAGAGCTGCTGCACATGACCAATGATAGCAGCAGCTTCTTCCAGTTTTTCTGTGTGCGTGGATCTGAGCCCTCAATCAGTGCACAGGACCAGAGAGTAGCTGTCAGTAAAAAGAAACAGGTCCCTCACCATGAGTTGGGAGAATGTGTTTAGAAAGTGCATTTCTGTCTCCTACTGGTTCTTTTATATGTTAGTATTTATTTATTTCTTATGGGCTGTTTAACCTTTTCCTGACTTTTTACTTATATTATTTAAATATGTTTGATACAGCGTATACTATAGCCCATCTATAGTGTTAAATATTAACTGTATTCCATACAGTATCCTGTGTATAAAAAGATTAATGTGTACATTAATGTCCAAAGTTGGTACTAGGTTCTTCTACACTCCTGCACTTGCTCCACTATTCCGCAGAGTGGGAGATTGTGGATTGTATTTGGAAACCCCCCTCTAGAAATCTTATGTTTGCCCCTGCTTTGCCTCTTCCTGTTGCCCACTGCAGTGGCATCTTAACTTGGGTTGGGGTGGAGGATGGGGGCCCAAATTTAATTTTTGCACCTGGGCTCACCACTTACAAGTTCCGCCACTGAGCACAGTCCATAATTCAGTTGGAGGAGCCACATAAACTGCCCTCCAATTGCAGTCAAACATCGCCAACCAGGACTCACTGGCAGTTGGTGTGGCTCCCCTATCTGAATTTTGGACTGCGCTGCAGCCCCATCTCTGGAGCCGCCACTGGACACAGTATAAATTGGGAATATTCATAGCATGCCGATCAGGCATTTACAACAGTGCAACCTCACATGGCACCAGTTTATTCTTTATATCCCTATGAGGCAATATACAAATCTTAAAGTAAAGGGTTTTTGCAGTTGTGTTTTGCAGAAAACTTATACAGTATGGTTTTCCTTACAAAGTTACGAAGTGTAATTGTGTTTTCTTGTTTTAGAAAATGTCTTGTTTACAGAGGTTTTCAAGGCTGTTTTTGTCCCCAAAGTTCCATAACGAGACACGTTCGAGCAATCTCCTGACATGTAGTGAAACTCTTTTGGTCTGCAGCCTAATTAGTATAGAAATATAAGCCTAATTAGAGTTTATAAAACAATCTACCAAAGATATCCCAGAAGGAATAATCACAGAAACCAGTTCTGTGTGAAATCTGAGTTTTATCTTGCTATAGTACTGTATGTATCCTATGTATGTACTAAAAACTCTGACCTCCTCTTTTCTCAGAACAGACATATACTTAGATTACATAGAATTAAAACTTCAATCTCTTAGTCCATGTTAACCCTGCTTGTATGATCTTATCGTATGTATTTTACAGGACAAGAGCGGTTTGGGAACATGACAAGAGTATATTACAAGGAGGCAGTGGGGGCCATGGTTGTGTTTGATGTGACAAGAGGGTCAACCTTTGAAGCGATCACCAAGTGGAAATCTGATCTGGATAGCAAAGTCTACCTTCCCAGTGGTGGTCCCATACCAGCCATTCTTCTTGCCAACAAATGTGATCAAAAAAAGGAGAATAACCTGCAAAGTCCTTCTCAGATGGATCACTTCTGTAAAGAAAATGGTTTTGTTTCATGGTTTGAAACCTCTGCAAAGGTAAGTGGTCTGCTCATACATAACATGTAGTCTTAGGATTAAAGATTTATATTGAATCCTTAAAAGAAGTAATTGAATTCATATTTTATGTTCTCTCCATTGGTTTGGTATGGTATGTCACCAGTCATAATGTAGATATTCATCATGTAAGGGGGGTACTCACGGAGCGATCGCTGCTTAAAATCTAAGCAATCTGACTAGATTGCTTAGATTTTAAGCAGCGGTCACTCCGTGTGTACCCCTCATCGCTATCGCTGGTGCTAGATTGGCCTGCATGCAGGCCAATCTAGCAGGTCGCTCACTTCACCCGCTGGGTGAAATGAGCGCCCCGCACACTCAGCACACATCGGGCTGTGCTGAGCGGGGGGAGAGATGTGTGCTGAACGGTTCGCTCAGCTCACATCTCTCATAAGATCTGCCCGTGAATACGGGCCTGTAGTCAGTGATGAAATGTCAACATGTTAGAATGTCTCTATACAGAATCAGCCCTGGTGGCCCAGGAGTAACTTACTTGCTCACAACAGCGGCTCCAGTAGAGTCTTTCAGGCCCCGGCAGTCATGTGACTGTAACTTCTGGGACAGACCTCCTATTCGCCGACGTTCCAGAGAGTATTTCTCCCCCAACCTTAATCCCTATCCCTGATCCTCCCTCTAGTGCCTAACCCTAATGCTTCCCATCGCAGCCTAACCCTAATATTAGCATTATGACCATGTTGACATTTCTCCTGTTGACATTCTGAGAATGTTGACACATTGCCTAGCGACATTTTAACAATGTCGACATAACTGATATTGTGGTGTCGACATTGTCTTTTTAACAATATCCGTTCCTAAGCTCAGCGGTTACTTTGTGCAACCATCTTGCGTGCACTACAGTAGTTAGTGGGTTAATGGAAAAAATAAAATACAATTTTGATTCATGTTCACCCTACCAAAGGCAGCCATCTTGGGCACACTACATATGTTGCAGTAGGTGCAAACTGTGAAATATAATTTACAGTACAATAACTAGTTCAATTAATCTGTCCTCCCACCAACAAAAGTACCATGCGAGGCAGACATATTAGGCTCACTACTCAGGTGACAATGGTCTTAAACCATATATGCCCATGTGATCAATAATGGAGAAATACAGAATACAAAAAGCATCACATGAAATCCCCAGAAGTATCAGTTGCACGTGTTCTCGTCCTACCCAAGGGCAATTCATAGACGTGGAGCACAGTGATGGACAAACAAACCTACAGATGTGTCCTCCTACATTGTTACTGGAGTCACATTAAACAGCCCTTCTAGTTGCACTGAGTCGTGAGTGTGTTTGCGAATGCCGGGCATCTTTTATGTGTTTTCTCCCGAAAATGCATCTTATTCACATCTTTACGCGAAATAGACGCACAAGCAGACTCTGCTGATTAAAATGATATGCTGCATGCCTATATTCTGTGCGCTACCGTATCTGATACAAAATGCTACATTACAGTGATATCCTGGAAAACACTAACGTAGCATTCGTATGCAGATAGAGCCGCAGTTGAACACAGAATCTATGCATGCTGCATATCATTTCATTCAGCATAAACTGCTTGGATATCATATAGCAATGCGAATAAGGAGCCGTTTTAGCAAAATAAAAAGATGCCCGACGTTAGCAGGGCTACCTGGGAGTGGATGGCTCACTCGCGCCAGGCATCTCATGGTGCATGGCGTATTGAGGCTAGATGTATGAGGACACATCTGTATATGATGCATGGAAGCAGTGGAGAGGATGGCTGAGGAGTCCCAAGTTGCAGTAAGGTAGATTATATTAGTCATACTAGGCAACAGAGTGCTTGGGGCAGTGGTGGTAGGGTAGCAGTCCAAAGGTTTGCTTTCATTTTTGTGCAGGCCATAATGCAGAACCCTAGAAAGTGTGAAAAAGGCAGGGCCGGATTAAAGGAGGGGCGACAGGGGCGGTCGTCCCGGGACCCCCACATACTGTCCCTCAAATCGGACATTGCCACTATTACAGCGGAACACAGCAGTTAGCCGTGTCTCCATTCTCCCCTCTGTGTGGCCGCCGAGGAGCTGCTCATTGCTGTGCACACAGTGCACAGTCAGTCTAGCAGGAAGTCAAATTCCGCGACACACTCACAGTACTCACTGCCACAGATCCGTCTGCAGCCACTGGGATGATAATGTGACAGCTGAGTGAGCGAAGCACCATTTCACTCACAGCTCTGACTTTAGCAGCCCCAGCTGACGGGTGGTGGCGGGTGGCTTTGTATTGGTCGGCTACACCGGACCCACCTATCCCTTGTGGTGCAATACTGCATGGACCAGGAAGGATGACAGGGCACAGGAAAGTAGTAAACCGTGTTTTTATATAGTAGTTCTGCTGCCTCTCTAGTCTGTAATATTGCAATATTTTTCCTAAATATGTAAAAAAATAATAATAATAATTAATAATCATCATCTTATTAATTGTGGTTAATGCATATGCAGTAATAAAGCCTACTGTAGTTTAAGCAGTAAAATCACAATTATTATTGAATCAGTCATTCTTTCTAAGAGGTTATTACTAATAACCCTTTAGGAAGAATGACTGACTGATTCAATAATAATTATGATTTTACAGTATAAACTAGGATTAATTAGTGCATATGCACATAACAACTAATAAATATATATATTATTATTATTTTTTTACATATATAAGAAAATGATTGCTATTTTCAATACTTGTTATGTTGTTAATCGCCACTATATCGCTTTCATTGATAGGGGCCTCCACAAGTATGTTGCCCAGGGGCCCCCACAGACCTTAATCCGGCCCTGGACAAAGGTGAAGCCCGGGCCTTGCTGGTTTGCGTAAAGCCAGATTGGGTAGACCCCAATGTAATTGGGGTAAGGGTGGATTATGTGGCCTGAACAGTAAGCAGGATCATGGACTCATCTCAGCGGTTATAAGGGTTAAGGTAAAGAATGTAGAGAACAGTGGTAGATAAACGGTGTAGAGTCAGGGATGAGGTATGAATGACCACAGAATAAATGAGCCAGTAAATTGTATTGCATAATGCTTGAATCTTTCAGAAAGAATTATATACAAGTTTCAAGTAAAAAATACATTATCCATACAATTATAGGTTGTTTATTTTGATTGAAGTACACACCCTGTCTTGATATTCACTAATGGTGAAAAAAGGCTAAAGGAGTACATAAAGACTCCAACAATCTCTCTACACCACAGGTTCTCAAACTCAGTCCTCAGGACCCCACACAGTGCATGTTTTGCAGGTCTCCTCACAGAATCACAAGTGAAATAATTAGCTCCACCTATGGACCTTTTAAAATGTCAGTGAGTAATTAATACACCTGTGCACCTGCTGGGTGACCTGGAAAACATGTACTGTGTGGGGTCCTGAGGACCGAGTTTGAGAACCTTAACCTTATAACTCTGTATAATTACAGAGCAAGTAGTGGTGCGTAGAGCGGCCATACCTCCTGACATTCATCTGTTAAGAGATAAATGTCTTTGGAGTCTTTCCTGATGCCTAATTTCTATAGATATTTTCACTATTTAGAAAATAATAAAATTTATGCTAGATTTACCATACAATGCAGTATTAACTTTTTTTTATATGGAGCATAATGCCTAGTACATTTTTTAAAATTAATTATTAAAAGTTACCTTTTAAAAATTAACTTGCAGGTGTGCCCTGGCGTGGGCTTGTGGCCCCTTTTTGTTTGCATCTTTGTGGAAACCTTTTCTCCACTAAACTAAACTACACACATCCAATTGATAAGTTCTAACTGATAGTGTGATTTAAATAAGATATTCTATCTCACTGTAGGAATCCATACTATATATCAGCGGTGGGGAACCTTCGGTCCTCCAGCTGTTGTTGAACTATACATACCAGCATGCCTTGCTACAGGTTTGCTATTTGGCCATGCTAAAACTGTTGCAGGGCATGCTGGGATGTGTAGTTCAACAACAGCTGGAGCGCCGAAGGTTCCCCATCCCTGCTTTATATGGTCAGTGATCATACTTTCTCTAACGTCCTTGAGGATGCTGGGACTCCGTAAGGACCATGGGGAATAGACTGGCTCCGCAGGAGATAGGGCACTTTAAGAAAGCTTTGGACTCTGGGTGTGCACTGGCTCCTCCCTCTATGCCCCTCCTCCAGACCTCAGTTTTACACTGTGCCCAGAGCAAGATGGGTGCACTGCAGAGAGCTCTCCAGAGTTCTCTGCCTAGAAGCATTTTTGTTTGGATTTTTTTTTCTACCTTTTACTACTTTTTCACAGGGAGCACTGCTGGCAACAGGCTCCCTGCATCGAGGGACTGAGGAGAGAGGAGCAGACCTTCTTGTCAAAGATAGGCTCTGCTTCCTCGGCTACTGGACACCATTAGCTCCAGAGGGGGTGAACGCAGGTTCTTACTGGGCATCCACCCCCGGAGCCGCGCCGCCGTTCTCCTCACAGAGCTAGAAGTACAGAAGTCGTCAGGCGGCAGAAGCATTCAGCTTCACTGAGGTAACGCACAGCACTGCAGCTGTGCGTCATTGCTCCCATACACCTTACATACTCCGGTCACTGTAATAGTGTTCACTCTAGGAGTGAAAAGGGGCAGGGCGCCGGACTCCTGGAGCACATGTGCGCACGCGCGGCCAAAACGGGGGCACGGCCACGCAAATTAGGGGGCGTGACCACGCCTACGTCATTTTAGGGGGCGGGGCGGCCCACAGACGCTACTATAGAGAGCGTCTGTGGTCGGCGACGTCACTGTTGGGGGCGTGCCCAGCACCTCCGTCGGTGCTGGACTTCCCCCAGCCCTCTCCCAATGCGTGAATGGATGCCGTGCGCATGCGCACGGCATCTATACACGCCGGGAGGGCAGGCAGCGGGCGGCTGTTCTAGCAGGGCGCCGCAAAAGGGGCAGGGCGGGTTTTGCCTGCTAAAAAACGGGCAGGGCGCGGCGCCCTGCTAAAACAGCCTAGAGTGAACACTATGTAAGGGTGCAGGGCGCAGGGGGGGGGCGCCCTGGGCAGCAATATAAACCTCTGCATGGCAAAAAGACTATATACATGTACAGGTGGGCTCTGTACATGTATATAAAAGAGCCCCCGCCATAATTTATTACGTTTGAGCGGGACAGAAGCCTGCCGCCGAGGGGGCGGGGCTTCTCCCTCAGCACTCACCAGCGCCATTTTCTCTCCACAGCACTGCTGAGAGGAAGCTCCCCGGACTCTCCCCTGCTTACACACGGTGAAAGGGTGCTTAAAAGAGAGGGGGGGCACATAATTGGCGGTTTACATATTATACAGCGCTGCTGGGGGAAAATATTTTGTGCTGGTCTCCAGGGTTATTGCGCTGGGGTGTGTGCTGGCATACTCTCTGTCTCTCCAAAGGGCCTTGACAGGGATACTGTCTTCAGGGAAGGGGTTCCCTGTGTGTGGGTGTGAAGTGTGTTGGTACGCGTGTGTCGACATGTTTGACGAGGAAGGCTCGCTTAATGTGGAGGGGGAGTGCTTGAATGTCAGGTCGCCGTCGGCAACGCCGACACCGGAATGGGTGGATATGCTGAATGTCTTGAATGCAAATGTCAATCTATTGCATAAAAGATTAGACAAGGCAGAAGCTAGGGATCAGTCAGGTAGCCAGTCCATGCCTGTCCCTGGGGCGCCAGGTCCTTCGGGGTCTCAGAAGCGCACCATATCCCAGATCGATGACACAGATACCGACACAGATACTGACTCTAGTGTCGACTATGAAGATGCAAAATTACAGCCGAAGGTGGCTAAAGGTATACGGTACATGATTATTGCCATTAAAGAGGTTATGCATATTACTGAGGAACCCCCTGTCCCTGACACGAGGGTACACATGTATAAAGGGAAAAAGCCTGAAGTCACTTTTCCATCCTCATTTGAATTAAGTGACTTGTGCGAAAAGGCTTGGGAATCTCCGGATAGGAGACTACAAGTTCCCAAAAGGATTCTCATGGCGTATCCTTTTCCACAAACTGATAGTATACGCTGGGAATCTTCGCCAAAAGTTGACAAGGCGCTGACACGTTTGTCCAAAAAGGTGGCACTGCCTTCTCAGGATACGGCTTCCCTCAAGGAACCTGCTGATCGCAGGCAGGAAATGACCTTAAAGCACATTTACAATCACTCCGGTACTATTGCTCGAACGGCTATGGCGTTGGCCTGGGTTTGTAGTGCGGTTGTGGCATGGGCAGATTCCTTATCTATGGAAATTGACACCTTAGATAGGGACGCCATTCAAATGACCATAGAGCATATCAGAGATGCTGCCTTGTATATGAGGGATGCTCAGAGAGACATTTGTTTATTAAGCTCCAGAATAAATGCTATGTCTATTTCTGCTAGGCGGCTCTTGTGGACCCGACAGTGGACGGGAGTTGCGGATTCAAAGCGGCATATGGAGTCCTTGCCTTACAAAGGGGTGGAGGAGTTTGGAGACGGCCTCTCGGATCTTGTCTCTACGGCTACGGCTGGTAAGTCAAATTTCTTACCTTATGTCCCCCCGCAGCATGCAAAAAAGGCACCTCATTATCAAATGCAGTCCTTTCGTTCCAATAAAAACAAGAAGGTACGTGGATCATGCTTTGTTGCCAGAGGGAAAGGCAGGGGAAAAAAGCTGCACACAGCTAGTTCCCAAGAGCAGAAGTCCTCGCCTGCGTCTGCAAAGTCCACCGCATGACGCTGGGGCTTTCCGAGGGGAGGCAGATCTGGTGGGGGCTCGTCTTCGGTTTTTCAGCCACGTCTGGGTTCACTCGTAGGTGGATCCCTGGGCATTAGAGATTGTTTCTCAGGGATACAGGCTGGAATTCGAAGACTTGCCTCCTCGCCGATTTTTCAAATTGGCTCTGCCGGCTTCCCCGTCAGAGAGGGAGCTAGTGTTGGCAGCAATCCAAAAATTGTATATTCAACAGGTGATTGTCACAGTTCCTCATCTCCAGCAAGGAGAGGGATATTACTCAACCCTGTTTGTGGTCCCGAAACCGGACGGTTCGGTCAGACCCATTTAAACCTGAAATCTCTGAACCTGTACTTGAAGAGGTTCAAGTTCAAAATGGAATCACTCAGGGCGGTCATCGCCAGCCTGGAGGGGGGGGATTGGATGGTGTCCCTGGACATTAGGGATGCTTACCTTCATGTTCCGATATTCCCCCCGCATCAGGCGTTCCTGAGATTTGCAGTGCAGGACTGTCACTACCAATTTCAGACGTTGCCGTTTGGGCTTTCCACGGCCCCGAGAATTTTCACCAAGGTAATGGCGGAAATGATGGTGCTCCTGCGCAGGCAGGGGGTCACAATTATCCCATACTTGGATGATCTCCTCATAAAGGCGAGATCTCGGGAGAGGTTGCTGGACAGCGTGTCTCTGTCCATGAAGACGTTGCAGATACACGGCTGGATTCTCAATATACCGAAGTCCCAGCTAGTCCCTACAATGCGTCTGACCTTTTTGGGGCTGATTCTAGACACAGACCAGAAAAAGGTTTTTCTTCCGATCGAAAAGGTTCAGGAACTCATAGCCATGGTCAGGAACCTATTAAAACCAAAAAAGGTTTCAGTGCATCATTGCACGCGGGTCCTGGGGCAGGTTCCATGCGAGGACTTTTCAATGGGACCTCTTGGACAAGTGGTCCGGGTCCCATTTACAAATGCATCAAAGGATCACCCTGTCTCCCAGGACCAGGGTAACTCTCCTGTGGTGGCTGAACAGTACTCACCTACTAGAAGGTCGCAGGTTCGGCATTCAGGACTGGGTCCTGGTGACCATGGACGCAAGCCTCCGAGGCTGGGGAGCAGTGACACTGGGAAGAAATTTCCAAGGTCTCTGGTCAAGCCTAGAGTCTTGTCTCCACATCAACATCCTGGAGTTGAGGGCCATATACAACGCCCTGCGTCAAGCGGAGGAATTGCTTCGGAGAAAACCGGTTCTGATTTAGTCAGACAATGTCACGGCAGTGGCTCATATAAACCGCCAAGGCGGAACAAGGAGCAGAAGCGACCAGGATTCTACGCCGGGCGGAAGGCCATGTAAGCGTCCTGTCAGCGGTGTTCATCCCGGGGGTGGACAGCTGGGAGGCGGACTTCCTCAGCAGGCATGACCTGCATCCGGTAGAGTGGGGACTTCATCAAGAAGTCTTCGCACAGATCACGGATCGTTGGGGACTGCCTCAAATCGACATGATGGCATCCCGTCTCAACAAAAAGCTAAAGCGGTATTGTGCCAGGTCAAGGGATCCTCAGGCGGTAGCAGTAGACGCTCTGGTGACACCTTGGGTGTTCAGATCGGTCTATGTGTTTCCTCCTCTTCCTCTCATACCCAAGGTGTTGAGAATAATACAAAGAAGCAGGGTCAGAACAATACTCATTGTTCCGGATTGGCCACGGAGGACTTGGTATCCGGAGCTGCAAGAGTTGCATAGTTGGAACAGACAGGGCCCCTGCCGCAGCCTCTTCCTCTAAGGCAGGACCTGCTGCGGCAGGAGCCCTGTCTGTTCCAAGACTTACCGCGGCTGCGTTTGACGGCATGGCGGTTGAACGCCGGATCCTAGCGGAAAAAGGGATTCCTGAGGAAGTCATTCCTACCCTGATCAAGGCTAGGAAAGACGTGACGTTAAAACATTATCACCGTATATGGCGGAAATATGTTTCTTGGTGTGAGGCCAGAGCTGCTCCTACGGAGGAGTTCCATTTGGGCCGTCTACTTCACTTCCTTCAAACAGGAGTGACTTTGGGCCTAAAATTAGGGTCCATAAAGGTCCAGATTTCGGCCTTATCCATTTTCTTTCAAAGAGAATTGGCCTCTATTCCTGAAGTACAGACCTTTGTGAAGGGAGTGCTGCATATTCAGCCTAAATGTGTGCCTCCGGTGGCGCCTTGGGATCTTAGCGTGGTGTTATGTTTCCTCAAGTCACCTTGGTTTGAACCACTCAAAACTGTGGAGTTGAAATACCTTACGTGGAAAGTGGTCATGTTGTTGGCGTTAGCTTCGGCAAGACGTGTTTCCGAATTGGCGGCTTTATCACATAAAAGCCCATACTTGGTTTTTCACGTGGATAGGGCAGAGTTGAGGACTCGCCCTCACTTTCTGCCAAAAGTGGTCTCATCTTTTCATGTGAACCAACCTATTGTCGTGCCTGTGGCTACACGGGACTTGGAGGATTCCGAGTCCCTGGATGTAGTCAGGGCTTTGAAGATTTATGTGACCAGAACGGCTAGAATCAGGAAGACTGAAGCTTTGTTCGTTCTGTATGCAGCCAACAAGGTTGGCGCTCCTGCTTCAAATCAGACTATTGCTCGCTGGATCTGTAACACGATTCAGCAGGCGCATTCTACGGCAGGATTGCCGTTACCGAAATCGGTTAAGGCCCACTCCACTAGGAAAGTGGGCTCTTCTTGGGCGGCTGCCCGAGGGGTCTCGGCATTACAGTTGTGCCGAGCAGCTACTTGGTCGGGGACAAACACCTTTGCAAAGTTCTATAAGTTTGATACCCTGGCTGAGGAGGACCTCCTGTTTGCTCAATCGGTGCTGCAGAGTCATCCGCACTCTCCCGCCCGTTTGGGAGCTTTGGTATAATCCCCATGGTCCTTACGGAGTCCCAGCATACTCAAGGACGTTAGAGAAAATAAGATTTTACTTACCGGTGAATCTATTTCTCGTAGTCCGTAGAGGATGCTGGGCGCCCGTCCCAAGTGCGGACTTCTTCTGCAAGACTTATATATAGTTATTGCTTACATAAGGGTTATGTTATAGTTTTTCGGTGGAACCGTGGCTATGTTGTTGTTCATACTGTTAACTGGGTAAGTTTATCACAAGTTATACGGTGTGATTGGTGTGGCTGGTATGAATCTCGCCCTTAGATTTACAAAAATCCTTCCTCGTACTGTCCATCTCCTCTGGGCACAGTTTCCCTAACTGAGGTCTGGAGGAGGGCCATAGAGGGAGGAGCCAGTGCACACCCAGAGTCCAAAGCTTTCTTAAAGTGCCCTATCTCCTGCGGAGCCCGTCTATTCCCCATGGTCCTTACGGAGTCCCAGCATCCTCTACGGACTACGAGAAATAGATTTACCGGTAAGTAAAATCTTATTTTGTTAGTGTACTAGCTACCATTACTCCTCTTGGTAACTCCCCTTTGACTCTTAGCAACCAGTACACACTCAATTCTACTGGCAGAAGGAAATTTGAATCCCATGTGGGATTTCCCAACACTCTTTCCAATTAATCAATCGGTACAGGTATATAAGAGCACTTGCCCTCACTACACCTATCTGGGTGAAACACATGTCCCTCTTTTGGGGGTCTAGAACCTTATGCACAGGACCTGACTCCAGGAACATCGGCAACTGGATGAGTATCATACATTTAATAATAAATAAATGCTTAATCTCTCTCGCTCTCTCTCGCTCTCTCTCTCTCTCTCTCTCTCTCTCTCTCTCTCTCTCTCTCTCTCTCTCTCTCTCTCTCTCTCTCTATATATATATATATATATATATATATATATATATGTGTATATATATATATATATATACTGTATATGTATATATATGTATGTATATGTATATATATGTATATATATGTATATATATATATATATATATATATATATATATATATATATATAACAAAATTTTATAGCTCAGTTCGGTAGTCCCGTGTGTAAATCACCGGGTATCCGAATTCAAACTCGCTATATACCAATTCACAGTGAATTATTTAGTATCCAAACTAATTAGTCCTCTGTGTACACCCTCCACTCTTCTTGGCTGCAGCTCAGTTCTTCAGACGTGACATGGGTACATTTAGCCACAAATTTCTGCGAAAGTAGAGGAGAAGAACAAGTGCCTTATGGTGGTGTATATTATTAAAAGGTGTGCTATAGACACGCATACAAGAAATTGCGTACCACGAAGTAGCTTGTATCAAGGCCTATCCACTTCCTTTCCAGTAGTTTCTCACCACCTATATGTCAGGAGACAGAAATAATCGCCACATAGTGTAGTAATTCAATACATCAGCTAGGGGTCCCTTACCCTACATAGCTTGCGTACCAAATAAATGATATAACCGTGCACATCAGATAAACCTTATCCAAGTGTCCAAATAATGCCCCGTGTGGTTTTGGCGACTCACACAATGTCACCACTCCTTGTCTCGTAGTACCGTGCTGATTCGTATTAATCTATCCTACCTCTCTGAGCACGGTACTACGAGACAAGGAGTGGTGACATTGTGTGAGCCGCCTACTGGAAAGGAGGTTGATAGGCCTTGACACAAGCTACTTCGTGGTACGCAATTTCTTGTATGCGTGTCTATAGCACACCTTTTAATAATCTACTACACCATAAGGCGCTTGTTCTTCTCCTCTACTTTCGCATATATAATATATAGATAGAGATATAGATAGATAGATATATATATATATATGGATTAGTATTTAAATGTATGCTGTTCTGTCTTATATGCAGATGATGGCTATATCAGGGTGTGTCTTGGTAACACACTTGTGAGATACCAGAGCTTACTGTTTACAAACCACTATTATTTAAACTGTCTGAATTTTCTGCTGCTAGAGGTTATCTTTATTGACAGTATATATCCAATTCTCCCATTCACCACCTAACTCGGAGGGACTCTCACTGTGTGGTACCCATTTGACTCCCCTGCGCTGGTTACTTACCAACAGAAGTATCAGTGCTGGCCACCCCACAGCAGTAGATCCGTCCCCTGTTCTATACTCTCTCACCTCTGGCATATCTTGCCACGCTCTCATCCTCATGTTCACTGTTCTTTAGGACATACAGGAGGACAGTGGAAGTAGGGGTGGTCCATATGAGTCTTTGCCTCCTCCTCCATACATAAATATATCTACAGTACATTAATCCTAAAACACACCACCAGTGATTATTTAATTTGCTGTATGCTCCACAACACTTGGACAAATTGTAATACTGTACTTATATTATCTGTGTATGCCTATACACTGTTAATTATGTGATACCTGAAAATTGTTTATTCTTTTTGCCTATATGTATTTATATTGTTACCATTGTCCTAAGTCTATATTTTCGCCTACAATTACTAGCACTACTTTGATGTTATGTTCAAAAATATAGCCATATGCAATACGTGATTAACAGGACGAATTTATTCCCCAAAAATTGGAAATCACTATTTACATTGGCTGGCATTTCTATATATTTTGTCTATGAATATACGTCCACATGTGCTACTTACTGTATGTGCCTTACTAAACATAGCACACTTATCTGTACTGCTGTATGTTCACCAATCTTTGCCAGAAAATGAAATAAAATATCTCCCAGCGCTAATGTTTCTCAAGTGAATCAGTATTTCTCTGACGTCCTAGTGGATGCTGGGGACTCCGTAAGGACCATGGGGAATAGACGGCTCCGCAGGAGACTGGGCACATCTAAGAAAGATTTAGGACTATCTGGTGTGCACTGGCTCCTCCCCCTATGACCCTCCTCCAAGCCTCAGTTAGATTTCTGTGCCCGGCTGAGCTGGATGCACACTAGGGGCTCTCCTAGAAGAAAGTATAGTTTAGGTTTTTTATTTTCAGTGAGATCTGCTGGCAACAGGCTCACTGCAACGAGGGACTAAGGGGAGAAGAAGCGAACCTACCTAAGTGGTGGTAGCTTGGGCTTCTTAGGCTACTGGACACCATTAGCTCCAGAGGGATCGAACACAGGACCCGACCTCGTCGTCCGTTCCCGGAGCCGCGCCGCCGTCCCCCTTACAGAGCCAGAAACAAGAAGGTGGTCCGGAAAATCGGCGGCTGAAGACTTCTGTCTTCTCCAAGGTAGCGCACAGCACTGCAGCTGTGCGCCATTGCTCCTCATGCACACCACACACTGCGGTCACTGATGGGTGCAGGGCGCTGGGGGGGGGGGGGGCCGCCCTGAGCAGCAATAATAACACCTTGGCTTGCAAAACTAACACCATATATAGCCTCAGAGGCTATATAGGTGTATATTAACCCCTGCCAGAAACTATAAAATAGCGGGAGAAAGCCCGCCGAAAAAGGGGCGGAGCCAACTCCCTCAGCACACTGGCGCCATTATTCCCTCACAGCTTCGCTGGAAGGAAGCTCCCTGGCTCTCCCCTGCAGTCCTGCACTACAGAAAGGGTAAAAAAGAGAGGGGGGGGCACAATTTAGGCGCAATATATATATATTATAGGCAGCTATAGGGGAAAACACTCTGTATAGTGATATCCCTGTTATATAGCGCCCTGGTGTGTGCTGGCATACTCTCCCTCTGTCTCCCCAAAGGGCTTTGTGGGGTCCTGTCCTCTGTAAGAGCATTCCCTGTGTGTCTGCTGTGTGTCGGTACTGCTGTGTCGACATGTATGATGAGGATAATGATGTGGAGGCGGAGCAAATGCCTGTGAATGTGATGTCACCCCCTGCGGGGTCCACACCAGTGTGGATGGACTTATGGAAGGAATTACGTGACAGTGTCAGCTCCTTACATAAAAGGTTTGACGACATAGGACAGCCGGCTACTCAGCTTGTGCCTGTCCAAGCGTCTCAAATGTCATCAGGGGCTATAAAACGCCCGCTACCTCAGATGACAGATACAGATGTCGACACGGATACCGACTCCAGTGTCGACGATGATGAGACGAGTGTACCCTCCAATAGATCAACCCGTTATATGATTGAGGCTATGAAAAATGTTTTACACATTTCTGATGATACCCCAGGTACCACAAAAAAGGGTATTATGTTTGGTGAGAAAAAACTACCAGTAGTTTTTCCTGCATCTGACGAATTAAATGAGGTGTGTGAGGAAGCGTGGACTTCCCCAGATAAGAAATTGATCATTTCTAAACGGTTAATGGCTGCGTACCCTTTCCCGCCAGAGCATAGGTCACGCTGGGAAACACCCCCTAGGGTAGATAAAGCATTGACACGCTTATCAAAGAAGGTGGCACTACCGTCTCCGGATACGGCCGCCCTAAAAGAACCTGCTGATAGAAAGCTGGAAAGTACCCTAAAAGCTATATACACACACACTGGCATTATATTGAGACCCGCTATTGCATCAGCTTGGATGTGCAGTGCTGCTGCTGCGTGGTCAGACTCCCTGTCGGAAAACATTGATACCATGGATAGGGACAATATTTTGCTAACGATTGACCATATAAAAGACGCGGTCTTATACATGCGTGATGCACAGAGGGATATTTGCCGGCTGGCATCAAAAATAAGCGCTATGTCCATTGCCGCCAGACGGGGGTTATGGACTAGGCAATGGTCAGGTGATGCCGACTCCAAGCGGCACATGGAAGTTTTACCCTATAAAGGGGCGGATTTTTTTGGGAAGGTCTTTCAGACCTCGTTTCCACAGCTACTGCTGGGAAATCGACTTTTTTGCCACAGGCTACCCCACAGCAAAAGAAAGCACCGTATTATCAGGTACAGTCCTTTCGGCCCCAGAAAAATAAGCGGGCTAGAGGCTCATCCTTTCTGCCGAGGGGCAGAGGAAGGGGGAAAAAGCTGCAGCACACAGCTAGTTCCCAGGAGCAGAAGTCCTCCCCTGCGTCCGGTAAGTCCACAGCATGACGCTGGGGCTGCTCAGGCGGAATCGGGAACGGTGGGGGCACGTCTCAGGTTTTTCAGCACACAGTGGGCTCTCTCACAAGTGGATCCCTGGGTCCTTCAAGTAGTATCTCAGGGGTACAGGCTGGAATTCGAGACGTCTCCCCCCCGCCGTTTCCTAAAATCTGCCTTGCCGGCAACTCCCTCTGCCAGGGAGGCAGTGTTGGTGGCTATTCAAAAACTGTATTCACAGAAAGTGATCGTCAAGGTACCCCTCCTTCAGCAAGGAAAGGGTTACTACTCCACAATGTTTGTGGTACCAAAACCGGACGGTTCGGTGAGACCCATCTTAAATTTAAAAACCTTGAACACTTATATCAAAAGGTTCAAGTTCAAGATGGAATCGCTCAGGGCGGTTATTGCGAGCCTGGAGGGGGGGGATTACATGGTATCCCTGGACATCAAGGATGCGTACTTGCATGTCCCCATTTACCCTCCGCACCAGGAGTACCTCAGATTTGTGGTACAGGACTGTCACTATCAGTTCCAGACGCTGCCGTTCGGGATTATCCACGGCACCAAGGGTCTTTACCAAGGTAATGGCCGAAATGATGATACTCCTTCGCAAGAAGGGAGTTTTAATTATCCCGTACTTGGACGATCTCCTGATAAAGGCGAGGTCCAAAGAACAGTTGATAGTGGGGGTGGCACTTTCTCAGGAAGTGCTACAACAGCACGGCTGGATTCTAAACATTCCAAAGTCACAGCTGGTCCCAACGACACGTCTTCTGTTCCTGGGAATGATTCTGGACACAGACCAGAAAAGAGTGTTTCTTCCACTGGAAAAAGCCGAGGAATTGTCATCTCTGGTCAGAGACATTCTAAAACCAGGAAAAGTGTCGGTACATCAATGCACACGAGTCCTGGGAAAAATGGTAGCTTCGTACGAAGCAATTCCATTCGGAAGGTTCCACGCAAGGACGTTCCAGTGGGACCTGTTGGACAAATGGTCCGGGTCCCATCTCCAGATGCAACAGCGGATAACCCTATCGGCCAGAACCAGGGTGTCGCTGCTGTGGTGGCTGCAGAGGGCTCTTCTACTAGAGGGCCGCAGATTCGGAATACAGGACTGGGTCCTGGTGACCACGGTTGCCAGCCTTCGGGGCTGGGGAGCAGTCACAAAGGGAAGAAATTTCCAAGGACTGTGGTCAAATCAGGAGATTTCTCTTCACGTAAATATCCTGGAGCTAAGGGCCATTTACAATGCCCTAAGCCAGGCAAGACCCCTGCTTCAAAACCAGCCGGTACTGATCCAGTCAGACAACATCACGGCGGTCGCCCATGTAAACAGACAGGGCGGCACGAGAAGCGGGATGGCGATGGCAGAAGCCACAAGGATTCTCAGATGGGCAGAGAATCATGTGTTAGCACTGACGGCAGTGTTCATTCCGGGAGTGGACAACTGGGAAGCAGACTTCCTCAGCAGGCACGACCTCCACCCGGGAGAATGGGGACTTCATCCAGAAGTCTTCCAAATGCTGGTCAACCGGTGGGAAAAACCACAGGTAGACATGATGGCGTCCCGCCTCAACAAGAAGTTGAAAAGATATTGCGCCCGGTCAAGAGACCCTCAGGCGATTAGCGGTGGACGCTCTAGTGACATCATGGGTGTACCAGTCGGTTTATGTGTTTCCTCCTCTACCTCTCATACCCAAGGTACTGAGAATAATAAGAAGGCGAGGAGTGAAATCCATACTCGTGGTTCCGGATTGGCCAAGAAGAGCTTGGTACCCGGAACTTCAAGAGATGCTTACAGAGGACCCTTGGCCTCTGCCGCTCAGACAAGACCTGCTGCAGCAGGGACCCTGTCTGTTCCAAGACTTACCGCGGCTGCGTTTGACGGCATGGCGGTTGAACACCGGATCCTGAAGGAAAAGGGTATTCCGGAGGAAGTCATCCCTACCCTGATCAAAGCCAGGAAGGATGTCACCGCAAGACATTATCACCGCATTTGGCGAAAATATGTTGCTTGGTGTGAGGCCCTGAAGGCCCCGACGGAGGAATTTCAACTGGGTCGATTCCTGCACTTCCTGCAAGCAGGGGTGACGTTGGGCCTCAAAGTGGGGTCCATAAAGGTCCAGATTTCGGCTCTGTCGATTTTCTTCCAAAAAGAACTGGCTTCACTGCCCGAAGTTCAGACTTTTGTCAAAGGAGTACTGCATATTCAGCCTCCTTTTGTGCCCCCAGTGGCACCTTGGGATCTCAATGTGGTTTTGGCATTCCTGAAATCACATTGGTTCGAACCACTTAAGACTGTGATTTAAAATATCTCACGTGGAAAGTGGTCATGCTGTTGGCCTTGGCGTCTGCCAGGCAGGTTTCAGAATTGGCGGCTTTGTCTTGTAAAAGCCCTTATCTGATTTTCCATATGGATAGGGCAGAATTGAGGACTCGTCCTCAGTTTCTCCCAAAGGTGGTCTCAGCTTTTCACTTGAACCAACCTATTGTGGTGCCTGCGGCTACTAGGGACTTGGAGGATTCCAAGTTGCTGGACGTAGTCAGGTCCCTAAAAATTTATATTTCCAGGACGGCTGGAGTCAGAAAGACTGACTCGCTGTTTATCCTGTATGCACCCACCAAGCTGGGTGCTCCTGCTTCTAAGCAGTCTATTGCGCGCTGGATTTGTAGCACTATTCAGCTGGCGCATTCTGCGGTAGGCTTACCGCAGCCTAAATCTGTAAAAGCCCATTCCACACGGAAGGTGGGCTCATCTTGGGCGGCTGCCCGAGGGGTCTCGGCTTTACAACTTTGCCGAGCAGCTACTTGGTCGGGGGCAAACACGTTTGCAAAATTCTACAAATTTGATACCCTGGCTGAGGAGGACCTGGAATTCTCTCATTCGGTGCTGCAGAGTCATCCGCACTCTCCCGCCCGTTTGGGAGCTTTGGTATAATCCCCATGGTCCTTACGGAGTCCCCAGCATCCACTAGGACGTCGGAGAAAATAAGATTTTACTCACCGGTAAATCTATTTCTCGTAGTCCGTAGTGGATGCTGGGCGCCCATCCCAAGTGCGGATTGTCTGCAATACCTGTACATAGTTATTGTTACAAAAATCGTGTTTTGTTGTGAGCCATCTCTTCAGAGGCTCCATTTGTTATCATACTGTTAACCGGGGTTCCTATCACGTGTTATATGGTGTGATTGGTGTGGCTGGTATGAGTCTTACCCGGGATTCAAAAATCCTTCCTTATTGTGTCAGCTCTTCCGGGCACAGTTCCTAACTAAGGCTTGGAGGAGGGTCATAGGGGGAGGAGCCAGTGCACACCAGATAGTCCTAAATCTTTCTTAGATGTGCCCAGTCTCCTGCGGAGCTGTCTATTCCCCATGGTCCTTACGGAGTCCCCAGCATCCACTACGGACTACGAGAAATAGAGTTACCGGTGAGTAAAATCTTATTATTTCCCACTACAATTATCAGGGTATCCAAGTTTATAAGTAAATCCAATAAAAATATTTAAATAAATATATTTTCTTTATTCAGAGTATAGTATTTACAACACATCATAAAAGAAATTTTATCTGACTCTTCTTCTAAATAAAATCAATTTAATTGTGAATCCTAATACCGGTATACTTTAGACAAAAACGAACCAACATATAACATATACTGTTAGTGATACGTTTATTTCAGCGATTTACTCACTTAAAAGTCCACAGTTGCAATCTCCACGCAAGTTCTCATTCCTAGCAGGAGAATTGAGTTTTTACTGGGGAAATAAAGTCCTGTATCTTCAGAAGTGGGCAGTGCCCAACCAGACCAGATAGCTCTGCTCACCGCAATATTTAGTTCTTGAATAGCATAAGCATTTTCTTATGATCAAAACAGCATTCTTAATCAGAAGTGTGCCATGCATAGACTTACTTTAATGCCACAGGTCCAGAAAGGTACGGGTGTCTGCCGGCAGACAGTTGTTAGTGCCTCTGCAATCGACTAGTTTCGCCTGTCTAAGCAGGCTTCCTCAGGATCTTTGGACCGATTTATTATTTCTTAAACACAGCTCTTTGGCTACTTGAAATTACTGATTGGGATTGCATTTTTTCTAATTATTGTTAAATGTTTGTATTGCCTGTGAATCAAAATGGGACACCTAAATCCCCCTTTTTTAATGCATATCAACAAAATATAATTTCTCTAACGTCCTAGTGGATGCTGGGGACTCCGTAAGGACCATGGGGATAGACGGGCTCCGCAGGAGACATGGGCACTTTAAGAAAGAATTTAGGTTCTGGTGTGCTCTGGCTCCTCCCTCTATGTCCCTCCTCCAGTTTGATACTGTGCCCGGACGAGCTGGGTGCTTTTCAGTGAGCTCTCCTGAGCTTGCTGTGAGAAAGTATTTTGTTAGGTTTTTTATTTTCAGGGAGCTCTGCTGGCAACAGACTCCCTGCATCGTGGGACAGAGGGGAGAGAAGCAGCCCTACTCTCTGAAGCTAGGTCCTGCTTCTTAGGCTACTGGATACCATTAGCTCCAGAGGGATCGTACACAGGATCTCACCCTCGTCGTACGATCCCAGAGCCGCGCCGCCGTCCCCCTCGCAGAGCCGGAAGACAGAAGCCGGGTGAGTATGAGAAGCAAGAAGACTTCGAAATCAGCGGCAGAAGACTCCGTTCTTCACTGAGGTAACACACAGCACTGCAGCTGTGCGCCATTGCTCCCACACACCTCACATACTCCGGTCACTGTAAGGGTGCAGGGCGGGGCGCCCTGGACAGCATATGGACCTCTTTTGGCAAAAGTACACATATGTACAGTTGGGCACTGTATATATGTATGAGCCCCCGCCAAGAAAATGTATATTTAAGCGGGACAGAAGCCCGCCGTCGAGGGGGCGGGGCTTCTTCCTCAGCACTCACCTGCACCATTTTTTCTCCACAGCTCCGCTGAGAGGAAGCTCCCCAGACTCTCCCCTGCAGATACACGGTAGTAGAGGGTAAAAAGAGAGGGGGGGCAAATAATTAGGCGCAAAAATCAATATAAACAGCAGCTACTGGGTTAACATTAAGTTACTGTGTTATTCCTGGGTTTATAGCGCTGGGGTGTGTGCTGGCATACTCTCTCTCTGTCTCTCCAAAGGGCCTTGTGGGGGAATTGTCTTCAGATGAGCATTCCCTGAGTGTGTGGTGTGTCGGTACGTGTGTGTCGACATGTCTGAGGTAAAAGGCTCCCCTAAGGAGGAGATGGAGCAAATGTGTGTGTGAGTGGTGTCTCCGTCGACAACGCCGACACCTGTTTGGATATGTGAAATTAAGTGCTATGGTAAATTTATTGCACAAAAGATTAGAGAACAGACAGGGAATCTACCCATGTCTGTTCCTATGTCGCAGAGACCTTCAGAGTCTCTCAATGCTCACTATCCAAAACAATAGACACTGATATCGACACGGAGTCTGACTCCAGTGTCGACTACGATAATGCAAAGTTACAGCCAAAATGGCAGGAAAGTATTCAATATATGATTATTGTAATAAAAAATGTTTTGCATATCACTGATGACTCATCTGTCGCTGACACAAGGGTACACATGTTTAAGGGGAAGAAAGCTGAGGTAAATTTCCCTCCTCTCAGGAAGAAAAAGAGCGGGAATCTCCAGACAAGAGACTGCAGTTTCCCACAAAGAATTCTCAGGGAGTATCCTTTCCCTACTAGGGCCAAGATATGATGGGAATCTTCCCCTAGGGTGTCACGTTTGCCCAAAAGGTAGCGCTGACTTAACAGCTATCCTCAGGGATCCTGCAGATAGCATGCAGTAAAAGTACTTTGAAGTCCATTTACACACATTCTGGTACACTACTCAGACCGGCGATTGTGTCGGCATGGGTTTATAGCGCTGTAGCAGCGTGGACAGATAACTTATCAACAGAGATTGAGACCCTAGTATGTGTGTGTGTATGTATGTATGTATGTATATATATATATATATATATATATATATATATATATATATATGTGTGTGTGTATATAGATAGATATAGATAGATATAGATAGATAGATAGAGATATATATATATATATATATATATAGAGATAGATATATATATAGAGATAGATATAGAGATAGATATATATATATAGAGATATAGAGATAGATATATATATATATAGAGATATAGAGATAGATATATATATAGATATAAAAGATGCTGTATTAGATATATATATAAAACATGCCCAAAGAGACATTAGTCTACTGGGTTCTAGAGTCAACGCTATGTCGATTTCTGCTTGACGTGTCCTGTGGAACATGCAATGGACAGGTGATGCCGACTTAAGAGGCATATGGAAGGTTTACCTTACAAGGCTGAGGATTGTGTGGAGAAGGGATCTCGGACCTGGTCTCCACAGCTATAGCTGGTAATTCTGATCTTTTGCCTTATATTCCCGCACAGCCTAGGAAAGCACGACATTATCAAATGCAGTCCTTTCGATCACAAAGAAACAAGAAAGTCCGAGGTGCGTCCTTTCTTGCCAGAGGCAGGGGCAGAGGAAAGAAGCTGCACAACACAGCTAGTTCCCAGGAACAGAAGTCCTCCCCGGCCTCTACAAAATCCACCGCATGTCGCTGGGGCTCCACAGGCGGAGCTAGGCCCGGTGGGGGTACGTCTTAGAAATTTCAGCCACAAGTGGGTTCACTCCCTGTTGGATCCCTGGGCAATAGATATTGTGTCTCAGGGATACAAGCTGGACTTCGAGGAGATGCTCCCTCACTGACGGCCCTGCCGGCTTCCCCCCACAAGAGGGAAATAGTGTTAACTGCAATTCACAAATTGTATCTTAAACAGGTGGTGGTCAAGGTTCCCCTCTTTCAACAAGGAGGGGGTTATTATGCGACCATGTTGTAGTCCCGAAACCGGACGGTTCGGTCAGACCCATATTGAATTTAAAATCCCTGAACATATACCTGAAAAGGTTCAAGATGGAATCACTGAGAGCGGTTGTCGCAAGCCTGGAAGGGGGGGATTTTATGGTGTCTCTGGACATAAAGGATGCATACCTTCATGTCCCCATTTATCCACCTCATCAGGCGTACCTCAGATTTGTGGTACAGGATTGTCATTACCAATTTCAGACGTTGCCGTTTGGTCTCTCCACGGCACCGAGAATATTTACCAAGGTAATGGCGGAAATGATGGTACTCCTGCGGAAGCAAGGGGTCGCAATTATCCCATACTTGGACGATCTCCTCATAAAAGCGGGATCAAGAGAGCAGTTGCTGATCAGCGTAGCACTTTCTCTGGAAGTGTAACGGCAACACGGCTGGATTCTAAATATTCCAAAGTCGCAGTTGGTTCCTACGGCTCGTCTGCCTTTCCTAGGCATGATTCTAGACACAGACCAGAAAAAGGTTTATCTCCCGATAGAGAGAGCTCAGGAGCTCATGACACTGGTCAGGAACCTATTAAAACCAAAACAGGTGTCAGTGCATCACTGCACTCGAGTCCTGGGAAGGATGGTGGCATCATACGAGACTATTCCCTTCGGCAGGTTCCATGCGAGGACCTTTCAATGGGACTTACTGGACAAGTGGTCCGGATCACATCTTCAGATGCATCGGTTAATCACCCTATCCCCCAGGGCCAGGGTGTCTCTCCTGTGGTGGCTGCAGAGTGCTCACCTTCTCGAGGGCCGCAGATTCGGCATTCAGGACTGGGTCCTGGTGACCACGGATGCAAGCCTCCAAAGGTGGGGAGCAGTCACACAGGGAAGAAATTTCCAAGGTCTGTGGTCAAGTCAGGAGACTTGCCTTCACATCAACATCCTGGAACTAAGGGCCATATACAACGCCCTACGTCAAGCGGAGACCCTGCTTCGCGACCAACCGGTTCTGATTCAGTCAGATACCATCACCGCAGTGGCTTATGTAAACCGACAAGGTGGCACAAGGAGCAGGGTAGCGATGGCGGAAGCCACCAGAATTCTTCGCTGGGCGGAAAATAACGTAAGCGCACTGTCAGCAGTGTTCATCCCGGGAGTGGACAACTGGGAAGCAGACTTCCTCAGCAGACACGACCTACACCCGGGAGAGTGGGGACTTCATCAGGAAGTCTTCGCACAGATTGCGAGTCGGTGGGAACTGCCACAAGGGGACATGGTGGCATCCCGCCTCAACAAAAACCTACAGAGGTATTGCGCAAGGTCAAGAGAACCTCAGGCGATAGCTGTAGACGCCCTGGTGACACCGTGGGTGTTCCAGTCGGTCTATGTATTTCCTCCTCTTCCTCTCATACCCAAGGTGCTGAGAATCATAAGGAAAAGAGGAGCGAGAACAATACTCATTGTTCCGGATTGGCCACGAAGGACTTGGTATCCAGATCTGCAAGAAATGCTCACAGGGGACCCGTGGCCTTTTTCCCTAAGACAGGACTTGTTGCAACAGGGGCCCTGTCTGTTCCAAGACTTACCGCGGCTGCGTTTGACGGCATGGCGGTTGAACGCCGGATCCCAGCAGAGAAAGGCATTCCGGATGAGGTCATTCCTACGCTGATAAAGGCTAGGAAAGACGTGACAGCTCAACATTATCACCGTATATGGCGAAAATATGTTGCTTGGTATGAGGCCAGGATTGCCCCTACGGAGGAATTCCAGCTGGGCCGTTTCCTTCACTTCCTACAGTCAGGAGTGAATTTGGGCCTAAAATTGGGTTCCATGAAGGTCCACATTTCGGCCCTATCCATTTTCTTTCAAAAGGAGTTGACTTCTCTACCTGAAGTTCAGACGTTTGTAAAGGGAGTGCTGCATATTTAGCCCCCTTTTGTGCCTCCAGTGGCACCTTGGGATCTTAATGTGGTGTCGAGTTTCCTGAAATCCCACTGGTTTGAACAACTCACAATGGTGGAGTTGAAATATCTCACGTGGAAGGTGGTCATGCTACTAGCCTTGGCTTCGTGTCAGAGTTGGCGGCTTTGTCACATAAAAGCCCCTATCTGGTTTTCCATGCGGATAGAGCAGAATTGCGGACCCGTCCACAATTTCTGCCGAAAGTGGTTTCATCCTTTCATATAAACCAACCTATTGTGGTGCCTGTGGCTACTACTGCCTTGGAGGATTCCGAGTTCCTTGATGTGGTCAGGGCTTTGAAGGTTTATGTAGCCAGAACGGCTAGGGTCAGGAAAACAGAGTCTTTGTTTATCCTGTCTGCTTCCAACAAGCTTGGTGCTCCTGCTTCAAAGCAAACTATTGCTCGCTAGATCAGTAACACGATTCAGCAGGCTCATTCTGCGGCTGGATTGCAGCTGCCAAAATCAGTTAAGGCCCATTCCACTAGGAAGGTGGGCTCTTCGGCGGCTGCCCGAGGGGTGTCGGCATTACAGCTGTGCCGAGCGACTACTTGGTCAGGTTCAAACACTTTTGCACAGTTCTACAAGTTGATACCCTGGCTGAGGAGGACCTTGTGTTGGCTCATTCTGTGCTGCAGAGTCATCCGCACTCTCCCGCCCGTTTGGGAGCTTTGGTATAATCCCCATGGTCCTTACAGAGTCCCCAGCATCCACTAGGACGTTAGAGAAAATAAGATTTTACTTACCGGTAAATCTATTTCTCGTAGTCCGTAGTGGATGCTGGGCGCCCATCCCAAGTGCGGACGACTTCTGCAATACTTGTATATAGTTATTGCTGCAATAAGGGTTATGTTATGGTTGCATCAGGGTTGACCTGATGCTCTGTTGTTGTTCATACTCTTAACTGGGTAAGTTTATCACAGGTTATACGGTGTGATTGGTGTGGCTGGTATGAATCTTGCCCTGGATTGCCAAAATCCTTTCTTTGTACTGTCAGCTCTTCCGGGCACAGTTTCTCTAACTGAGGTCTGGAGGAGGTACATAGAGGGAGGAGCCAGAGCACACCAGAACCTAAATTCTTTCTTAAAGTGCCCTGTCTCCTGCGGAGCCCGTCTATCCCCATGGTCCTTACGGAGTCCCCAGCATCCACTACGGACTACGAGAAATAGATTTACCGGTAAGTAAAATCTTATTATTTTTAATTATAAATAAAGAGTGCCCCTGTAAAAAGAGTAGTCTTTTCTATCCTCTATTACCATTGCATAATGCTTCCAATGAAATGTGGAGGGATAGCAAAGGCTAGGGAAGAGCAGTAGATCCCTGTAGAAGGGGTGTAGTGTTTAGGACCCTGTAGAGTGGTCCACAGTACATTACAAATCCAGTGACCATGCTTCATGCTTTAGATGAAATAATATCTGTTCCAAACAGATTTTCTTGAGGTGTAAAAAGTGTAGCCAGGGGGACATGAAACCTCAGACATGCAAAACGAAGAAGGGGAGTTATCTTGTCTTTCGGTTTACTGAGCAGCTACAGTTAGGTCTGTGTATTGTGTGTGTCATGGTCCTTATATTAGGTGTGTTTCTTTTTTTATTTCAGGATAATGTTAACATTGATGAAGCTGCTCGATGTTTGGTTGAAAACATACTTGTAAACTCCAAGAATTTTCCTGTTGAGGAGAACGATGTTGGGAATGTACAGCTGGTCCAGGATGCCTTGCCGGCGGAGAGTAAATCACAATGCTGTTAACATTTGTAACGCCACAAAGGAGACTATCATTAAGACTGCTTCTAAATGCTGCTTCCACCGATGTCTATGTTCTCTCATTTACGATGATGATGGAGTTCACAGGATTGTATGTTTCTGTATGTAGAATTTAGTCATGGTGTGGTTATATTGTGAAGAACAAAGAGCCATACCCTGCGGAGACCATGTTTACAGTTACAAGCCACACACACACACACACACACACACACACAGAGACAGATCTTGATATGTAACAAAGGATGTCATTGTAATATTATGTAATATTATGTATGTCCTGTCAATTTTGCATTATCATTTTGAAGAATGGTCTACTATGTTTATATGCTTTCTCTTAATTGCATATGTATAAAACGTATATGTCTTCCAGTTGGGCATTTTATGCTGTCAATGTGTGTGCGTGTATATGGCGGCACATAGATGAAAAATCTAAAGTTTACAGTACAGTTTGCCACAATTGGATACATAGTGCTCTATTATAAACCTATACCAGGACTTGTATATGGATGTTTGCTAATCATTTATGTGAGACATTTTATAAAAGCTGCTATATAGTAAAAAGCTTCCATATCCCATAACAGCCAGTATGATTTGGGAGTATATTTACGAAGCAGCGGATTTGGCAAGGTGCTGCTTCTCTGTGGATTTGAGTTCCAGTTTAAAATTTAAAGCGGCACTAGTACGTATGGTACGCTGGGCTTACAATCCAAAAGCCATCACTTCATAAATATACCTCTTAGAGTGCCATTTTTCCGTAGAGAAGAAAACAAACCTACAGCATGTAGTCATACATTTTCTCCTTTTACTCTCTTGTCTTAAAGTACAGAATTTTCATCAGCAGTGGAGGAATGACTTTATAGTCCGATTTGCTATAGTGAAACTTTAAAAATAAATTCAAGGACTATCAATAAAACCCTACACAATGTTTATAGTATATTATCTTCCTAGCAAGTGCGGTCTTTGAGTTATTTGACTGTGCAGTGATGTCTTTTATGTGAGCTACTGTTCAAGGAATTTGCATTCTACTAATACTGAACATTCTTTTCTAATGCAGTGTTTAACTTCCATTGCTTAATAGTAACACATCCTCAATCAATTAAACACACTATAAAGTATATATGGTTAGATTTGATTTTATTTGTTTTAGGAATAGGTCAAAATTATTAATATATCGAGCAAAGTTACCTTGCTCATAATGCCTAGATTGTGTCTATATATATATATATATAGACAGACAGACAGACAGACAGACAGACAGACAGACAGACAGACAGACAGACAGACAGACAGACAGACAGACAGACAGACAGACAGACAGACAGACAGACAGACAGACAGACAGACAGACAGACAGACAGACAGACAGACAGACAGACAGACAGACAGACAGACAGACAGACAGACAGAGAAAGAAAGAAAGAAAGAAAGACAGACAGACAGACAGAGAAAGAAAGAAAGAAAGAAAGAAAGAAAGAAAGAAAGAAAGAAAGAAAGAAAGAAAGAAAGAAAGAAAGAAAGAAAGAAAGAAAGAAAGAAAGAAAGAAAGAAAGAAAGAAAGAAAGAAAGAAAGAAAGAAAGAAAGAAAACGAACCGGACAGTCCGTCAGTCCAATAGAACTGTGATCAACCGATCTGGGTGCCCTTCCAAAGCGCAATATGGAATGGGGTGTGACGGGCGGCACTCCAGCATGTAGATAAATCAAACAGAAAACCAAAGTAGTAGCCAACGTTTCGGAGCTGTGCTCCTTTATCAAGTCTTGATAAAGGAGCACAGCTCCTGCTGGAGTGCCGCCCGTCACACCCCATTCTATATATATAACACAGCTTGGTCGTGACTGGACAAAAGGTACCATTGCGAATAATGATGTGGAAACTACGGAGCACCGTGTGCCATTAATTGAGAGGTGAAGATCGACTATAAAGGTGCGTGAGGGCCGACCGACACGCTACTGTGGAGCAGCTCACCATCAAAATTAAGTGGGGGTCAGAGCAGTTACAAAATGCCTTAAAGATAGTGAGATGAAACAGGAGCTACAGGATTTCATAGTGGAGAAGGTATTATTAGTTAGAATGAGTAACTATTTTGTTTTTGATGATTTATATCTGTAAAAAATCGACATTGTGAAGGGCACTAGGTTCGCTCTTTGTTCTGCTAACATCTTTATGGGGCAATGGGAGGATACCTTTATTTGGAGTGACCATCCCCATGGAGCGAACCTGGTGTCCTGGTAGTGATATACAGATGTGTTTGTGTGGAGTGGAGAAGAATTTTCTTTAAAATAATTTCATACTTACTTTATGACAACACATCCAATATTGAGTTCACGTATAATTATAGCAATGAAATGGTCCATTTTCTGGATGTTTCCATTTATGTAGAAAATGGTGTATTACACACAAAAAAAAATAGATAAAGCCTACAGAATCACATTGCTAGATTAAGGCTGACAGCCGTTACCACACAAATTGGCATTGGGGGTAATTCTGAGTTGATCGCAGCAGCAAGTTTGTTAGCAATTGGGCAAAACCATGGGGGTCATTCCGAGTTGTTTGCTCGGTATTTTTTTCTCGCAACGGAGCGATTAGTCGCTAATGCGCATGCGCAATGTCCGCAGTGCGACTGCGCCAAGTAAATTTGCTATGCAGTTAGGAATTTTACTCACGGCATTACGAGGTTTTTTCTTCGTTCTGGTGATCGGAGTGTGATTGACAGGAAGTGGGTGTTTCTGGGCGGAAACTGGCTGTTTTATGGGAGTGTGCGAAAAAACGCTACAGTTTCCGGGGAAAACGCGGGAGTGGCTGGAGAAACGGGGGAGTGTCTGGGCGAACGCTGGGTGTGTTTGTGACGTCAAACCAGGAACGACAAGCTCTGAACTGATCGCAGATGCCGAGTAAGTTTGAAGTTACTCAGAAACTGCTAAGAAGTGTCTATTCGCAATTCTGCTAATCTTTCGTTTGCAATTTTGATATGCTAAGATTCACTCCCAGTAGGCGGCGGCTTAGCGTGTGCAAAGCTGCTAAAAGCAGCTTGCGAGCGAACAACTCAGAATGACCCCCCATGTGCACTGCAGGGAGGGGGGAGGATATAACGTTTGCAGAGAGAGTTAGATTTGGGTGGGTTATATTGTTTCTGTGCAGGGTGAATAATGGCTGCTTTATTTTTACACTGCAATTTAGATTTCAGTTTGAATATACCCCACCCAAATCTAACTCTCTCTGCACGTTATATCTGCCCCTCCTGCAGTGCACATGGGGGGGTAATTCCAAGTTGATCGCAGCAGGAAATTTTTTAGCAGTTAGGCAAAACCATATGCACTGCAAGGGAGGCAGATATAACATTTGCAGAGAGAGTTAGATTTGGGTGGGTTATTTTGTTTCTGTGCAGGGTAAATACTGGCTGCTTTATTTTTACACTGCAATTTAGATTGCAGATTGAACTCACCACACCCAAATCTATCTCTCACTGCACATGTTATATCTGCTGCCCCCCCCCCTCCCCCTGCAGTGCACATGGTTTTTCCCAACTGCTAAAAAATTTCCTGCTGCGATCAACTTGGAATTATCCCCATGGTTTGCCAACTGCTAACAAATTTGCTGCTGCGATCAACTCAGAATTAGGTCCATAGTTCAGTACCGTGTGGTCAGCTGAGAAGACTAAAGTGAAACTGTAGTAAAGAAGAAGTTTCGAAAAAAACAGTCTGACCAGATGTGTAGTAAGTTTATATCCTGTGGCTACGAATCGGCTAAAGTAAGTAAGCTAGCAGAAGAGGTAGAGAAAATTCCTAGAAAGAACTTACTAAACCAGAGAGTTCGGAAGGAGAGATGTGGCAATTCCGGTGTATATGAGTGGGTATTTATTACCATGTGCAATATACAGTACAAACAGAAAAGGCTATCAATAAATATTGGACTATTTTGCAAAAAGATCTGGTAATAGGTGGTCTATTGCCAGAAAAACCAAAATATATTTACAGATGGGCACCAAATATTGGCACAAACTTAGTGAAAAGTGCTTTACCCTCTAACATAGTAACTAAGGTTGAAAAAAGACAATTGTCCATCGAGTTCAACCAATTTGTGGTCTCCTATGCAGTCTTATTATAGGACTAGTTATTTATGTTAGGACTAGTTATATTAACTATCATGCGCGCCTACGCACCATAACTCTGAATATCTTTATCCAATAGGAATTTATCTAACCCATTCTTAAAGGTGTTGACTGAGTCCGCAGTTACTACTCTCTCAGGCAGGGAATTCCAAACACGTATTGTCCTTACTGTGAAAAAAACATTTTCACCTCAATGTGCGGAAACTCCTCTCCTCTAACCTAAGCGAGCGACCACGTGTCCTCTGTGCTGATCTTATAGAAAACAGGTCCCTCCCAAGCTCTGTGTATTGACCCCTTATATATTTGTAGATGTTGATCATGTCCCCTCTTAGTCTCCTCTTCCAATGTAAACATGCCTAGCCTTGCAAGCCTTTCCTCGTATTCCAGCGTATCCATGCCCTTGGTTAGTTTGGTCGCCCATCTCTGAACCTTTTCTAGCTCCAGAATATCCTTTTTGTAATATGGTGCCCAAAATTGCACACAGTATTCAAGATGAGGCCTCACTAGTGATTTATATAATGGGAGTATAATACTCTCGTCCCTTGCATCAATTCCCCGTTTTATGCATGCTAATATTTTATTAGCCTTCTTTGCTGCACTCCTACTTTGGGTACTGCTGCTTAATTTGTTATCTATGTGAACCCCTACGTCTTTTTCCAGAACAGAATCCCCTAATATTACCACATTTAGTATGTAGGTGTTATTTTTGGTCTTGCCCCCACAGTGCATTACCTTACACTTGTCTGTTTTGAATCTCATTCTCCATTTTGCTGCCCATGCTTCCAGTTTAGTTAAGTCGTTCTGAAGAGACTCCGCATCCCCCTCTGTATTTATAACCTTACACAATTTGGTATCGTCTGCGAAAATTGATACCATGCTCTCTAGACCTACTGTTAGGTCGTTGATGAAAATGTTGAACAAAAGTGGTCCAAGTACAGACCCTTGTGGCACACCACTTAGTACTTTAGTCCAATTTGAAAATGATCCATTGACCACAACGCGCTGCTCCCTATTATCTAACCAGTTACTGACCCAAGTGCATATTGTGCTCCCTAGCCCTATTTCTTGTAGCTTCTAGATAAGACGCATGTGTGGTACAGTGACAAAAGTTTTGGCAAAGTCTAAAAAGATTATGTCCACCTCCTTACCCTGATCCAGGTTCGCACTTACTGTTTCAAAAAAGCCAAGTAAGTTGGTCTGACATGATCTGTCCTTCACAAATCCATGTTGCTTCCTTTTAATGACCTTATTTGCTTCAAGGAACTTTTGAATACTGTCCCTTTGAATACTTTCCCCACTATAGATGTAAAATTAACTGGTCTATAATTACCTGGTTCAGCTTTGCTCCCCTTTTAAAATATTTGCACTACCTCCGCTATACGCCAGTCTTTGGGAACCATACCCGATTTAACCGAATCCATGAAGATCAAAAATAGAGGTCTTGCTAGTTCAGTGTGCAGCTCCATAAGAACCCTGGGGTGAATTCCATCGGGACCAGGTGACTTATTAATCTTTAACTTTTTTAGTCGGTCACAGACTACCTCCTCACATAAATAAACATTTAGCAGTGGGACATTATCTTTGTTGAGATTTTGTGTTAGACCCAGTTAAACCTGTTGGTATTAAATCCAAGGGATTTTACAGGTGCGGTTCCTGTGTAGGGAGACCAATGTTATTAGCACTAGCACAACTAGTTAAACAATGATAAATAGTACAAAGTTGGAAATAAAAGAATTAAGTACCTGCAATATGAAAAAAAATTATCTACACCATGGGGTGGAATTCGAATGTTTGAAAAGTCAGTTGGGTGTCTGTTTTTTCCTGTCTATTAGATAGGAAAAAACAGACTCCCAACTGACTTTTCAAACATTTGAATCTCCCCCATAGAATGTTTGTGGCCTTCGCGACCACTCAAGTCTGCATTGGTCAACACCTGAGAAATATTAGGACGTGTCTGGAGAGTCACGTGTTATCAGACCACTTTAAAACGGTCCACCATTGTTCCCCTGCTACTTTCAGTTTTCAGGGATATCCGATGGATAAAGGGACACTGGAGAAAAAGAGGATCCAGCCTGTCAACTGGCCAAAGCAGAAATTAAAAGAATTTATAAATGTGGTACCATTAAAACCGGGGAGGTCTTAATGCAGACTTTGAGGCTAAGTGGTTTTAGACTAGATTAGTGTACGCTCTTTTTCTACACCTCATTCTCTGGCTATGGGTGATTGTTGAAATAGCATTTTTTATGAATTTCAGACACCTTATGCAATATGAATTAGGGTTTTTTAAATTTGTTTTTAATACTTTGTAGAATCTGGTGATCTGTACATTAAAAACACCAGATCTCTACTTCAACGTAGTGATGGAACATGGAAATTTAATAATCTGAATTCCCGCTAAAGATCATGATATCTCTACAGCTAGCGGATACGATAACTATTGTGGTCATTGAAATTCTTTGGTGCCAAAGGACAATTACTTTATAAAAGATATCAGCGGCAGTTTCAGACTCCAATGAAGACAGTGGATTTGTAATCCTTCACTGTGATTGAAGTCACTATAACAACACAATGCGGAGACACAGGAAACAGGAACTGGTCCCAGCACAAGTGATCGTGGGACTTGTAGTTTCTCTATGTATAGGGATTGATGCGCTGGGACAATTCTGAGCAAAGAGAGGAGGTTTTAATTATGTCTGGAGAAAGAAACAAGCATTCGCTTCTGAATGCTTACATTGCGAAAGACCCCGAGAGGGTCAGAACGTGTGGGTGCCGGGCAGGTGATTCCGGAGGTGGCGCTGATTGACTGCAAAGAGGAAAGAGAGGGAGGTGGAATCCTGGAGCTGCAGCCTGGGCTCTCCTCTTCAAGTTATGCCTCTATAAGAACTGGTCTTAGCCAGTTCTTTCCAGCAGCTGGTAATTGTCAATTTCTTAGCTACTAAAAGATACCCGTCTCTGATGATGAATGCTTAAAAAATTGTCCTGTTTTAATAGATTTTATGTAATTGTGTTTTTTCACATTTTTTAAATAGTATTTTACTATATACATTTCTCTTTTATTTTGGTTATATCTATGGGATCAGTATGTAATACCGGCAGTCTGGATCCCGGCTGTCAGTATACCAACCATGGGTATGCCGGCAGCGGGGCTCAGCGCTAGCAAGCCCCTTGCGGGCTCGCTGCGCTTGCTATGCTGCGGTCACTGTAGCTCGCTATGCTCACCACAGGATTTATTCTCCCTCTATGAGTGTCGTGGACACCCATAGAGGGAGGAAAGCCTATGGCGCAGGGATTCCAGCGTCTGTATTTTGCCGCTAGTTGGGACTCCGATGTCTGCATTGTGATGTCCGGTTTCCCGACTAACGGTATGGTGACCGCTTCCCATATCTATGTCCATGATGAACATTGAATATTAATGCTGAAGAAGAGAAGCAGAAACATCACTGATGTGCTATTTAAAAACGAGTATCATTTACCACCTTTCTACTATATGCGCTGGTGTAATCAATTTTCTATTTCTGTGTGTCATTGTCAAAATGAACCTGTCTAAAACGACATTTCAGCCCGTCTAGCTGCTGTCTGTACACACGGCGGTTACTCTAGCTATTAGCTGGTGGTCATAATAATGTGACTTGACCGTGTGTATGGTTGTATGCATGTATGTATTTATATTTTTATATATATATAATTTTTTTTTTTAAACTGTTTTTCTTTTTAGGCACATGAACCTATTTCCGGAGGGTTTTCTGTTGAATAGCCTGTAACAGAGCTCAAATAACATATTTGTTTGGAGTGCTGCATACCATCCCATTATACCCAAATATTCTGGGGTGATGCAACGCGTTCTGAAATCAAACTATTTGGTATGAAGTGTAAGGGGTGTATTCAATAAGTGTCGGAAGCTGCCGTCTTGTCGGATAGATGGCAGCTTCCGACAGGTTTAGGTCGGAAGGGATTCCGACCTATTCAATAGGGGGACGTTTTTTCTGACAAGTCGGGAATTCCCGACTTGTCGGAATGCACGCGGATCGGCGGCTTCAGCCGACAATCCGTGTGTATTGTCAGAAGCGCAGCCAACCCTGACAGGTTTTAGCCCCATTTCCGACAATGTCAATCCGACTTTGAAAAAGTTGGATTGCCATTGTCGGGACCGGGCCAAACCTGTTGGGTTTGGGCCGGCATTGAATACTAACCTGTCGGATCAAGGAGTTGAATACATCCCTAATTGTATAACAGAAACAATTCAACGCCAGGGAAAAATTCAACAAACCAATTGGGTTTTGTCACCTTTTGTAGACTCCTCAGGATCACTGAGGGTGTTAAATACTTCAGTTCACTTCGTACATGGAATTGTATTTAAAGGTGCATACACACTAAACCAGGCATTCTCAACCTCGGCCCTCAAGGCACACTAACAGTGCAGGTTTCAGTGATATCCAAGTTTCAGCATATATGGCCAATTAAAAATAATAACGGTATTAATTAAGTTACCTGTGCTCAAGCATGGATATAACTAAAACTTGGACTGTTAGTGTGCCTTGAGTACCATTGTTGCAAATGCCTGCACTAGACTATTTGCTCCGTGAACGGTATCATATAGTATTTTCTGCAGCGGGGTACACTGGTATTCCACAGGAATCAAGGTGTAGAGTTGGATCTTGATCCGAGGCACCAACAGGCTAAAAGCTTTGACTGTTCCCAGGATGCATAGCGCAGCCTCCTCTATATCCCCGCCTCCAGGCACTGGAGCTCAGTTTGTAAGTTGGTGCCTGCAGTGCAGGCTGTTAACGGGGCGGCTGCGCAAGGCAGCTCTGAAAAGAGCTTTTTGAAGAAAAGACTTCAAGGGCCGCAGCACAGGCACTTAGAAGTGCTATATGTCAGTCTGACATATCGTGCTGCGGCTCCCTCGCCTCCCTCAGCAGCGCTGTATACTCCCGCGCCCTGGTTGCCGGGTACTTACAGCGGAGGACTCCGGTCACTTCAGGCACACACCCGCCGCTGCTCCCCTGGATCGCATGGCTGCATCTTTGGGAGGAGGTAAGAGGGTCCCCCAGGTAGGACCCACTGAAATCGCGATCTGGCGCGGTCTCTGGAGACGGATCGAGCGTGCTGGCACGGTCACTGTGGCCATTCAGGGACCCCACTAGACTACCAGGGCAAGGGGGTACAGGTCGGATTTCTCATAATCCGTTTTCTATAGACCCCGCAGTACCTGGTGGTGAAGTCCAGCAGAGGGAAAAGGGCGTTGAGCTGTAGCCCCTCCTCCAGCACCAGGCGCCATTTACTGCAAATGTTCCTGCCCTGGAGCTGCATCTCTTTTCTTCCAAACTCCCTGTCAGCATTTGAGCGGCATTACACAGAGCTGCGCTGATCCTGGGACTGCTGGGCACAGTCTCCCCTGTAAAGCCGGCTGCCTCAGCGCTGTGCATTTACAGGACACTTAAGTATTGTACATGTCCTTTAGACAGTTATGCACTTGTTCTTAACTACAGGGATATTTAGTACAAGTATCCTGTGATATACATCCAGTGTTTACTGTGCATTGTTATATCTGTATACATACATAGCTTTACTTAGTAGTCCAGTTACTTAGTATTGCTAGTCCAGTGCAGTTTTATTGTTTGTAATAATTTCTGCATTGTACATGTGACTGTGTGTGTGCCAATAGCTGCTGTGTGGTCTCTATTCCGTGTAGCTTACACATATCGCTATCCCTATATTCTGTACCCTGAGGGGGGCTAAGTGCATCAGGGATCTCATATAATATAGTGTTTCACAGGCTATACTATTTTGGTATTTCTCTCTGTGTGTTTCAGTCACCATATGCCTCTTAAATTCTCTGTTTGTGTTCTGCTTTGCAGTCACACTATACAGGGGGTTTTTTTTGTCCGGTACTTTGTCTGGTAATATTGTACTATTACACCCTTAGGTTACACTTCCCAATAATGTCTGCTAAACAGGGCGGTAGATCCATGGCTGATCCTGCGTCATGCAGTGCTGACGCCACGGATTGCTCGGAGGGAAACTTTGCAGCCGAGGGTTCAGGTACAGAGGCCAGAAGGAGTATATGAAGATTTACATACTACCCTCTCCTCTCTGTATTACATAGTAACATAGTATCTAAGGTTGAAAAAAGACAATTGTCCATCGGGTTCAACCTATTTGTGGTTTCCTATGCACGATTATTTTGTATAAAATTTTGACTGAAGTTGATGACTGCCGTTCCGATTAACCCCTCTTTTTTATAATAACCATAGTGCGTGACTATGCCCCGTAACCCTGGATATCCTTATCAAATAGGAATTTATCTAACCCATTCTTAAAGGTGTTGACTGAGTTGGCCATTACAACTCTCTCAGGCAGGGAATTCCAAACACGTATCGTCCTTACCGTAAAAAAAGCCTTTACGCCGTATTGTGTGGAATCTCCTCTCCTCTAACCTGAGCAAGTGTCCACGAGTTCTCTGTGTTGATCTAACCAGAAACAGGTCCTGCGCAAGATTAGTAGTTGCTGTAACAGCAGCCGGACAGGGTTCACAGTTGTTATACATTGCCCGTACCACAGCCCGGCAGCCTGGCTATCATTACACATCTGCACTGACACTCATGGTTCACAACAATTACATGTACTGCACCACATAGAAAAGTTACTACACACGGAGACAGTGTGCTATGTGTATCATATGCATTACAGCGGAAGATAATATTCTCCTGCTGTACAAAAACCACAGCTTTCCCCCGACGGCGAGTCACTCTGCAGGCCAGGGAACACACAGCAGGCAAAGGGCAGAGCCTCCCATTGGATGTAACCTGTGTGGGAGGGCGTTTCTCAGCCAATCAGCTGTGGGCTGGGTGTGATAGACCTAGCGCTAACCTAATGAGAGCTCCTAGCCACACTCAGCGTTATCCACTGATAATGTCAATATTACCTTTCAACACAAAGCTATACCTCTAGATACACTATTACCGTGGAGCCGCTATGGCCGCTAGACTAGACACGTGCTACGCACTTTGTACGCTATTTGCGTACAGAGTCCTTGCACGTGGTACGTACTTGGCGTACACACGCCGCTCTGAGTGTACAGAGTACACACAGCGTACGCACACACAATTGATAACCTTTAAACCTAGTTAATGATACAATGTAATGATTACACTTTAAACCCTTAGCAGCAAAGTACTGCAACGATGTTATACCTTAAACCTTAAGCAGCGCTGACGGTATAAAGTACCCGCAGTGCGTACACCTTATCAATACCTACACACCTTTTACAGATAAATACACTCTAAGACCCTTGCAGGAAAGTGAAGACACCACACCGATTTGTAGTTGAAACCACAGGGTTCTAAGGCCACTTGTGGATTATTTCAAAAGGTAACACAGTACAAATCATACACTACAGGCTAACAAGTAAATCTAAAACAGAGTAATGGCTACAGTCAATGTACATACGTGTGAATATTCGCAAGCGTTTCCCGGATCCGGTCCTCCGCTAGTCAGATAGAAAGCGTTCAGAGTCTTTTGACCGGCCAGGCAACAATGGGCTTTTTATACACAACATGCATACACAATACAATGGTCACTGTAATCTCATTGTCCATTGGACACAGGGATGTGTCTTTACATTACAGAAGAGGTCATAGGTGGATTTGAATAGATGGGCGATGTCTTTCCCCAACTGCTCTTATGGGTGGTATCCTCTGGATTCCCGCCGCATACATAATATACAGTAAATACAGTTAATGTTCATATTCTACTTTTGCACATAACTATACGCAGGAACATGCGATCTTTCTCTAACCAACACCGGAATGTTACCCTCAAAATACCCTACAGCTGGATACTAGACATCACCTTCCAACCTTTATCTGACCCTTCCTATCATGCAAAGGCGAATCTCTTAGTCCAGGAACTGTTTAAACTATTAATACTCGCTGACGTGGTGCAAGGGAACTATGGGTACAAAGTGCACTATTTGGGTTAAATATGTAATGTTCTAATAACCCTCTATGCGTTCACAAACTCTACCGTAAATGCGCATACCACGCGCTAAGGCGCATGGCCGTGGAAAGCTCCTTTACGCAAATTGCGGATATGTGCACGCACGGCAGACTGAGTGCACGCGCAGCGGGCATGTGCATGGGGTTAGTACGTGGGGCATGCAGTACAATATTTTTCGCCTTTGACAGTCCACCCTTTGGCAGTCAACAATAACTGCCACTATCTAAACATTAAACAGAAAAATATACAATACAATATCTACAGATGGTTGGATAAAAATATACAATACATTATCCATAAAATGATTGGATGGTAGGAGGAGAGGAGTAGGCGGGAAATGTATGACCTAGTGGGGGATAGCAGAGGCATGTATGTATGAAATCCATGTCTGAGGGGCATGTATCATTGTGCCGTATATGTTCTAGATAAGCTTCGAGGTATTGCGAAGTATACATTAAATCCTTCTCATCCCGTATTAAGGGTCTGTAAGTGGGCCAACAAACACTACCGAGCTCTTTTCGGCTTCTTGTTCCAACAAATGGGGTGCACATTTAGTTGATGATACATGGAGGGGGGGGGACATATGTGAATGCTAATATATGGGTATTACTTATCGACTATGTGTGACGCTACCTGAAGGTTGTAGCGATGAAGATAAGACACGTATCACAAATACATTCACATAACATTTGTGCAATCGTTCTTGGGTGTTGGTTGAAGTCTTGTCTGGATGGATGTATCTTTGCTGAAAGTGTTAATCAAAGTCTTTTCCGAATAGATGTATTGTTCATCAAAAGTTTTTTCCGAATGGGTATTGTTCATCAAAGTCTTTTCCGAATGGATGTATTTTTGCTTGAGGGAAAACAAAGGAAAAACGGGTGAAAGAAACGGACCGTGGAATCACGTTTTATTACAACATTGTCTCTATTGATGGGTCATAAATTAAATCAGTCGCTGTAACAATGCCCCCACTCCTCAAACTCATCACTTTGGTACCGCACTTGCGCCGCGTTAAAATTCGAACACACCTAAATATCAAACCAATCATTATGACAACTTCCAGGATACAAAGGAGAAACTTTCCTACACTCACGATAACATTTTGAGCCCATTCTCCTAAACCTGAGAACCAATTGCGTGGGTTCAACCATGAGACCCAGCCGGTCAGTTCATTACTCACAGCAGTAAGGGTAAGGTTGTGTCTCCTCCGGAACTCCCACTTCAATTGCAAGATATCGTTCATCTTTTGATCTATGACCCCGGTTGGGTCATCAGTGCTCTTTGTAATGTACGTGCAGCACTTCACACCATACTGAGTTGCCAAGGTGACACAGTACCCGCCTGTCACCGCTGTGATATAATTTAGAACCATCCTGTGCTGGATCAGTTCCGTTTTGTAAGCTTGCAACTCCCTCCCTGTATACCTGAAGGTGTCATCATACATCTCAGTGATATTATCTATCAGATTCGCTAGCGCGTGAATATACCTATAATTTATAATTCCTCTGGCGGTACGGGTGATATCTAACGCGAGTAGGAATTGAATCCCGGTGGATTCGTGGATCAAATCAGAGGCTGTGTGCTCTGTCCTATCTATAAGGTGTCTCTTAACGATGTGTTCATAGTGAGTGTGAGTGTAAGGAGCTTGAGCATTGCGGTGAACGTCTTTCATCTTATTATGGGTTATGGTCATTACTTCTGGCAACACTCTTCCAATGTAACACAATCCCTCTGAGTTCGGGGCAAGCCACTTATACGCCTTCCTCCCGCATATGAAATATGCATCATCGGGGAGAACATATGGGACAGAATATGACATTACCATATTGCAAACCTTCCAAGTGAAAAATCTTATCCCTAACTCTCTCATCTGTTCAGTACACGTATCAGGCTGTATGATATGCGCACAGTATCCTGGTGATACTTCTCCAACCCGCATGGTCCTACTTCCTAGAGTATACCTGTACCGAAAATACCTTCCACCGTCAGCTATTTGGCGTATAAGTTCTGGGTCTACGGGCATTCTGTCGGCTCTGTGTGAAAATGCCATGGTTTGGTTATTCCATGTCACTTCCCAATTTCCCGGCTTTCGGGAATTTGAAATGTTGAAACATACTAAGGATCTATCCACATGATATTGGTGGAGCTTCAAACTAGGGGGCCTAGAAATATTATATTTCTTGTCCACCGGTCTCCCACCCCTTAATTCAAGTACCTCACCTATTGTTAATGGATACGGTACTAGTCCTGACTTGCTCTGACCTTGAGGTACTTGTGAGCACACCCAGCATTCTGTTTGGTTTAAAACCTTACCCACTAATGAGTGATAATCACTCAATGGATGACGGTCCATGTTGATATTAAGGCTGGACTGATATCTCTGGATGCACCCGTCCTCAACTATGTTTTCACAGTTTCTACAAATACAATTTTCCTCAGCCAATAACCCTTCACAGTGCCTCCTAGTTTCTTGACTATCAGATCGTTTTCTGATACTCGCCTTTGCTCGATGGATGTGTTGCTCTTGGAATTCTACAAATCCGTCCTTGCCATCAGAACCCATTCCAGATCCTTTCTCGACCTCTCTGGTACTCTCACCGAAACAGACTGCTCTGGTCAACAATAGGGTCAACAGGAAAACCCAGAATGCAGTCTCTTGGGGTAAGTCCATCTTGCTAAGGGGAGAGAAAAAGGAGCAAGGAAGGGGAGGAAAGGAGGGTAATGGAGAAATTAATAAAAAGGAAAAAGAAAACTGGTACGACAACCGCCTCTAGTCTTGTTGTTCTCCGTGCTTAGGTGCCGTCTCAACAGTGCTGTTTCTCAACCTTCCTGGAACAGACACTCCAGTGATACGATATTCTGTCCGAGTCAGCGACCTTTCTGTAGGGAACATAAATCTTGCATTACCATGTGTTTAACTGTTGTGTGAAATAAACCATCCGTGGAAAATGAAAAAGAGAGAGAGAATAATAAAAAGAAAATTTGTCAGGTTTGCGTTCACCATCAGGCTGTCACACCATCATGTCTATCTGTATCTCTGCACAGTCTCCCTTCACCAGTATTTCCACTCTCCACCCTCTGTGCATGGCCAGGCACAATGATGCTGGTGAGATATACTGGGGTTGGGCAGACCTCTGAAAAGACCGAGTAGATATGTGACGTATGAGCTGTAAATCTGTCGGTGAACGTCAGAGATGAAGAGGAAACTTTAAAAGATAAATCACAGAGTTTATCTGGCCGCCCCTGTATCTACAAGAAATGATCTACCAACTACATCAACTGTGACCTCAGGTTTACTACCAAGGCTAGCAATCAACTTCACTGGCTGCAGACTACAGGTGCGGCCCAAAATTTTTCCTATGTGATCCCTGATCCCAATTACATGTATCATAACTTTGCTCGTGTTCTTGTCTAGGGGGTCTGAATTTATGTGTGCTGTTACAGTTGCTGGCATAATGCCCTTCCCTTTTACACCGATAACAAACTCTTGGCTTCCTCCATGTGCCAGGGGCCTGGGGTTTTGGTCGAGTTGATGCTTCCAGTGCTTGGATACTCATCACCATCAACCGCTCTCCCTGTGCTTCCCTGGTTCTTTGGATATTACGGTCATGCTCGATAGCGGACTCTCTTAATGCAGCCACCGAGATACCTCTCCAGTTAGGTAGAGAGGTTTGTACCCTGGTTCTTAGTGTGTCTTTTAACCCGTTCATTAATACTGACACAGCTACCTCCCTGTGATGTATATTTTCCTTAATGTCCTCGATCCCAGTGTATCTAGACATTTCCTGCAGTGCTCGGTGGAAATATTCAGATGCCGTTTCACCTTCTTTTTGTCTTATGGAAAAGATTTTGTTCCATTTGACAACAGTAGGGAAATATACTCCTAATTGCAGATTGATTTGTCGTACATTCTCCTGAGTGTACTCCTCAGTGAGAGGTACTTCTGCGTCTAATTTACAATCAGTAATAAATTTCGCAGGGTCAACATTGGAAGGTAGACATACTCGTAGCACTGTTCGCCAATCTTTGTTTGTGGGTTCGGTGGCATTACCTAATTCTTTAATAAACCTCTGGCATGCGACTAGATCTTTTCTGGGATTGGGAAATTCAGACATAATTGTCCTCAATTCTGTCCGGGACCAAGGACAATGCATAGCAATGTTCCTGACGGGAGTGATTCCCTGAGCGTCAGTCCTCCCATTGGGGACTGCGATCACCCTGACAGGATTTAGTTCAATTACATCATTCTGGGTTGCTTCTACAATATGAGGTGCAATTGTCTCTGCATAATGTACTGTACCGTACTTACCTGTGGACACGACCTCACTTATCCCTCCGCTAGGGGGCTTTACTACTACTCTTACCGGTTGGGCCGTGCCCACCTGGGTGTCCTGTATGGTGGCTGCTGGAGAAAGTGCCGATATCGTGCTGGGTTCATCTTCTTGCTCGTATTCCTGAGGGAAGTTTAAGATGGGATACAACTTGCACGGGTTAGCATTAATACATTTATTAAGGTCATTCTTATCATTACTACATTTATCAATTTTACTCTTAGCATATATCAGTATGTCATTGTCTGTAGCCACTTTCTCCCCTGTAATATACGGTGGTGGTGTTGCGGTTGCCATCAGTTTCCTGCTAGGGTTGGAACCGGGTGTGTAAGCTAGTTCCCTCTGCATATCGCCCTCTTGCTGCCATAAATGTAAACAGTTTGTGTCTGATCCTTTGTTTTTGGGACTTTAACAGACATATCCTAACCCTTAAATTCTGCAATACCTCTAAGTCAAAACTACCTATCCCAGGAAGGGTGTGGTATTGAAAGTCGACAGTAACTAGGTCGACAATGTCTAGGTCGACCACTATTGGTCGACAGTAACTAGGTCGACAGGGTCAAAAGGTCGACAGGGTCAAAAGGTCGACATGTTCTAGGTCGACAGGTCAAAAGGTCGACATGAGTTTTTAATGTTATTTTGGTGTCGTTTTCTTCGTAGAGTGACCGGGAACCCCAATTAGTGCACCGCGTCCCCTCGCATGGCTCGCTTCGCTCGCCATGCTTCGGGCATGGTGCCTTCGCTCCGCTACCGCTTCGCTCGGCACAGATTACCGTTCCAATCGTAGTCCACGTGGATCGTTAAGTATGAAAAGGTTCAAAAAAAGAAAAAAATAGTGAAAAACTCATGTCGACCTTTTGACCTGTCGACCTAGAACATGTCGACCTTTTGACCCTGTCGACCTTTTGACCCTGTCGACCTAGTTACTGTCGACCAATAGTGGTCGACCTAGACATTGTCGACCTAGTTACTGTCGACTTTCAGTCCGGATCCCCCCAGGAAATGGTGTTTTATCCCCCACAGTCATTCGTGTCCATTCATCACAAAAGGTCTCAGTGTGGGGACCATACTTCCCCCACATTACTAACTGAGCTGACCCCCTGGGTCTGAAATCTGCAGTCTGAACCCTGACTGAGGAACGTCCCTGTGTTGTGCACTTGGCTTCCATTGTGGACCTTTTTAACACGGGAAATCTTCCTAAAATGCACCAAACACAGTAGTCTACCGGTGGAAGTCCTCAAAGTTCTTCCACTAACTTCTGCTCCGAGTATCACGGATCCGCCTTTTTTAGCAGACACGTGTAGCCGTTGCAGGCCCTACTTCGGCCTATATCCCCCGGGCCTTTAGGTACCCAGTGAATATCTGCCTCTGGAGATTTTCCTGAGAGACCAGCGAAAACTCCCTAAACCTTTACTTTACACAAATCACGCTTGCATGTGCTTCACATAACGCTTATGATGACGAGATTTACGCACAAATATGCAAAACTTCGTATCACGTTGCGCCGTGTATTGCCCACACAACCGTGCGGTCCAATCGTACCGCTCATAGACACTTGCTATCTATAAGTGGTAGGATCACTGGAGTCTCCACCCTGTGCTCCAAAACAGCTGGAGTGTAATACCACGAAAACTTTATCACACTCCGTTGCACGTATTCACCTAGACCGTACTCACCACGTATTCACCTAGACCGTGCTTCACCAAGCGGGGTTCAATATATTCACACCTTATTCAGCCCACACTAACATTCTATAGTTTTCTGATCAGAAAATATCCTTTCCTGTTAACTGATAGCTTTCCCCAGAGGTAATACAGTAAAAAAGGTTTTTAAACTAAATATTGGAAACTGATCAATTTGTGCTATTATCGCGTGGTTACCGTCTCGCGCCTAAACTAAAACAATGCTATTGTGTGATTTGTATTTAGCGGTCATACTTTTACGCACGTTGCGTGAACACGCCACGTGTGTACGTCTTTACGTTGCGTACGCAGTCCCGTACGCTATTCGAGACACGTGTACAAAGGCCGTACGTCCGCAGTACTACAAAACCCACACTTCTATAAATGTAAGCGATATTTAACTATAATCGCTCACTTAACACAACACACAGTTTCTACTGTATAAACCTTTACAACTAGGCCAGGCTGCGTGTGCGTCTTACACTTACTTCCTTAACTATTAACTCTATATTTTAACTAAACAGCAACAAATTTTCTCAGCACAGGTCAAAATGAATCTAGTAATCAATGCTTATGGCAATAATGCGAGCAGATATGCAAAGTACAAAATACAGGTGTATGCGTGTGTTGCGTGCGCATTTGGCGCCAAAACAGAAATTTCACAGATTTAAAAAAATAGCTTTTGCGTTCTTACCTTACGGATCCCTCCAGCATCCCTTCAAACCATGCAGGGCAGACGCTTATCTAATCAGCACTAGTGTATCCACTGACCAAGAGAAGGCTTACAGGGGATACCTTTCCGCCCTTTGCTGATAGATAAAGTCTGCGTAAACGTGCTAGGCTGCGGGTATGAGGAAGAACCGGACGATCTCCCAATTGATAATGTCAATATTACCTTTCAACACAAAGCTATACCTCTAGATACACTATTACTGTGGAGCCGCTATGGCCGCTAGACTGAACACGTGCTACGCACTTTGTACGCTATTTGCGTACAGAGTCCTTGCACATGGTACGTACTTGGCGTACACACGCCGCGCTGAGTGTACAGAGTACACACAGCGTACGCACACACAATTGATAACCTTTAAACCTAGTTAATGATACAATGTAATGATTTGATTACACTTTAAACCCTTAGCAGCAAAGTACTGCAACAATGTTATACCTTAAACCTTAAGCAGCGCTGACGGTATAAAGTACCCGCAGTGCGTACACCTTATCAATACCTACACACCTTTTACAGATAAATACACTCTAAGACCCTTGCAGGAAAGTGAAGACACCACACCGATTTGTAGTTGAAACCACAGGGTTCTAAGGCCACTTGTGGATTATTTCAAAAGGTAACACAGTACAAATCATACACTACAGGCTAACAAGTAAATCTAAAACAGAGTAATGGCTACAGTCAATGTACATACGTATGAATATTCGCAAGCGCTTCCCGGATCCGGTCCTCCGCTAGTCAGATAGAAAGCGTTCAGAGTCTTCTGACCGGCCAGGCAACAATGGGCTTTTTATACACAACATGCATACACAATACAATGGTCACTGTAATCTCATTGTCCATTGGACACAGGGATGTGTCTTTACATTACAGAAGAGGTCATAGGTGGATTTGAATAGATGGGCGATGTCTTTTCCCAACTGCTCTTATGGGTGGTATCCTCTGGATTCCCGCCGCATACATAATATACAGTAAATACAGTTAATGTTCATATTCTACTTTTGCACATAACTATACGCAGGAACATGCGATCTTTCTCTAACCAACACCGGAATGTTACCCTCAAAATACCCTACAGCTGGATACTAGACATCACCTTCCAACCTTTATCTGACCCTTCCTATCAGGCAAAGGCGAATCTCTTAGTCCAGGAACTGTTTAAACTATTAATACTTGCTGACGTGGTGCAAGGGAACTATGGGTACAAAGGCCCTCATTCCGAGTTGTTCGCTCGCAAGTGAATTTTAGCAGATTTGCTCATGCTAAGCCGCCGCCTACTGGGAGTGAATCTTAGCATCTTAAAATTGCGAACGATGTATTCGCAATATTGCGATTACACACCTCGTAGCAGTTTCTGAGTAGCTTCAGACTTACTCGGCATCTGCGATCATTTCAGTGCTTGTCGTTCCTGGTTTGACGTCACAAACACACCCAGCGTTCGCCCAGACACTCCCCCGTTTCTCCAGCCACTCCTGCGTTTTTTCCGGAAACGGTAGCGTTTTTTCCCACACGCCCATTAAACGGCCAGTTTCCGCCCAGTAACACCCATTTCCTGTCAATCACATTATGATCGCCAGAATGATGAAAAAGCCGTGAGTAAAAATCCTAACTGCATAGCAAATTTACTTGGCGCAGTCGCAGTGCGGACATTGCGCATGCGCATTAAGCGGAAAATCGCTGCGATGCGAAGATTTTTACCGAGCGAACAACTCGGAATGAGGGCCAAAGTGCACTATTTGGGTTAAATATGTAATGTTCTAATAACCCTCTATGCGTTCACAAACTCTACCGTAAATGCGCATACCACGCGCTAAGGCGCATGGCCGTGGAAAGCTCCTTTACGCAAATTGCGGATATGTGCACGCACGGCAGACTGAGTGCATGCGCAGCGGGCATGTGCATGGGGTAGTACGTGGGGCATGCATTACAATATTTTTCGACTTTGACACCACACAGTCACAGAGTGACAGATCTGGGCTATTATATAGGAGACTCAATTGTAAACCGCACTCACATCCAGGATACTTCATCTGTGGAGTGCTTCACAAAGGCAACAATAAATGTTCCACATATATATCCAAAGGTCTATTAGACCATATAGAGGGCACTCACTAAACCAATAAAAAGTTCAATGTTGCTTTATTAGTTCATTGTCATGATCCGTTCCATATCTCCTTTCTGCCTCTAGGTGTCACTCTCTGCCTCCTGGTCTGTCTAGCAGTTTCCACTCTGACCTTGTAGGGCTGATTACCTGGTTATATGCAGCTGTGGTTTGCACCTGCGAAGCTGCTATTTATCCTCTGCTCACAGGCACTCCTATGCCAATTCATTAAGTCTACCTTTGTGACTGTAACACTGTGGTTTCCCTGTGCAAGACTTAGTCTGTCCCTCCTGCTTCTCCTGAGTCCACTAACCTGTGATTATACAGCCCTTGCAACAAACTACCAGTTCCAGGACATCGTCTGTCTGTTTATAGATTCTGGTCTTTGGCTCCCTACAACTTTGCTAAAGCGTAAGAGCATCTCATCATCTTCGTTATTATAACTTTAGTGCCTGTCTGTATTCTGCTCCAGCATTGCCTTGTTATCTGGAAGTCCTGGCATGTTTTCATACTTGTGACGGTGTTAATCTGGACTCCCCTAGTTGTATTCAGAATTGCGTCAATCATCCTTTCAGCATTGTCTACACTCTGGACTTTTATATGGTTGTATATATAACCAGTTGCAAGATTCTGAAACTATATTGCTGAGTAAATTCTGCTAGGACTTTTGCAATCCTCTATATGAGTTTCCATGTTCCTGCTATGATTTCAAGGGTGTAGTATGGTATGCCGGCGGCCGGGATGCTGGTCCCCGGGAGCCCGACCGCCGGCATACCGACAGTGTGGCGAGCGCAAAGGAGCCCCTTGCGGGCACGCTATTTATTCTCCCTCCAGGGGGGTCGTGGACCCCCACGAGGGAGAATAGCTGTCGGTATGCTGGGTGTTGGGATCCCGGCACCGGTATACTGTGCGCCGGGATCCCGACATTCGGCATACTGAAGACCACCCCTTTTCAGCAATATCTAGTCTGTTATCCTGGTGCATCCTGACAAGTACTCATCCTGCTACTGTTTCATTTGCATACATCACCTGAATTCAAGCACAGCTGTACTCTCCTTGCCTGGCTCTAGTTACTCAGTCTATGTGTCTGCCTGTTTCAATACTCCTCTTACCAGTGACTGTCAATTCACATTATACAGTCATCGGTGGCTATAATCTGCACTTGTCTTCACCTGTGTTCAAGACCATTAATGCAATACATGATCCGGTATCTTGCCATTCAAGTGTGTGTTACCCGCATTTACAAGTGTTTGATCTCCCTGTATTCCAGCATCTTACTCTTTGAGAGACAATAAATCTTTATATACTCCTTCTGGCCTCCGTATAACCTCATTTTGTGTACCTCCTGCATACGCACACACAGGGAAGCCTAGTAGTCATGACCGTATGAACTGGCCATAAAAATGTGTGCAGAAGTTTTGAGGTTACACAAGACTTCAGGAAATGGCTACATCAAAAATTAGTTGTATGCCTTCCGAGTTAATGTCTTTCCTGGACCCTGCATTGCTGGCAGATTTCAGAATGAAACTGATTAATTTACAAGCTCTGTCATCTGAGATATTATCCACTCTGTCAAAATCTATCAAGAGGTCTTCAGGTAATAGGAAAAATTGTGAATCTGAAGCTCTTAGTTTTGAACGTTGCTTCCCTGTATCAAGCAAAGGCAAGTTTTGGAGCTTCCCACGACCCAGTCTTTCTGAAGCAGAGAGAAGCCATAGAAGGGATAACAAACTCTGCTTTTATTGCAGTGGGTCTGGACATTTCATTCATTTTTGTCCCACCCGCAAACTTAAGAAAGGTTCAGTTTCCGTTCAGCCTCTTTCAGTTTCATCCCAAGAGCCCCTCCTGTGTACGCATCACAAGAGGGGGGTTCCGAGGGTCCAGCTCCAGGAGGGGTGTACAGCCTTGCCGGTTCCATGGAGGGACCATCTGATAATCTTCACAGAAGTGCCCTGCCTGAGCCTCTTCATAGAGCTGCCCAGCCATAGTCATTGCCAGACGGAACAATCATAAACCCAGGAGAGGTCACTATGGGCATAGACCCAGGAGAAGTTGCTAGTGCTTCAGCTCTGCAAGAGTCTCTATGTGGCATGCCTCAGGAGTGGTCTTGGAGGGACCTGGGAAGCATCTTGTTCCAGGAGGGCATTTCTAGTGCTCCCTTAATTCCTGTGAGTGCTGCAACCGGTCTGCCATCTTGTGTTACGGCCCTTGCCTTCGGGCCTGAGGATATTCCTGCCCTTGCCTTTGGGCATGAGGTTTCACCTGCCCTTGCCTTTGGGCATGAGGTTTCGACTGCCCTTGCCTTTGGGCATGAGGTCCCTACCCAGCCGGGGCCATCCGAGGTTCTCTATAAGGACACTCCTAGGTACTCTATAAGGACAGCATGTAGCTCCGGATCAACAGACAAACCAGTGGATAAACATTATCTAACACATGGTTATCAAGTCTCTACGATTCGATGCATGTTGATTGATCACATCTCCAAATCCACACATGGTGGGAATCATGAATTGATGTTAAAGAAGTTGGAAACACGATGGATATACCGACTTGATACGATCACGCCACGGGGATTGAATGACAATAATCCTCTTACCATCTTTCTTCAATAGGGCAGATGGTATAGTTCATCCTTTGCTGCTAAACAACCTTTTTTGACTCTCTACATAAAAAGTTTTTGAGTCTTTTTGCAGTTGCATATGGTGATACGTAAATAAATTATATTTTTTGGCTCCCGTTTTTATGTATACATTTTTCTATCATATGTATTGTATGTCTTTTGTATGTGACGCTATGGATACATCCTATGTGGTCTTTGTGGTATGTCTACTTATGTTATCAGTGATGTTGTGTCATGTGTGTGATTGCTGAATAGTGTCTCTCAGGTTCCTCATATACCAATTGTGAACATATATGCATTATGGGGCTAATTCAGTAGCAGAATTTGCTATCCTTTTCCTAGCATGCTGGGGGCCGCCCAGCATGCTGACAGGAGCCCCCCCTTCTTCAACAAGCGCAATTTCTGCTTTGTAGCAGAAATACTGGAAGCCTCCTGCGCCCACAGGAGACCCGCCGCCTTTTCCCTGAACACGGCAGCTGCGTGTGACGTCACACAGATGCCATGATCTCCGCCCTGGAAATGGAGTGTTGCCCGCCAAAGCGCGTCGCGACCGCCTCTGCCTGATTGACAGGCAGAGGCGATCGCATTTTCTGCGGACTTCCCCCCGCAGAAAGTGCGGACACATGCGCAGGACGAGCATTGAGCATGCACCCGCAGGGCGATTTGCGATCCAACCTGAATTAGCCCCTCTACCAGGCAGCTAATATAGTTCCATTCAGTGAGTTAATGTTGAATCTTCCTTTGACTGATTAACATATTGGCATAATCAGCAATTACTACTTTGATGTTTGTAAGCACAGGGAACATATTGGCATAATCAGCAATTACTACTTTGATGTTTGTAAGCACAGGGCAGGCATGGAACGCAAGCACCTGTGACGTAGGTGCAGGCGCCGTGTTCCCCCGTGCGCTGTGTATGGTTGCTGGGCGCGGTGGGCCGGCTTGTTGATGCACACATTGGCGATGCATCTTCCGGTGCCACGTCCTCTGCCTCTGTGGCTATGAGGCTGATGCGAGCGCTGCGAGTATAGTTTAGGAGCGCACCAGAAGGTGATGCATTTCCCCCCTCCCCACAGGTTGAAGTACTAATGCTTGCACCTGTGTTTTATTATGTATATACAGTTGTGCTCATAAGTTTACATACCCTAGCAGAATTTGTGATTATCTGGCCATTTGTCAGAGAATATGAATGATATCTCACAAACTTTTCTTTCACTCATGGTTAGTGGTTGGGTGAAGCCATTTTATTGTCAAACAACTGTGTTTTACTCTTTTTAAATCATAATGACAACAGAAACTACCCAAATGACCCTGATCAAAAGTTTACATACCCCAGTTCTTAATACCGTGTATTGCCCCCTTTAACATCAATGACAGCTTGAAGTCTTTTGTGGTAGTTGTGGATGAGGCTCTTTATTTTCTCAGATGGTAAAGCTGCTCATTCTTCTTGGCAAAAAGCCTCCAGTTCCTGTAAATTCTTGGGCTGTCTTGCATGAACTGCACGTTTGAGATCTCCCCAGGGTGGCTCAATGATATTGAGGTCAGGAGACTGAGATGGCCATTCTAGAACCTTCACTTTATTCTGCTGTAGCCAATGACAGGTGGACTTGGCCTTGTGTTTTGGATCATTGTCATGTTGGAATGTCCAAGTACATCCCATGCGCAGCTTCCGGGCTGATGAGTGCAAATTTTCCTCCGGTATTTTCTGATAACATGCTGCATTTATCTTGCTATCAATTTTGACCAAGTTTCCAGTGCCTTTGTAGTTCACACATCCCCAAAACATCAGCGTTCCACCTCCGTGTTTCACAGTAGGAATGGTGTACCTTTCATCATAGGCCTTGTTGACTCCTCTCCAAATGTAACGTTTATGGTTGTGTCTAAAAAGTTAAATTTTGGTCTCATCATTTCAAATGACTTTGTTCCAGAAGTTTTGAGGCTTGTCTCTGTGCTGTTTGGAGTATTGTAAGTGGGATGCTATGTGGCATTTGCGTAGTTATGGCTTTCTTCTGGCGACTCGACCATGCAGCGTATTTTTTTTCAAATGCCTCCTTATTGTGCATCTTGAAACAACCACACCACTTTTTTTCAGAGAGTCCTGTTTTTCAGCTGAAGTTATTTGTGGATTTTTCGTTGCATCCCGAACAATTTTCCTGGCAGTTGTGGCCGAAATTTTTGTTGGTCTACCTGACCGTGATTTGGTTTCCACAGAATCCCTTATTTTCCACTTCTTAATTAGAGTTTGAACACTGCTGATTGGCATTCTCAATTGCTTGGATATCTTTTTATATCCCTTTCCTGTTTTATACAGTTCAATTACCTTTTCCCGCAGATCCTTTGACAATTCTTTTGCTTTCCCCATTACTCAGAATCCAGACACGTCCGTGCAGCACTGGATGGAAGATGCAAGGGTCTTTCAGGAGTCCAGAAACTCAGTCCTTTTATACACACACACTGATTACAAGCAAACAGATCACAGGTGAGGATGGTTACCTTTAGTAGCCATTCAAACCCGTTTGTGTCAACTTGTGTGCATGTTATCAGGCCAAAATCTCCAGGGTATGTAATCTTTTGATCAGGGTCATTTGGGTAGTTTCTGTTGTCCTTATGATTTAAAAAGAGTAAACACAGTTGTTTGACAATAAATGGCATCACCCAACCACTAACCATTAGTGAAAGAAAAGTTTGTGAGTTATCATTCATATTCTCTGACAAATGGCCAGAAAATCACAAATTCTGCTAGGGTTTGTAAAATTATGAGCACAACTGTAGGTATACATGGCGCTGTACCCATATCAATTTATATAGCCACAGCTCTGCTAATATTAATAGTTTAAACAATTTGAGCCCTGGTGGATGAAATTCATCTTTATACATGGTAGATCTATGACATATTTTTTGTTATTAGAGTATAAGCATTGTTTCAATGCTGGTTTTGATGTATGAATATAAACCCTGTAGTCAGCATTGGTTACTTTGATTGGTTAGCAGATTGAATCTACAATCAATTATTGTAACTGATATTAGGTATATTTAGGAGCCTGGGAGGCATTGTCAGTATGCCTCTGGTCCTCTTGGTGGTAGCATGTCCTGATTGCATGCCTTTACAAAAACCCGGGGGTAAATTTACTAAGATGGGAGTTCTATTTACGATGGGATTTTGCTCATAGCAGCCAATCAGATTCCAGGTATTATCTTCTAGAAGGTGCTAGATAAATGAGAAGTAGAAGCTGATTGGTTGCTATCGACTGTATCTATGATGATGACCTAATAAAACAACATTGAACTTTGTATTGGTTTGGTGAGTGCCCTCTATATGGTCTAATAGACCTTTGGATGGAGATATATATATATATATATATATATATATATTGTACAGGTATGTATTATTTTTACTTTGGGGATGGGTGTGTTGCTCTGTATGTTGAAGAAAATTTATTTGTGTCGTACAGTGTGGTGTGTGGTGTTGTTTATATACTAGAGTAGTGTTTCCGAAACTCACAGTCCAAACATTAGCGATATCCCTGCTTCAGCACAGTTGGAGAAATTGAACTTAGTGAATTAAGTCACCTGTGCTCATAAATGAATATCTAGTGCCTGGACTGTGCGTGGACCCAGTGGTGTCGAGAGAGAGGAGGGGAGGGGGTACAGATTACCGGGGCCCAGGCACTCCAGTAGCCATTTATTTTTTTGGGTGGGATTTTTGTTTTCTCCTTATTATAAATCAGTGGGTGGAAGTGGCAGGTCAGGCTGCCGTGAGGTGGGGGGATATATGGGTGTGTCACCTGGCTGTTTGTCCCTTGTTGTGGATGTCCCTCACAGTCACTTCCAGCCGCCGCACTGCTGCTAGGATCAATCTTTGCAGCCAGCTGTGGATGGCCTCTTCAGAATCAGCACGCTCCGGGAGGTAGGCAGGCACTGGGAGGGGCAAGCATGCAGCTGGCTGGCTGTGGCCCATGGGCGTAAGAAGTGGCACAGCTCAGTTGTTAAAATCAACAGCAGGGCTGGTCACCTCATCGGTGTCACGTCTGGCAGGGTTTGAGGATCCGGCAGCTGAGATTTGCCCGAGGAGGTAGCAGGCTATGAATGAACCAGATGAGGGGGCTGGATATAGTTCCTTCGCATGGGGCACGGAGCAATGAAGAACGTAGGCAAGGTTTGAGAGTCAATGGAAAGTATTTATTATGTGCAGGGCTGAGGTAGGGAACTGAGGCTGAAGCACAATGGTTAAAGACGTGGCTGGAGGTGAAGAACTGCGGACTGTGATTTGAAAGACGAGACTGTAGATGATGAACTGTGGAACTGTGGATGGTAGTTAAAAACGTGGCTGGAGACAAGGACTGTGGACTGTGGTAAACGAGGCTTGAAGATAATAATCTGCAGGCTGTGGTCAGTGGTACAAAGGCGTGGCTGGTGAAGGAGATCTGTGGAGTGTGGCTTGAAAGACGAGGCAGAAGACCCGGGGCCGACTGTGCTCAAAGAGTCTTACTGGACCGGGTTTTCCAGGAGCACTTCCACAGGCAGTAGCAGGCAAGAAACAGCAGGGCTGCAGCAGCAACAGAGAACCGACCAAGCAGGATCAGGAGGAACCAAGATACAGCAGGAATCCTGGGAGCACAGGCTAAAGCACCTACAACAGGATTGTAACTTGAAGCACTGGCATCCCTGTCCTAAACCAGCCCCCTTTTATAGGGAGAGCTTCCCCTGGATTGGCTGGAAGAAACGGGAAACAAGAACTATGCTTAAAACTTGGTCTCCAACATGGCGGCGCCCAGTAATGCAGACCTTTTTGCAAAGCCACATTGCTCACTGCCCCTGGTCTCCAAGCAACGGTTCAGCAAGAGCGACCCGCTGTAGCGGCATCCCGCCGCACGAGCGGACCCCCTCACCTCCGCTACTGCTGCCCACGGATCCGGCGCAGCAGCCCACCTCCGCCGCTGCCCGCACAACGCCAAGGAAGCCAGCCCCAGCGTACCGGTAAGACTCCGGACGCTGACAAGGAAGCCAGCCCCAGCGTACCGGTAAGACTCCGGACGCTGACAGTACCCCCCCCTTTTGCGGGTGGACTCCGGACACCTATGTGGTTTAGTTGGAAACTTGGCATGAAATGTCCGAAGAAGTCTTGGAGCATGGACATCCTCTGCATCTACCCAAGATCTCTCCTCTGGCCCATACACTTTCCAATCAACAAGGTACTGGATGCGACCATAACGTCTACGAGAATCGAGGATCTTGTGAATCTCAAATTCATCTCCATGTGCTGATTGGATCTTGGGTGATTTAGGCAGAGCGGCTCTGAACCGATTAAGTACCAGTGGTTTTAAGAGAGAAATATGAAATGCATTAGGAATTCTTAACTGCGGAGATAATTTCACTTTGTAAGCCACAGGATTCAACACTCTTTCGATTGGGTAAGGCCCAATAAATCTGGGAGCAAACTTTTTTGTAGGAACCTTTAATCTTAGGTTACGTGTGGAAACCCAAACCCGATCTCCTACCTTAAGGCTTGGTACAGCTTTTCGTTTCAGATCTGCATAGGTCTTATATCTCTTGGATGTCTTGAGCAAAGTCTTGTGAACTTGTTTCCAGGCTTCAGTAAATTGACGAAGTGTTGACTCTGCGGCCGGAACCTCGAGCGTAGGCAGAAGTTGGAAGTCAGGAACTCTTGGATGGTAACCATAATTAATGAAGAATGGAGAAGATTTTGTGGCAGAGTGATAAAGATTGTTATGGGCAAATTCTGCAAACGGGAGGAAGTCCAGCCAGTCGTCCTGTGAGGAGGACATGAATAAACGCAGAAAAGTCTCCAGATCCTGGTTCACTCTCTCTGTTTGACCATCCGTTTGAGGATGATATCCTCCGGAGAAGTTTAATTTCACGCCAAGAGCAGAACATAGGGATCTCCAAAACCTGGCCACAAATTGAGGACCTCTATCAGACACTATCTCCTGGGGTAGACCATGTAGTCGAAAGATCTCTGCTATAAACAATTTTGCCAACTGGGATGCAGATGGAAGATTGCCAAAGTGTGCCATTTTAGAGAATCGGTCAACTATGACCCATATGGTGTTCTGCCCACCAGACATAGGTAAATCTGTAATTAAGTCCATAGAAATATGCGTCCATGGTCTTGGTGGTACCGGCAAAGGATGGAGTAACCCGGCTGGTGGACCTTTGGGACTTTTATGCTGGGCACATTTTGGACAGGCAGCTACGAATTCCTGAATGTCAGTCCTGAGATGAGGCCACCAGTAGGAGCGTTGAATGAATTTAAGTGTCTTATGACCGCCCGCATGGCCCATGAAGGAGGAGTGAGCCCATGTAAGAAGTTTTTTTGCGAAGATTTGGTGCAACGAAGATCTTCCCTGGAGGAGGAAGTGGAGAGGTATTAGTTGCAGAAAAAGAGGTGGATTCCAGGATAAATTGCTCTTTTGAACGGTCAGAGGGTTCTTCTGAACTTAGGGAGCGAGATAATGCATCTGCCTTTTTGTTGAGGGAACCTGGTCTGTAACTGAGTTTAAAATTAAAATGGGTAAAGAAGAGTGCCCATCTTGCTTGGCGTGGGTTCAGACATCGGGCTGACTGTAGATACAGGAGGTTTTTGTGATCCGTGGTCACCGAAATTGGATGCTGAGCTCCCTCCAACAAATACCTCCACTCCTCAAAGGCCAACTTAATTGCCAGTAATTCCTGTTCCCCAATAGCGTAATTCTGTTCAGCGGGGGAGAATCTTCGCGAGAAGAATGCACAAGGATGGACCTTCTTGTCCTCGAAAAGCTGGGATAATACTGCTCCTACTCCTACAGTAGAGGCATCAACCTCCACCAAGAACGGACGGCTGAGATCGGGTTGTCGAAGCACTGGAGCAGTCGTGAAGGCCTCCTTTAGAGATGAAAAAGCTTCCAAAGCCTCCGGAGACCACTTGGCAGGATCAGCTCCCTTCCTAGTTAATGCGGTTATAGGAGCTATGACAGAAGAATAATTTTGAATGAATCTTCGGTAGAAGTTAGCAAACCCCAGGAAACGTTGAATTCCTTTAAGGGTAGCTGGAAGTGCCCAATCCTTAATCGCCTGGACTTTAGCGGGGTCCATCTGTAACCTCTGCCCTGAAAGAATGTAACCGAGGAATGGAATCGTGGGTACTTCAAAGGTGCACTTCTCTAACTTACAGAATAACTGATTCCTTCGTAAACGAGTTAACACTTCTTTGACTTGTTCCCGGTGGGTCTTCAGATCCCTAGAAAAAATGAGGATGTCATCCAGATACACTACCAAGCAGTCATAGAGGAGATCTCTGAAGATTTTGTTAACGAACTCTTGAAAGACGGCTGGGGCGTTGCATAGGCCAAAAGGCATTACCAGGTATTCGTAATGGCCGTCGCGGGTATTAAATGCCGTCTTCCATTCGTCCCCTGGGCGAATACGTATAAGATTGTAGGCCCCCCGTAAATCCAACTTCGTAAATACAGTAGCTCCTTTAGCACGGTCGAACAGTTCTGGAATCAGAGGTAACGGATATCTGTTCTTAATTGTTATGTCATTGAGACCTCTATAGTCAATACAGGGCCGCAACCCCCCATCCTTCTTTTTGACGAAGAAAAACCCTGCTCCGGCCGGAGATGTAGAAGACCTGATGAACCCTTTCTCCAAGTTCTCCCGTATATACTCCGACATGGCCTGTGTCTCGGGAAGTGAGAGAGGGTAAATTCGACCTCGGGGAGAAGTCTTACCGGGTACTAGCTCAATGGGACAATCCCAAGTACGATTCGGAGGCAAGGTGTCCGCCCCATGCTTACTGAAAACATCTTGAAAAGATTGGTACTCCACAGGAAGGCTGGAAGGGTTGGAAGAACAGAGAGGTCTAACTGAAGGTAAACAGTTCTGAAAGCAGTCTTGTCCCCAAGAGAGAACATCCATAGTTTGCCAATCTATGTGGGGATTGTGTCTGATTAACCATGGAAACCCTAGGATTAGTTCATGAGAGGCTTTAGGAATTACAAGGAAAGAGATTTTTTCTGAATGGAGAACTCCGACCTTCATCTTGAGAGGAATAGTACGAAAGGATATAATACCCTCTGGGATATAACTTCCATCCACTGCGGTAACAGAAATGGTACGATCCAAAGGAACCGTTTGTATTCCAGATCGTTTGACCAGAGCTGACGTAATGAAGCTTTCGGCGGCTCCGGAGTCGAGTAGTGCAGGGATGAGAAGAGAAGAAGAAGGGAGCTCCAATTGGGTTAACAGGACAGACTCTTTCTTGGTATGTAATTCTGAGAATTCTCCTAGCTTGACCTCTCCAGCACAAACTAGGAGCGGGCGTTTCCCGGACGTAGACTGCAAGTTTTAACAAAGTGATCAGATGCACCACAATACAGGCAGAGGTTCCCTTGTCGCCGTCTCTGACATTCTTCATTGGAGAGGTGGGAGCGATTAATCTGCATGGGTTCTTCCACAGTTGGTGATGATGGTGTTGGTGGAAGAACAACTCTAGGCTTAGGGCGATCTGACCGCAACCTCTCCATACAGCGTTCTCTGTACCTCAGATCTAACTTATTGCATAAAGAAATTAGTTTATCCAACTTATCAGGTACGTCCTGAGTTGCGAGGTCATCTTTGATTTTTTCGGAGAGACCGCTCAAGAAAGCTGCAATGAGAGCCTCCTCGTTCCTGTTCAGTTCTGAGGAAAGGGTGCGAAACTGGATCACGTACTGACTGACCGTACGCGTGCCCTGACGCAGGCGCAGGATCTCCAATGAGGCGGCAGAAGTCCTGCCCGGTTCGTTGAAGATTCTTCGAAAGGTGGCCATGAATTCTGGATAGTTAGATAAGATGGGATCCATCCTCTCCCACAAAGGTGAAGCCCATTCCAACGCTTGCCCGGTAAGTAAAGAAATTATATAGGCTACTTTGGTTCGTGCTGATGGGAAGTTGGCCGACTGTAGTTCGAACTGGATTTCGCACTGGTTAAGAAACCCGCGGCATTGTTTTGGATTCCCATCAAATTTACTGGGAGGTGGCAAATGCAAACGTGGAAGTGGTACTGGTACAGGAGGAAGCAGGACCGGAGGTGCCAATGTGGGAGCAAAACAAAAGACTGCAAAACAAGCGCCTGATCATCCAGTTATATAGAGTAGACTAATGATATAACACGTCTGAAAATGACAATTCCTGAGATGCTGCGCTTGCCGGAATACTATGTGTAGTATTGAGATAGCAACAGAAGGAAAAAGACAAACGGCTGCGCTGGATGTCAGGAATATAAATATACTGTACAGAGAGCCAACGTAAAAAGTAACAATATTTATTATAAATAAAACATTATATACCAGTTAATTGATTAAGAACAGTCACTAATAGTGAACTTAGGGTAACTTATAGTAGCTCAGGATCAGTATAATAAACGTGACCTTAAAGGAAAAGTTCCGTAATCCACTTGATAAGATAGGTAATTAATAGAGAACAGGGTGCAATAGTAATATCCCAATAGGATGTGAGTTCCTCGGTTAGAATGAATCTCAATACCTCTCCGGTGGGCTGGTCAAAGCCGAGCACCCTCGGCATATGTGTCCTGCAATGCCCACATACGCTGTGCAGCGGAGGGGAGAAGACCGTCTTTTTCACAACCTGGCTGTGGCGGCGTGTATGTTAAAGCCGCTAATGACGGAAGCTGTGAACGGAGGGTGCAGTGGGGATCGATGTGCTCCTTGTAGTTACACCTGAGCTAGGTGTGAGTGGGGGCGGGTTCTGACGCGTTTCGTCACGCTCCACGTAACTTTTTCAAAGGTAGATACCTGCCTCCAGAAATATCCGGTATTTAAAGGCTGAACCAATCAATGTGAACAGATGTCTGTCATCAGCAATATTAAGAACAGATAAAATGCAAAAAACGAAGGCTCTCTTGTACTTAAACATAAAACTAAAGGTAATTGGCAGAGATGACTAATGATAGAAACCTATTTCTGTTAGTCCTATTGTGATTAGAAACGGGCATCAGTATGGTATATACACATTCTTATAGTAAATATAATACATAACATCATAAACTTTTAAAAATTATAATTTCAGCTCATGTTCTGGAGCAAATACAATAATTAGTGGCACATTTTCTCCGCAGCTGACTTGTCACTAGATAGACACTTCTGACTGTGTGTATACTGATAGTGCCACCTTAGAGTGGAGATAAAGAATGAAATAAAAATAAATTTGTACAGATAACATATAGAAATAATAAAATAAAATGAAAAAAAAAACGTAATATACTAAGATAAGGATAATTCGAACTCTGGTAGCCTATGATGTTACTGGTCTGTCGTCTAACCTCATGCGCCACGGAGTCTGTTATTTATGTGGAGAACGGACTAAGGGATTATCACAATCCATATATAGTACTAAACTTATTCTAGTAAGTTCTAGAGAAACAGTGGCATTGCAACAAATGTCTACATATATATATCATGCAGAAAGGAAATGTTCAGATACCTCTTAAGGGATCTACTAATAATTGGATATGCTTTATATGCAATGTCACTGTAGGTTCAATAAATTTATCCTCATGAGTGTTCTGAGCAAATGAAAGATAAATAATAAATAATAAAGATAATAAAGATGAGCTTCTTTCATAAATCTCCAGATATCTCAATAGATCGTAACTAATCAAATAATAAATAATAATATAATACACATTAATAATGTAAGCATTATATCACAAGAATACATGCTTCAGATGTTAAAGCAAAATAGGTATAAAGAAGTCATAGAGAATAATTTCTAGAACTAAAGTACTTGGGCAGTGTTTGTAGATCTATATCACTCAAAGGTAGTATCAGGAAGTCAAGATGGGATTAAACTCTTATGAAAAATCAAATTCAATACTTTCATTGAGCCCTTCCGGTGTGAGTGTTCTCAATTTATGTATCCAATAGTTTTCTCTAAGGCATAATTTTCTGTATCTATCTCCCCCGCGTGTTGTGGGTTTGATGATTTCTATACCCACTATTTGGATGTCATCCGGATTTTTTTTATGCTTTTCTAGAAAATGTCTAGAGACGCTATAAAATATGAAGCCCTTCTGGATGTTACGTCTATGCTCAAGAAACCTAGTCCTAAGTTTGCGGGTTGTTCTACCTACGTACATTAGATTGCATTTGCAAATCAATATGTAGATTACAAAGGAACTATTGCAATTAATATGTGAACCTATCTCAAATTGGGAGGAGTCAGAAGCACTAAAACTTTTTGCATTGTTTTGAATATAAGAACATGTAATGCATTGCTTAGCACCACATTTAAAGCACCCTACTATTTTCGGAAGCCACTGCATATTTCCAGCCGAGGCTATATTATCGTTAGTATGTCTTCTGTCTACAAAGAGGCTTGGAGCAAGTTGTTGCTGTATATTATTGGATTTTTTAAAGATCACTGACGGAGTATCTTTCAGTTCAGATCTAAGGATCTGATCCGTAAGAAGGATAGGGTAGTTATTACAGATAATGTTTCTAATCTTAGAGGAAGAACAATTAAACTGTGACAAAAAGTGTGGTTGATCTTGTGTAAATTTGCATATATGAGTTTTTGCTTTCAAAAGGTCCCTTCTATCTAGAGCATCTGTCCTCTCCCATGCTGTTTTGATCAGTCTCGCTGGATAACCACGGTTACAAAAAGATAGAGAGAGCTCATCTGCTTGTGATTGGTAATCCAATCTATTGCTACAATTACGCTTAATGCGTCTAAATTGTCCAAAAGGGACATTGTTCAACCATGATTTATGGTGTGAACTTCTGTAGTGAATAAAATTTAAGGTATCAACCTCTTTACGAAACGTTTTCGTGGATATATTACCCTCAATTACATTGAGGGAAATATCAAGGAAAGAGATAGAGGATTGGTGTGCAGTGCCAGTGAATCGTAAATTATAACCATTATTGTTTAAAGAGGTGATGAAATCAGATGATAAAGATATATCACCATCAAACATAAAAAACATGTCATCTATGTAACGGCCATAGTAGACGAGGTCCGCACCGAAGCTCCGCCCCCAGACATGGTCCTCCTCAAAGGCACCCATGTACAGGTTAGCGAAGCTCGGCGCGAACCTCGTCCCCATGGCCGTCCCAAGTATCTGTAAATAATGGCCCTCATTCCGAGTTGTTCGCTCGGTATTTTTCATCGCATCGCAGTGAAAATCCGCTTAGTACGCATGCGCAATGTTCGCACTGCGACTGCGCCAAGTAACTTTACTATGAATAAAGTAATTTTACTCACGGCTTTTTCTTCGCTCCGGCGAACGTAATGTGATTGACAGGAAATGGGTGTTACTGGGCGGAAACACGGCGTTTCAGGGGCGTGTGGCTGAAAACGCTACCGTTTCCGGAAAAAACGCAGGAGTGGCCGGGGAAACGGTGGGAGTGCCTGGGCGAACGCTGGGTGTGTTTGTGACGTCAACCAGGAACGACAAGCACTGAACTGATCGCACAGGCAGAGTAAGTCTGAAGCTACTCAGAAACTGCTAAGTAGTTAGTAATCGCAATATTGCGCATACATCGGTCGCAATTTTAAGAAGCTAAGATTCACTCCCAGTAGGCGGCGGCTTAGCGTGTGTAACTCTGCTAAATTCGCCTTGCGACCGATCAACTCGGAATGAGGGCCAATATTCCTTGTTAAACACAAAATAATTATGGGATAATATAAAAGTGATTGAATCCAATATAAATTGTTGTAACCCAGAGTCAATCGTGCTTGTTTTGGAGAGAAAGTCTGCTATAGTAGAGAGACCCCTCTTGTGTGGAATATTGGAATATAATGCCTGCACATCGCAGGTCATAAAAAAGTAGGAACTTTTCCAATTAATGTTTGAAATAGCATTTAAAAAACAAGTGGTATCTTTAATGTGAGAACGTAAGGAAGAAGCGAGTGGTTGTAAAACGTAATCAACAAAATGTGATAAATTAGAAGTGAGGGACCCTACACCAGAAATGATGGGCCGACCAGGGGGTGCAGTGAGGGATTTGTGAATTTTGGGTAAATGATAATAGGTAGGAGTGATAGGGTGCGTGGGAATCAAATATCTAAATTCTTCCTTGGTTATGATGCCTTTGTCTAAAGCATCTTTAGCTATGGTTGTCAGTGATCTATGAAAATCTTGTGCAGGGTTAGTTGGTAATTTGACATATGTATTCCTGTCATTGAGTTGCCTAAAGGCCTCTAATAGATAGTCCTCAGTATTTTGAATAACGATACCCCCTCCCTTGTCTGCCGGCTTAATGACAAGGGAGGGGTCATTGGCAAGTTTCTGTAGGGCCAATCTCTCCTGAACTGAGAGGTTATGTCTATATTTGAATCTTTTTGATTCTTTCTGACACAGGATATTGAAATCATCCAGTGTTTTCTTATAGAATATATCAATAGCAGGGCTCCTATGATGTAATGGATAGAATTGCGATTTGTTCCTAAATTTAAGATTACGTTCATTGGTGCGACCTTGATTATAGATCTGTACACCTAGATCAAGAGTATTGTTTTCAAGAAGTAAGGATTCCAACATATCTAAACCTACTCTGTCTTGGTCATCTAATAGAATAGGTGAACCATCAAGTTTTCGTTTGGTCAGATTCTTAGTCGCAAAGTACCTTTTGCGTGCTAGTGTACGTATATAGGTGTTAAGTTCTACGAATAAATTGAAGAATGCTGGGGGTTTGGAGGGGGCAAATTTAAGGCCCTTAGCCAGAAGTGCAGACTCTGATGGAGTGATCGGTGCAGAAGGCAGGTTATAGATATTTGTCTGACTTATGATCTCATGTCTCGCTTTTTTTCTTTGTAACCTCCTGCCTCCTCTACATCCTCTATACCTTCTTCCCTTGCTCTTTTTGGGGAATCTATTCTGAGTATATCGTAATGATTGTGCATGTGATAGGGAAGTCTTTGTTTTAGAATCCTCTGATCCTTCTCTAAAAAATTACTAGAATTAGTAGGACCAGTTTCAAGAGAAGAGCTGGTGTAGGCAGTGTTTTTCGGCCTAACAGAGAGATCCATCTCAGAAGTGTTTCTGGAAGGGATCTGTCTGGGATCCTGTGTATGAGTATTCAGAGAATGTGAATATCTATCAGGCTGATACTGCTAAACTACATTGGCCCCTTTCTTAATGTTATTTTTATGAGAACTCCAATTTCTTTTCGATCTTTGATTTGAAAAACTCCTAGATCTCCCTCTAATGAAGGAATGGGTTCTCTTATTGTAACTACGGACTTTATCCTGATTGTAGTCCTCAGTATCTCTAGTGAATTTCCTGTTTTTCCCATCTATCACCTCCTTCTCATATAATTCAATTTTGTGATTTAATTTGGAGTCATTATGTTGAAACTGAGGATGATCAGAGTATGCACTTAGGCGTTTCCTGGTATCCTCTATTTCCTGCGATAAAGTCAGGGTCTTCTCCCTACGATAATTAATCAGAAGTTCCATTAATGAAAAGGAACAATCATCTAGTAGGGAGTCCCACTTGGTTTTCAGTGTGGGGTCATCAACAAAGGATAAAGTTTTAAAAATCCTAAGGCCTCTGTGGGAGCAGCTGTAGATACTTGAGGTGCCGTCATGGCAACACAGAGAGAATCGAGACGTTCGGACATACTCTGCATGAACTACACGATTTGAGATTGTGTGGCCTCCTGCTTACTTAAGCGAGACCAGATATCTGCAGTTGAATCCCCTCCTGAGGCCTGATCACCCGTCGAATCCATTGGGCCAGTGCTTACTGTCACGTCTGGCAGGGTTTGAGGATCCGGCAGCTGAGATTTGCCCGAGGAGGTAGCAGGCTATGAATGAACCAGATGAGGGGGCTGGATATAGTTCCTTCGCATGGGACACGGAGCAATGAAGAACGTAGGCGGGGTTTGAGAGTCAATGGAAAGTATTTATTATGTACAGGGCTGAGGTAGGGAACTGAGGCTGAAGCACAATGGTTAAAGACGTGGCTGGAGGTGAAGAACTGCGGACTGTGATTTGAAAGACGAGACTGTAGATGATGAACTGTGGATGGTAGTTAAAAACGTGGCTGGAGACGTGGACTGTGGTAAACGAGGCTTGAAGATAATAATCTGCAGGCTGTGGTCAGTGGTACAAAGGTGTGGCTGGTGAAGGAGATCTGTGGAGTGTGGCTTGAAAGACGAGGCAGAAGACCCGGGGCCGACTGTGCCCAAAGAGTCTTACTGAACCTGGTTTTCCAGGAGCGTTTCCACAGGCAGTAGCAGGCAAGAAACGGCAGGGCTGCAGCAGCAACAGAGAACCGACCAAGCAGGATCAGGAGGAACCAAGATACAATAGGAATCCTGGGAGCACAGGCTAAAGCACCTACAACAGGGTTGTTACTTGAAGCACTGGCATCCCTGTCCTAAACCAGCCCCCTTTTATAGGGAGAGCTTCCCCTGGATTGGCTGGAAGAAACAGGAAACAGGAACTATGCTTAAAACTTGGTCTCCAACATGGCGGCGCCCAGTAATGCAGACCTTTTTGCAAAGCCACATTGCTCACTGCCCCTGGTCTCCAAGCAACGGTTCAGCAAGAGCGACCCGCTGTAGCGGCATCCCGCCGACACGAGCGGACCCCCTCACCTCCGCTACTGCTGCCCACGGATCCGGCGCAGCAGCCCACCTCCGCCGCTGCCCGCACAACGCCAAGAAAGCCAGCCCCAGCGTACCGGTAAGACTCCGGACGCTGACATTACCCCCCCTTTTCCGGACACCTATGTGGTTTAGTTGGAAACTTGGCATGAAATGTCCGAAGAAGTCTTGGAGCATGGACATCCTCTGCATCTACCCAAGATCTCTCCTCTGGCCCATACCCTTTCCAATCAACAAGGAACTGGATGCGACCATAACGTTTACGAGAATCGAGGATCTTGTGAATCTCAAATTCATCTCCATGTGCTGATTGGATCTTGGGTGATTTAGGCAGAGCGGCTCTGAATCGATTAAGTACCAGTGGTTTTAAGAGAGAAATATGAAATGCATTAGGAATTCTTAACTGCGGAGGTAATTTCACTTTGTAAGCCACAGGATTCAACACTCTTTCGATTGGGTAAGGCCCGATAAATCTGGGAGCAAACTTTTTTGTAGGAACCTTTAATCTTAGGTTACGTGTGGAAACCCAAACCCGATCTCCTACCTTAAGGCTTGGTACAGCTTTTCGTTTCAGATCTGCATAGGTCTTATATCTCTTGGATGTCTTCCAGGACCTTTTTGCAAAGCCACATTGCTCACTGCCCCTGATCTCCAAGCAATGGTTCAGCAAGAGCGACCCGCTGTAGCGGCGTCCCGCCGCCACCAGCGGACCCCCTCACCTCCGCTACTGCTGCCCACGGATCCGGCGCAGCAGCCCACCTCTGCCGCTGCCCGCACAACGCCAAGGAAGCCAGCCCCGCAGCCCCAGCGTACCGGTAAGACTCCGGACGCTGACAAACGGAGGCTAGTCTGTTAGTCACAGTGTCGCAGCCTGAGTGACAGACATAGCACTGTGAGACAGATTTAAGAAGCCTGGTGAAGTGATAAAGTGGAAGGTGATAAAGCACCAGCCAGTCACCTCCTAACTGTCATTTTTGAAACCCAGCCTGTAACATGGTAGTTAGGAGCTGATTGGTTGGTACTTTATCACCTTCCACCTTATCACTTCACCAGGCTTAATAAATATGCCCTTGTGTTACATATATATATATATATACATATATACATCCATACATTACCATTAGCTATATATATAATTTCTATATAGATATTTATATTTACCTATACATAGAAATAGATAAATATACATACTGTGGCCATACCCACTCCAGGGGGGGGGTCCAGGGAACTTGTTGTACTGGGACCCAGGCTTTCTCTTGCCAGCCCTGCGTGGACCATAAGGACCAGATTTGGGAAACCCTGCACAAGAATATTCTTCCATTGGCACACTTTACCTTGCTTACAATGTGATGGTCTACTAAAAATGTAGGTTCTTGTCACTGGTTAAATTATGTGTAAAATGGAGGTAAAAAGCCAGAATATTCCAATCTAAAACTAAAAAACTAGCAAACTGCTAAATTGTGCTGCTGTATTTTCTATTTCCTCTGTCACACATAGATGTTCAGTTTCAAGTATATTTGTTTAATTGTCCCCAATGTCCAGGGGCAGACTGGGAACCAAAATTGTCACCGGGTTTTTTTTTTTTTTTTTTTTTTTTTAGAAGTGGGCTGCACCAAATCAACTGTAGACTGAACCAGTTCCAAAGTAGGCGGGAATAGAATAAAGCAACAAGTACAGTACTGTAGGTGGATTTATACCAACAAAAGGTGGAGCATGTCCCAGGGGGTGGACCTAACACACACAAAGGTTAAAGTAATGTGCTGCACCACAAGTAGTTTAGAAATAAAGGCAGGTGATGTTTGATCAATGTATTATTATACTTTTGATTGCTAGAAATCTAATGACATTACAGTAAATAGCAGAGCCCTCATTCTAGATTTATCATAGTTTCTGTAAGGTGAGTAAAAAAATAAATAAAAGAAATACAGGTTGAGTCTCCCTTATCCAAAATGCTTGGGACCAGAGGTATTTTGGATATGGGATTTTTCCGTATTTTAGAATAATTGCATACCATAATGAGATATCATGGTGATGGGACCTAAATCTAAGCACAGAATGCATTTATGTTACATATACTCCTTATACACACAGCCTGAAGGTAATTTTAGCCAATATTTTTTTATAACTTTGTGTATTAAACAAAGTGTATCTACATTCACACAATTCATTTATGTTTCATATACACCTTATACACACAGCCTGCTGGTCATTTAATACAATATTTTTCATAACTTTGTGTATTAAACAAAGCTTGTGTACATTGAGCCATCAAAAAACAAAGGTTTCACTATCTCAGTCTCACTCAAAAAAGTCCGTATTTCGGAATATTTGGATATGGGATACTCAACCTGTACTTTGAGCCTTTTGATTTTAGGCACCAAGTGGCTTCTGGTCTATGATGTGCTTCTCTTTATTGCACCTATGCCTACGTGGTGTCAGGTATTTCAATTCACACGCACAACTGTATATTGCTAAATATATGACCATTCTTCATTGTTTAAGAATAATGAACACACTGTAGCATGGGAGAGGAAGTAGCATAAAACTAATCAAGTTCCATATTTAGTAAAAAAACAAAACAAGAAAGTGCATTTATGAAAAAGTAAAAGGAGAGCGACTTGCCATATGCTAGGATCTTAATCTCTCAACCCAGAAATGTGTTGGCCATAAACTTCGCAAATACTTAAAGCTAATAATTAATTGAACGCAGTATTTTGGTGATGGACAAGCAAACATTTACACCCTCCTTTCTATTACATTTCTGCAGTGAGACCCCATAATGGAGAGCAGGAGACCAGGGCAGGTAAACCGTGATGAAAATGACAGTACCTCAGTGCGCTTATGGCACCGTAGTAAAACAATCCAAAAGGCGACAGCTAGACGAGATTGGAAAAGAAGGAAGGCAATCTGGAAACAAGCAGACACACATGAAACTGTCCAGGCACTGTCCAGGAGCAAGGTCACCTACAGCAAGCCAGAGAAATGCAGAAGAACTTGAACAGGACTCAGAAGTGCAGTCGCAGCTCCTACAGTAATTGTGTCAGGGGTCAGCGGCAGGTCTGGGAAAATATACAAGAAGTCCCTGGCACCCCGGCGGGAGATCACACCACAACAACTGAAACAGTGATTGGATAAGCAGCAGGAGTCAGATTAGGGGGCTGGCTGGCAACTTTCAGCTTGAGTGGCAAACACAAGCACGTGACCCTGGCATTTCTACCAGTGCTTGATTAATCTTGTGGGTGTGGTTTAAATAGTTATGCAATATATGAAAAAGTTACAAACAAATACAATACCTACCAGCCCCATCTGACAAAGCATACATTAATTATTCAAAAATGCATTGCATAATTCTGTACAATATAGAAAGCTTTCTAATGACCAATATACAATACAGGTAGCACCTCAGTGACCATCATACTATACAGAGAGCATCCCTCTGTAACAGAACAAGTAGTGGGATCAATTTAACACGCCATGCCACAGGCTCTCATCCTTTGACAAAGCCAATTAGGAATGGTAAAAATAGAGGTAATCCACAGGATTTCTCTTAGAGATTATTATTATTATTTATTTATTATTTTGTACTGAAACTGCAACAGGAAGCACAATTCCAAGCTTCCAGTACAGTGGACATGTGTGATCCTTCAATACTGGTTAACATATGCGCAGATGCTCCTGGCAACCTTCCCCAGCCTTTATGTCAATGGAAGAAGCCAGGTCAGCACAAAGAATCTTATAAGTTTTATACTAGTGGTGCACTTTTCTACGGCCCATGGGAAGCATGACACCTGAGGAAGACTTGGGACAGAAATGCCACCACTGCACTATTTGACTACTTTGCAGTTTAAGGAATACATATGAGTATTTTACTTTTAATAATATAAAAACAGTTCAGTTCACTTCTAAGCAGACATTAAAGTAAGAACCACAGCCACCGCTAATTTAGTTATGTCATTGACATCAAGCTGATGTGATCAAGGATCTCCTGTACACTGGGAGTCATTCCGACCCGTTCGCACGCAGCAGTTCTTTGCTGCGGTGCGAGTAGGTAGGAAATGCGCATGCACGGCAGCTGCAATGCGTACGTGCCTCGTTGACATTGGCGGGCAACGACCAGAAGAAAGTGATCGCTAGCGCGATCGCAAGAAGATTGACAGCGGTGAGGATTGGCGGGGCATCTACTAACCGTTTTCCGGGCGTGGAGATCCAAACGCAGGCGTGTCCAAGTGTTTGGAGGGCGGATGTCTGACGTCAATCCCGGGACCTTCGTCGCTGGATCCGTCGCATAGGGTAAGTAGGTCTGACCCTGGTCTTGTTTTGCAGGAAACTTTTTTTTAGCATAGCAGGGCTGCACAAGCGATCGCAGCCCTGCTATGCTAAAATACACTCCCACATAGGCGGCGTCAAGTTGATCGCACGAGTAGCAAAAAGTTGCTACGTGCCATCAACTCGGAATGACCACCACTCTTACTTGAGTAAATCATTTTTAATGTGTCCGCGTTAACAATTCAGTGTTAAATGTTATTTGTAGCAATGGTCAATCATATATAGGAGATTGTTAGTTATTCTGTGATTTTCCTGAAAAGTGTAGAATAATGTGGGCATTCTGAGATTGCTGTAGCCTTCATGTAACAAAATGTATCAGTGGCAAGTAACTCTCTTGTATAATCTGCTACAATATAAATATAATTACTGCTAGCCTAATCAAGAATATTGTAATTACTATCAATAGGTTGCTCCAGAGGGAGTTGGAAAAAAATATACATAGACAGTAGATTCATGTATGATAAATATACTTAATCTGATTTTGAAGGCCAAACAAAGAGAATTATTTGGGCATTTGTACAAAGGGGTGTGGTATGGCTGACCGGCGGTCATAGTGAGGGGGTGGGATGTTGGTGGGCACCGCCGGTCACCTGAATACCACCCGTACAAAGCTGATTATGTGGTGATTTAGTAATCTTGGGCATACATTTATTAAACAGTGCTTTTTAAAGCCAAAACATCTTCTGTGGTTTTGGCCCCTGGATTTAAAGGGGCAATAATATTAAATACAAGAGCAGACGTGCTTTGTATTTAATATTATCCTTTTAAATTCCAGCCACCAAAACTTCCAATACCACAGTGGATCTAAACGGCGCTGTTTAGTAAATTTACCCCTGGGGCTCCACAGAGTATTCATACAATTTCAATCTTGCAGGAAATGAATTTAACTTTGTATTTTTCCATCAGACCCAGAGGACATGAGAAATATTTGTTTTAAACCTAATTGGCAACTACTTGTGAATGCGCTATATCACCAGTGCAGTATAATCATTGGTGCCCACACAGAGGTCGTGATATGCTAACATTTGTGGAGTCTCAATGGCGTAGAATACAACATTTTATTTTTTTTACTTTTCTTACTTTGTCAGCTGAATTTAGGCAGAGTGTAATGTAAATTTGACCAATTCTTTCGATATCGAAAGAGTACAGAATGCACACACCTTCATTCATGTTTTGTCGGAAGAAAACTGGTTGAACTGAAGGATCTAATCTTATGTGCTGTTTAATATTTATCCACTTTAATGGGTCATATCTAACCAAAGTGCAGTGTGTACGGACTTTTGACCATTCTTGCAATGCTCCACCAGCATCAGCGACGACGCCTCTGTGGGCATGAACCATGTCAGGTGGCTTGCTACGTAGTCTATATAAACATTCCTCCATCACTACATGAAATACAGCCATGTTGTTGTAAAGGAATCAGTATTAATTGCCGGCAAACGGGATCCCAGCGTTCATAATACTGATGTCTGAATCCCGATGTACGAAATCCCGACAGGGGTGAGTAAAGGGTTTTTCTTTTTCCTACTTTATGGCAGCCCTTACTATGGGTTAACATCCTCTTCTCCTTAATTAGACTGGAGTTTTTTTCTTAGGATCCTCCCACCGTGGGTATATAGCTGTACTCCTCCCCTTCCTCCCTGTCTTTTATTTTTTTCCTGTCTCCTCCAGTAATAGACAGTGTAGGTGTTTGTTATTTTTTATAAGGCTTACCTCATTTTTCTATTATCCTCAGAATGGCCGCATTGGAGCCGCACTCTGTGGTAGGGTTGGCGCCCTGGGAGAAGGCTGAATGCTGGTACAGCGGTGAGCAGGCGGTCAGTGGCCTTGTGCTTACCACCGCTGTATTGCTGGGTTTCCGTGGCTTCCGGGTGGGTGGCACGTGCCGGAAGTGCCGGTGACTCGTTCAATCCCAAGGAGCATTACGGCGGCCCAGTGCGCATGTGCCCGGCCGTATCAAAGGGGCAAGGGGCTAATCAAGTTGGTGCCGTGCAACGGGAAGTTAAGGAGCAGATTTGGAGCCCTCTGTTTGCCGGAATCGGCATGGGAGAACCTTCTCCCCAAAAGCCTATTTCATCCCAGTTGAGGTACAGTAAGTCCTCTCAGAAGGCTGGTTATTAGTTGCTGCATGTTTTAGATTAGTTGGGGTTTCTGATTAGCTCCTTGGTTGTTATTTTAGTGTGCCTGTTTCTGGAGCAAAGAAGAGGAGTTGCAAGAAAAATAATCTGTCTAGGATTTGTCCTGCATGTGATAGACCATTCTCAGGGGATGAGAATTTGTGTAGTGATTGCACTAAAGAGTCTGTACCTGTTGCTGGTACATCCAATCAGTTATTAGAGTTGATGAAGTGGATGAATTTCTACAAGGGTTAAAAGAGGATAATAGATCGTTTAATATGGAAATTGTGGATATGGTACTGAAAAATATTTAGAAATCGATGAATTACAAAGAAGTGATGCAACAGGAAGAGCAGGATTTGCTATTTGAGGAAAGATCCAGAAAGAACAGGTTCTTCCCAGTGCATAAAGTAGTGAAGGATATTGGCCCTCATTCCAAGTTGATCGCTCGATAGCTACTTTTTGCAGCCGTGCAAACGTATAGTCGCCGCCCACAGGGGAGTGTATTTTCGCTTTGCAAGTGTGCGATCACATGTGCAGCCGAGCGGGACGAAAAAGTTTTGTGCAGTTTCTGAGTAGCTCTGGACTTACTCAGCCCTTGCGATCACTTCAGCCTGTCTGGTCCCGGAATTGACGTCAGACACCCGCCCTGCAAACGCTTGGACAAACCTGCGTTTTCCCTACCAGTCTCAGAAAACAGTCAGTTGACACCCATGAACGCCCTCTTTCTGTCAATCTCCTTGCGAATGGAATCGTTGCTAGAAGCATTGCACAGCAACAATGCTGTTTGTACCCATACGACGCGCGTGCGCATTGTGGTGCATGCACAGTAGTAACCTGATCACTGCGCTGTGAAAATCAGCAGCATGCAATCAACTCGGAATGTATTCTATTAAGGATGAAGAGTTTACGTAGTGCCGTAACTAGACATTTTAACGCTGTGTGCAAGAATGGGCAATGGTGCCCCCCCCATATGTAAAAAAGGGGCAGTGTACGCCATAGGCGCGTGCAAAAATATACGGCGGACAGATTCCCCTTTTACACATTACAGCAGTGTCCTCTTTTACACATTGCGGCAGACAGCTTCCCCTTTTTACAAATTACTGCAGACTGCGTCCCCTTTTTACACATTACGGCAGACTGCGTCCCCTTTTTTACACATTAGGCAGACAGACAGACTAGATGATACTTACCATCTCTCCGCTGGCTCAGGCAGTCAGGCTCCTCCGTGAGCAGGGGAGAAGGAGGAGGGAGTCACTGCAGCTGTCCCTCTCCTTCTGCATTGGCTGGCCGCCGCCGCTGTGAATGCTGGGATGAGGGAAGCGCATCCCAGCATTCACAGCGGCGGCGTCCAGCCAATGCGGAAGGAGAGGGACTGCTGCAGCGGTGCCGCCACCAATTACACTGCGCTGCTGCGGATCCCTCCTCCCCCTCCCTCCCTCCTCCTTCTCCGCTGCGCCCTCTCCTCCTCTGGCACAGGTGGCTTGTAATGAGTCAATTTGACACATTACAAGCCGCTGAATGGGGGCCGTTGTGCCCTCAGTGCGACTGCGCTGTGTGCTAGGCACACCTCGCACACACGTAGTTACAGCACTGAGTTTACGGGTTGGTGTAACATACCGAGAGTGGATGCGGCAGTTGCAGAAGTGACAACCAGGGCTACTATACCTATAGAAGATGGTGCTGTGTTGCGTGATTTGATGGATAAAAAAAATGGAGAGTGCTTTGAAGAGATTGCACAACTGCAGAATATGTGTGCGCTATATAAAGAACTGGTAATAAATAAAACATTTCTGCTTCAGTGTCACTCAAGTCAGGGGTGGCTATAGCATCTGTTTCCAGGGCTCTGAGACTCTGGAGTTCTGTTATGAAAACTGACTTGCAGGATAACATTTCTAGAGATTATCTACTGAAGAGTCTGTCTGTTATTCAAAGAGCTATAGAATATATGTGTGAGGCATCCCTTAACGTGCTGGGTTTCTCAGCAAAGTCCTTAACCTCAGGTATTATGGCGAGAAAGGCTTTATGGTTATGTACATAGGTGACAAATAACCATTCAAAGAATAGACTTGCCACACTTCCATATGAGGGATCATTATTGTTCGGTAATAAATTGGAAACTATGATTCACAAGATGACTGGTAGTAAATCTGTGAGGCTGCCTCAAGACAGACGAGGTACAGGGCCGGCGCCACCATTAGGAATTACACACTGGCAATGAGTGGATGCTGTCTTTATTATACTCTGTCTTGCCTCAGGTGAGTCAGCCAAGCTCCTCCTCTTCTTTAAAAGACTAGAAGCAGCCAGAGCCAGGGATGTTGTTGCCGCCCAGCCACCACTGAGTCTGTGTATAATGTGAGTTAATCGAATTAGTGACTGTTCCAATCCTTCCTATCCTCTCTCTGCAATCCTGTCGCCCACCTCCGCGATAGCACTCGGCATATTGCCGCCTCGCGCTATGACAGCACCTACTGCATGTTGTATACCCCCCACACGATTGGGCTCCTAGACTCCCGTATATTACCCACTCTCCCCTCCGTGAATTTGCTCCCGTGCCGCGCACCTCATCATGCTACCCGCTCTTCCCCCCCCCCGTGCGAATGAGCTCCCATATGTTACCGCTCCCCCCTCCATGATTGGGCTCCCGTTGCATGCTGCTTACTGTTACCCGCATCCACCAACACCCCACCCCCCTCGATTCTGCTCCTGCTTTTAACCCGCTACCCCCCCGCCCCACCCCCCGCGATTGGGCTCCTGCTTGTTACCCGCTCCCCACCGTGATTGGGATTCCGCATGGCAGGACAGTACAAGGAGGAGGATGGCTGGATGCCCTATTGGCTCCTTCTGTGAAACAATTGTTTCCTCATTCTACCCCTCCATGAATAGCACTTGATATGTGCAGATACGTCTGTATGTAAATACAGACATTAAATAAATTGGACATTGTGTCTATCACTACATGAACCCGACAACATCTATAGAACTATATCTGAAGAGTTGTAGGATTAGGTTCAGTATGTTATCCCAATGGGCAGGATGTTGTCGGTCAGAATACCGACAGCGGCATACGACCATCAGAATCCCGACAGCCCCCTGGAAAGTACTGTAACCCTCCCCTTCCCCCTACCATAACCCTCCCTGTTGGTGTCTAACCCTAGCCTTCCCTTCCCCACTGCCTATCCCTTCCCCTACCTTTGCCGCTGCCTAACCCTAACTTCCCTTCCCCACTACCTATCCCTAACCCTACCTTGGCCACTACCCAACTCTAAACTCCCTTCACTGCTGCCTAACCCTACCTTCGCCACTACCCAACTCTAAACTCCCTTCACTGCTGCCTAACCCTAACCCTACCTTTGCCGCTGCCTAACACTAACCTCCCTTCCCTGCTGCCTAACCCTAACCTCCCTTCCCCGCTGCCTAACCCTAACTCCCACCTTCTAAGTGCCTGAACCTAACCCCCCTCCCCAGTACCTAACCATACCCTTCTCGTCCCTGCACTCTAACCCTAAACCTCCTTCTAATAACTAAACCTATCCTTCCACCCCCTGCAGCAAGATGCAAGCGTGTCCCGCTGGACGAACTATTGTGATTATAGCTGTTGGTATTTTGACGCCAGGTTTATAGCGTGCCTCAGGATTCTGGTGTCGGCATATAGACCGCTGGGATCCCATAGGATCGTCTGTTGAATTTTACTTTATGATTTTATTTCAGAAATATATTGTGGACAAAATGGCTTATACCAATAAGGTTGTTATCAAGTGCATAATTCTAAATAAAGGAAATGCAAACTGAGACATTTTTCAATATTTCAATGTTGTGAAATAATAAATGTAGATTTTTCCAGTTTAATAAAAAAATTATGTTGAATGCAATGTTCTTTTAAAGTATCACTAATTAAAATGAACTTATTAAAAAATAAATAATAAGATATAATATATATATATATATACAGTGAGAGATAAATATACATAGTAGTTGTTCTACCCGTTCTTCACGCGGGAGTTTCCCTGCCACTGCGTGCACAAGGTGAGTGGAGATAGCACCATTGACACACTGCTCTCTACACCGCTCTGCAGCCAACACTACCTGAGCCAGCCACCTAAGTGCTGTCCTAAAAACATTGACTGCCATGCTGAAAATATGCGGGTATATGAATAAAAATGGGTTTTGTACTTAAACCAATAATAATTTGAAAAGCCAAGTGTGTATGTGAGCAGCTGAGGGGAGGGTATTGGGAAATGCAGGAGCAGTATTGTGTAGCTTTGTCTAGGGTGCCTATAAAGCTTGCACCGGCCCTGATGAGGCAGATATCTGGAACCGTTTTCTAGGCAACAATTTAGGCAGGCCAGATCCTATAGGCCTGGATGTCCATATAGGGATAGTTATGGATCTGGTATGTCACATCAATCCTTTCATCAAAACCAGAGAAGAGGTAATCAGAGACAATGACTGTATAGAATCCCTTACATTAGCACCAGTAGGGGGCAGGATTAAAAAATTTGCAGATGAATGGAAAAGTGTTCAAGACAGATGGGTGCTGGATATAGTGTCCGAGGGTTATCGTTTGGAGTTCTTAAAAAAAAAACAAGAACAGCCAAATTTGTGGAGTCAAAAATGCCATCCATGAAACAGGAAAGAATGGCTTTGGAAGAGAGCCTGGAAAATTTGGTCAATTCTGGGGCAATAGAGATGGTTCCGCTGTTAGAGAGAAGAAAATAATTCTATTCCTGTCTGTTCTTAGTGGCGAAGTCGTCAGGGGGATTCAGGATGATATTGGACCTCAGGGGTCTGAACAAAGTTATAAGAAAAAGAAAGTTTCATATGGAGACATTGAAATTAATTCTGATGGGGCTAAAGAGAAGAGATTTCCTGGCCTCTATAGACTTAAAAGATATGTATTTTCATATCCCTATCAACAAAGATGACAGGAAGTACCTAAGATTCAGTATCGGAGGGGTACATTTCCAGTTCACCTGTCTTCCCTTTAGTCTCACATCCTCTCCGAGAGTATTTACAAAGCTGTTGATAACTCTTATAGCTCATCTCAGAAGACAAGGGGTACTTATTTGGCCATACCTGGACGATCTGCTTGTTGCAAGGCAATCAGAGAATCTAGCGAGAGAAGCTTTGGACAGTACGCTGAGTTTCCTTCAACATCATGGGTGGCTGATCAACTTTAAGTAAAAGTCAGCTAAGACCAACAAGAGAATTGAAATTTCTAGGTGTGCACATAAACACGTTGAGTTATATGGTTGTGCTTTCGGAAGAAAGATGCAAGAAAATCCAGGATTTAGTTTTGCTGGTTCAAAAAAAGGAGAAAATACAATTGCACCTTGCAATGCAACTGTTGAGGATGATGTCATCTACCGTAGAAGTGGTTCCATGGGCAAGATAGAAAATGAGAGTGTTGTAATGGGACTTACTGAAATATTCCAGGAAAAGTGTTCCATTATGGCATCAGATAAGACTGGCAAGAAAGACAAAGGATTCCCTTTATTGGTGGAAAAGCAAGCAAGTTCGATCGGTTGGGGAGCGCATTTGCTGGAAGAAGGTCGTCAAAGATTATGGTCCGTGCAAGAAAGAGAAAATATTCCTCAAATCAGTGCGAAATGAGAACAGTGTGGATGGCCATAGACAGTTTTCATGACAAATTACAGGGGAATCACTTAAGAGTGTTCTCGGACAATGCAGCGGTGGTGGCATATCTGAACCGCCAAGGGGGTACAAGAAGTCGAGCCATAATGATGGAAGTATCCCATATTATGAAGTGGGCAGAAAAGAATCTGAAATCTCTGACTGCTTTACATGTTCCTGGCAAAGACAATGTGCTAGCAGATTATCTAAGCAGGAATCAGGTCTTTCCTGGAGAATGGGAGCTGAATACAAAAGTTTTCCACTAAATAGTAGGAAGATTTGGGCAGCCAGAAATAGATCTCATGGCGACATGTCAGAATGCAAAGGTAGCCCAATTTTTTTCCAGGTATCATCTGCCTCAAACAAAGGGAGTAGATGAATCTCTCAAAAGTGGGTTTTCAAGATGGGGTACGTGTTTCCACCTTTTGCTCTGATCACCCGCGCCTTGAAGAAGATCAGGGAAGAAAGAGTGGAAGTTGTTGCGATTCTTCCTTGTTGGCCAAGAAGATCTTGGTTCCCAGCGGTACTGAGAATGGCAGTCGGGAAACAGTGGACATTGGTGGTTATTCCGAGTTGTTCGCTCGCTAGCTGCTTTTAGCCGCATTGCAAACGCTAGGCCGCCGCGCTCTGGGAGTGTATCTTAGCTTAGCAGAATAGCGAACGAAAGGTTAGCAGAATTGCTACTGAATAATTCCTTGCAGTTTCTGAGTAGCTCCAGACCTACTCCTAGATTGTGATGACTGCAGTCTGTTTAGTTCCTGGTTTGACGGCACAAACACGCCCTGCGTTTGGCCAGCCACTCCCCCGTTTCTTAAGCCACTCCTGCGTTTTTATCTGGCACGCCTGCGTTTTTTAGCATACTCCCTGAAAACGGCCAGTTTCCGCCCAGAAACACCCACTTCCTGTCAATCACACTACGATCACTCGAGCGATGAAAAAACGTCGCTCGAGCTTGTGCAAATCTCCAAAGTTTTGTGTTAAATTACTGAACACATGCGCGCTGCGTACCATGCGCATGCGCATTTTCCACCTAATCGCCCTGTTACAAAAAACGGCAACGAGTGAACAACTCGGAATGACCACCGTTACCAATACAACCAGGGTTGTTGCACCAGGGTCATCTATTGTATCCGGATCCGCAAAAGCTTCATTTGATGGCTTGGAGATTGAGCGGAAGTTATTGAGGAAAAAAGGATTATCTGATTTAGTAGTCTAGCTTTTTATTCAGTCTAGAAAGAAAGTATCTTCTAGGATATATTACAGAGCAACTTTTGTTGCTTGGGCGAATGACAAATTTGATGTAATCAAAGCTGAGATACCACAGGTCCTACAATTCCTGCATCATTAGTTTGCTAAAGGTTTGCCAGTATCTACAATCAAGGTTCAAATAGCGTCCGTAAGTGTCCTGTTGGACAGGAAATTATCAGAGGATGAGCTGGTAAAGAAATTCTGGCAGGCGATAAGAAGAATAAGACCTTTTTTTAGGTCGGTGTTACCATAATCGGACTTGAATCTAGTTCTTAATGCTTTTAATGAAGCCTCCTTTTGAGCCATCGGAACAAATTGATGTGAATCTATTAACTTGGAAGGTTGTGTTTCTCACCGCTATTACTTCTGCGAGGAGAGTTGGTGTATTTCAAGCATTGTGGGCAGAAGAACCGTATTTAAGGCTCTTTCCCGATAAGTTTGTTCTGAGAACCAACCCATCTTTTTTACCAAAAGTGGTGTCAACCTTTCATTATGAATCAGGAGATCGTCTTGCCATCATTCCTCTCTCAACCAGCTAATGAGAAAGAAGAAGAGTTACATATGCTTGATCTTGTAAAAAATGATTGTCATTGCTCCCGTACATTTCCAGATTTTTGTTGGATGGTTGGGTAGATAATCTTAAGGTGTATGGCCAGCTTTAACCTTGCATAGCTTTCTATCCAACTTGGTTTCACAATACAATGAAGAATACCTTTTGAAACATTCAGGTTATGACAGTGGTTCACAAAATTTTTAATCATGGCGCCCTAAAGTATCAGAATTATTTTCATGGCACCCCTAGGCAAAAGTTTCTTATTGAGATATTTAGAAATAAATATTAAATTAAGTAAATTGTGTTTATATGTCATCCTTAGGTTCAATTATGTAGTGAGGGACAAGATTTGCTTCTGATTATCCACTTGTTTTATGATTGGTAGCCACAAGCACTGGTTTTTCCTATTACATTAACCATAAATAATTTGAATTGTTCCTGAGCCAGCAATCCAAGGCACCCCTGCAAGTGCTTGAGGCACCCCATATGTATTCCAATGTCACTTTTATTTTCCAACCGCCAGTAAATTTACTGATAAAGAATTGGCAATTGTGCCACTAAGAAAAAAATCCTTTGACTGCAAATGTTTGATAAAATTATGAGTAAAGATTATGAACATCAGTTAGCAATATCTGCAATGTTTGATATGCAGTGCATTGTGTAAATGCTATTGTATTAACAAAAGCAAAGAGGCTGATTGGAGTTGGTCAGCTAAAGAAATATCTTTAAATCAACAGGATTTTCATTTACCATACACCCATACACCCAAATGGCAGTTTGTAAGGAGGCAGATGGTACTTTATTAGTACAGAGTGACTGTAAGAAAAAGAACACTTTTTACTGAAGAATTTTTTTATTTTATTTACTAACCTGATTAAAATCCTAAATAATATTGGGGTTCCATTGCTTTAGGATTCATGGGTGTTTACATTGTGGATTCATTTGCAGATACTGAGACGGGATGATCCTCTGAATTTTTCATTTTCATTGTATTTGCATTACCTCCTATGTCATTCTGTTTCTTTAGTGTTCCGTTTTAGTGTTCCGTTCTTATGTAGTCCCCCAAAAAAGTGTAGTGTCCAGTTCAAGCAATTTAAGGAGATAAGCAATGTCCGATTTAGTAGCAGGTTACCGCTAGAGGTTGTGATGCTCCAGAATTATGAATGGTGAGCTCCTCATGCGATGCGGTGGAGAGAAATCATCGGTCCAGCTTGCTATTGGAATCCTCCATAGACAGATGGTGATCTGGATTGAGATGGGGGTGGTTCGGACTTCCAGCAATAAATCCAGGCTTGGGTCCTGATGTACCTGACGCGTTTCGCTGCTGTCAGCTAGCAGCTTTTTCAAAGATACCTGACAAAGATTCGCTGACAGCAGCGAAACGCATCAGGTACATCACTACACTTTTTTGGGGGACTACATAAGAACGGACTTTCCACTCTTCAATCATTTCCAATTTCTGCTAACTTGGGTAACCTAACTAATGCATACAGCTCAAAATTGCATGTTTTTTACTTTTTATTGTATATTTCAATGTTGCATGCCTATGGTGTATTCACCACACTATTTTAGATATTTTAACATTAAAAAGTGTTATTAATATATTTAGATTATTGTTGGTACATCTTTTAAATTAGCGCAGCCTCTATTCTTGTTTTTTGTTTACCTTTGTGGGGGTGACTTCCCCGTTTCCGAGGCCGCAGCTTGGTGGAGCATCTCATACTTAAGGCGCCCGAGTATCCAGGGTAATCGAACTTTACATATCCCATGATCAACTGCCTGATCAGAGCTCTGGCACACACACAAAAAACTCCATAGTGGATGGTAGTGCTGTGCCACTGAGCGCCCCAAGGGGTTGAATGGGAAATAGGAATTCACTCTTGCAGGTTGTCTGAAATCTAAGCCTGCCTCCTCAGTATGCCAGAGCGGGAAGACGAGGATGATATCTCTTGATCATGTCCTATTTCACACTGCCCACAGTGCTATCTCCATTTGCTGGACAGGAACTCTGTTCTGAGAAAAGGGGCAAACAATTACACCTGGTACCAGAAAAGTAATAAAATCTCAGACTTTGTTTCCCTCAATCATGCACTGTGAGAGAGGAAGCATGACAGAATAGGTATATTAACAAAGCAAAATGTACAGCCAGTGGGGGTCATTCCGAGTTGATCGTAGCTGTGCTAAATTAAGCACAGCTACGATCATCTTCCCTGACATGCGGGGAGACAGGGCTAGTCCGCCCCGCATGTCAGTCCGGCCCCCCCTGCACAAGTACAAAAGTATCGCACAGCAGCAATGCTTTTGTACTTGTGGAGTAACTCCCGGCCAGCGCAGCTCCTGCGGCTGGCCGGGAGTTGATCGTCGCTGCCCCTGGTCGCATCGGCTGCGTATGACGTCACGCAGCTGCTGCGGCCCCCTCCCCACGGTCCGGCCACACCCTGCGTTGGCCAAACCGCGCCCCCATAACGGCGGCCAAACACCGCCGTGCCGCCCCCTCCCGCCCAGTGACCGCCTCTGCCTGTCAATCAGGCAGAGGCAATCGCAGGGAAACGACGGCCCTTGGCCGTCCGGCATGCACCGTCGAACTGCGGCACCGGCACATGCGCAATTCCGAACCGATTGCTGCGCTGCGATAAACTGAAGCGAGCGATCGGGTTGGAATGACCCCCAATGTTCATTCTCTTAAGGTAGCCACATGGCTGGGATGCTCCAACTTCTACCAGGAGAGACCTTACTCTGGGCATTATTCAATTCCTTAGGTTATCTCTGAACTTTGTTTTATCCATTTTATTTTTGTTGAAATTGTCTGTAATCTGTGTGTAATTTTTATTTAAAAACAATTTATTAGTTTTCAGAAATCCAAACATTACATTACACACAGTTATGGACATTGGGGGAAATTCAGAGATGGACACAGATTACTGCATACACAGCAAGATATGCGTTCATCTCCCCACATGCTGTGGGCCGCCCAGCACAGGGCAAGGCTGCCCAGCATGTGTTGTGCCGCCTCATGATGCATCCGCAGTTAAATTGCAGATGCATCAATTTAAGGTTGACCCCTGCAAGTACAGCCTGGCTGCTCTGTCAGGCGGTCCGCCATCATTTTTTTTAATCGCAGCGACAGTGTGTGACATCATGCAGCTGCCCCAAAAAAACTCCCGGCACGCCCTGGTTCGGCCTGCCATGCCTGTGAAACACTGTATCGCCGCCACCAAACACCTGCCGCTGTCAATCACCTTGCAGCCATGCGGTTTCGCTTTACTAAGAAGAATGACAACTCCTCTTGTTTTGTCTACTTAACTATATGGGATTATAAACTAATCCTTTTACTTTATAATCCTTTTTTACTTTTTATAATCTTTTTTTACCTTTTAATCCTTTATTACTGCTTGCCAGTGCTTTCTTTTTATAGTAAATTTTTCTTGTTTTTTGGGGATAGGGTATCACTAATATATATCGCATTGGATCATTCTTGGTGCCTGTCGGGACTCTGGCGTCGGCATTGTGACTGCCGGGACCCTGACAGGTGGCTCCGTGATTGCCTCCTATATATAGTGTGTGTGTATATATATATATATATATATATATATATAGATACTGTGCATCATCTATCTATCTATCTATCTATCTATCTATCTATCAATCAATCACATACTGTATCTGGAGTGGAAACCCCCCTGTAGAAATTCTGTGTTTAACCCTGAATGGGACTGTCCTATCATAAATTAGGGCACTTGGGAGATATATATGCCCTTGGGGAAGTTTTGAATAGGATATCAACTAGTGTGAAAGCAAAAAAGATGGCCTTTAGAAATACAAACAGACTCAAAATAATAACGACCAAGAGGTGTATCTTGACAGACGGAAGGATGCTAAGAAAGTGATCAGACGTGTAAAGGCAGAAGCTGAAGAGAAAATTAACTTTTTCTTAAGTTGTAAATACCAAATTGCTATCTAACAAATATTTAAAATGCCCGCTCTAATATATACTGTAGACGCCAGGCGCATCTTATTACCATATACGATAAAAGTGCACTGTACATCGCAAAAACACTACATCCCATAAGAGAGAACAATACACCCACACATTATCTGAGTTCCAAAGCTCATTGATGTATATATTTGTTATTAAAAGGATATGTATTCAATATATCAAAATGTACAGTATATATATATAGTTACATGGTTACAATTTATACAGTAAGCAGTTAATACAAACTAAATCAAATACATACAGTTACAGGCCAGCAAATACATCACCATATCTTTCTCATATAAAGTTTTCCCTCCATATCACTCTCTCTCTCTCTGTAAAATCATGTAGGCACTGGTCTGGCAGCACCTCCATCATCGTCTGGGACAAAACAGCAACTAACTCTCTAAGTCCTAGAAACTGCCTATATCACTCAGTGGGAGTATTCAGTCTGTTGATTTCGGTCTACTTCTATTGGTCCAGAAGCCAGACCTCTCAAGAACTCAACGGCTCATTGGTCAGAGTGAGGGCGTTTGTCCTGTGTTGCTGGCACATGTGTCTGCCCCCAGGGCCATGCTGTGGAACTAGTTTCAAGTATTCAAAAGGTCTTTTGTTCACTTTAGAATTTTGGCTCATATTCCTTCATTTAATCATATCTACTTGTTGCAATGAGCTACAACTTAATAACAAGCATCAACTTGATATACACATTAATCTGGTTGCTTTAATACCAAATACGACATGTCTATCTTGCTCTGCTACAATAATACACATACATGACGTTACTCCATTTTATAATTTTAAATCATTATGATGTCTGGCGCTTGATATTATTATAATTATGTGCTGTATGAAATATGTGTCGAATCCATCTCTGTGGCATATCCATGTAAATGCGTATGTTACCATATATTGCTGTGCTCGCTGCACGTATTTGCAAGCATAGCGACTCATAATGTGTGGAGTCTGTATGTTCTCTCTATGTAATATATTTGACTTCGACAAAGTATATCAGTGAAAGGAGAAAATCAAATGGAAGAATCATAAGACTTAAGACAGAGAGTGAGAATTTGGTGGAGGGAGGCAAGGCAATAGCATACCTCCTAACTTTCTTCTTACTGAAAGAGGGATACACGCGTGCCGAAAAGGGGGCATGGCCTATGTAAAGGTGCCGTGGCTTTGTAGAGGACCCGCGACCGTGAGCCACGCCCCGTTTTCGTCAGTAAGGGGGCATGCCAAGCGCTCCGTGAGCTGCTGGCATGCCCCCTCTCCTCTTGTCTCCACTTAATAGCGAGTGCAGGAGCCTCCCAACTGCCCCCCCCCACACACACACACTGCGGGACACTGCGAACCGTGGGTGGGACAGCGGGACAGTCCCAAAAAAAGGGACTGTCCCGCGAAAATCAGGACAGTTGGGAGGTATGCAACAGCAGATCATCTAATTATTTTTGCTCAGTATTTACTACAGAAGGAGAAGGGAAGGGGCCACAGTTAATTTGCAAAGACATTCATAAAAATAGGTAGATGAAAGTACATTTACAGAGAAGAAGGTCCTACCAGAACTTTCAAAACTGAAAGTAAATAAATCAATGGGGCCAGATGGGATACATCCAAGGATACTAAGGGGAAGATGTACTATGCGGGGCTAAAAGTGGAAAAGTGAGCCAGTGGAGAAGTTGCCTATGGCAACCAAACAGCATTGATGTAACATTTATAACTTGCATACTATAAAAGTATACAGAGCAGCTGCCAGGAGCAACTTTTCTCTACTAGTCACTATGTCACCCTAACGGCAACTTTTCCACTGGCTTACTTCTCCACTTTTATTACTGCTTAGTACATGTCAACATTTAAGAGTTAAAAGATGTGCTGGTGCACTATTAACAGAATTATTCAACCAGTCACTAGATACAGGTGCCATTCCAGAGGACTGGAAAAGAGCAAATGTACTTCCACTGCATAAAGGTGCCATTCCAGAGGACTGGAAAAGAGTGAATGTAGTTCTACTGCACAAAAGTGGAAGCACGTAACTACAGACCAGTAAGTCTTACATCAGTAGTAGGGAAAGTAATGTAAAAACTATTAAAAGAAAAAGTTGTGGAATATCTTAAATCAAACAATTTACAGGATCCAAAACAGCATGGATTTACTGGCGGGAGATCATGCCAAACGAATCTTATTGACTTTTTTTTCTCAGTGACAAAAATAATAGATCAAGGGGGGGGGGGGGCTGTAAATCTAGCATATCTAGACTCTAGAAAGGCATTTGCCAATATCCCACATCGCAGACTGCTAAATAAACTTGAAAGCATGGTGTTGGATTATAAAACAGTTAAATGGATAAGAACCTGGTTGCAAGATAGAAAACAGACAGTTGTAGTAAATGGAGTACAATCTATGGAGGGAAATGTTACCAGTGGAGTACCCCAGGAATCTGTACTTGGACCAGTTCTCTTTAATATCTTTGTTGGTGACATTGCAAATGGTATTGAAGGGAAAAAGTATGTCTGTTATCAGATGATACAAAGATATACAACAGGGTAGACATGCCAGGAGGGGTAAAAATAGGACATTAATTACCTACCGGTAAATCCTTTTCTCGTAGTCCGTAGAGGATGCTGGGGTCCACATTAGTACCATGGGGTATAGACGGGTCCACTAGAAGCCACTGGCACTTTAAGAGTTTAATAGTGTGGGCTGGCTCCTCCCTCTATGCCAGACTCAGTCTAGAAACTGTGCCCGAGGAGACGGACAACTTCGAGAGAAGGATTTTACACAGAAAGTGGCGAGATTCACACCAGCTCACACAAACAAGGCAAACCAAACTAACTAGCTTGAAAACTCAGCAACAGCTGAATAACATTACCGAACCAAGTAATAACGCAGTACTTAACAAAGAACAACGCAGTACTGAACCAAGTAACCACTGCCGGATAATGAAGCGCTGGGCAGGCACCCAGCATCCTCTATGGACTACGAGAAAGGGATTTACCAGTAGGTAATTAAAATCCTATTTTCTCTTACGTCCTAGAGGATGCTGGGGTCCACATTAGTACCATGGGGATGTACCAAAGCTCCCAGATCGGGAGGGAGAGCGCGGATGCTCCTGCAGAACTGATTGACCAAATTTTAGGTAATCAGCGGCCAAAGTATTGAACTTGTAGAACTTAGCAAACGTGTTCGACCCAGACCAAGTAGCCGCTTGGCAAAGCTGTAAAGCCGAGACACCCCAGGCAGCCGCCCAGGAAGAACCCACTTTACGAGTAGAGTGGGCCTTAACAGATTCTGGACACGGCAATCCTGCCGTAGAATATGCATGCTGGATCGTGAACCTGATCCAGCGAGGGATCGTCTGCTTAGAAGCAGGACACCCAATTTTCTTGGGATCATACAGGACAAACAGAGAGTACGATTTTCTGTGACGAGCAGTTCTCTTCACATACATTTTCAGAGCCCTTACAACATCCAAGGACTTTGATGGAATTGAGGAGTCAGTAGCAACTGGCACCACAATAGGTTGATTGATATGAAATGCTGACACAGCCTTTGGAAGGAAGTGCTGACGTGTCCGGAGTGTCACAACTGAGGGTCTGGGCTGACAGGAGGAAGCCTCAGTTGTAGGGGCTGGGATGAACTTAAACTTAGAAGGTTTAATCAGACCCCTGGACATGTAAGTGTAGTGGAGAAGGATCACCCGAAGGTGTGACCATGACAACCAGGGTTTAAAAGTCAATAAAAGTTTTATTAACAAACTCCGTATTTTGCACAGCAGTAAATAAAGAATAAACAGTGATAAAATGGTACAGTTCCTGGATCACTAAGATCTTGGCTGGAGCCACAGAGCACTGGTAGGATATGGATCAGATGTTAAAGTCCCATAGATGGATTGTCCTTACCAGGCCTGTCTGTAGTAGTGAGGATAGCCGAGGAACACGTCAGCAGATGTAACTCTTGGAGCTGGATCACTGTAGCTGAAAGGACTGCTGTGAATGCTGGATGGAACCAGCCAGATGATGTAAACACGGAGTGGATGCTGGATGGAACCAGCCAGGTGATAGGATGAAGCTAGGGAGCGTGGATACTGGAAAGATGAAAGGTGGTTACCGATGGTTTGTGGATACTGCTGGTATGGAGGTATCCGTTGGAACAACACCGGCACTTTAAGTAAGCTGGATACTGCTGGAAGCTGATCGCTGGAAGCAGATGGTTTGTAGCTGGAAGCTGGAGTAGTCACGGAGGACTGCAGAGTCAGGCTGCACCGCAAGATGGAAAGCAGGTGCGGGTCTCTTAGTGGCTGCTGGTAACAGGAGCTGGAAACCTGGAGAAACAATCACAGGAGAGAGAGAGACTGGAACAAGGTTTGACAACCAAAGCACTGACCTCTTCCTGGCCCAGGCACAGGATACTTATACCTGCAGCAAGGCAGGCATTGGCTGGGCAATTATGCAGATTCCAGAAGCAGCGGATTGGTGGAAACTGAGGCATGTGATAGAAACCAACATGGCTGCGCCCATGTTAGCACTTGGAGGGAAAGTTAGTTTGAGAAACCATGTGGAGATTCGGCAGTAATGGCGGCGCAGACCGCGGAGGGCAGGAGACGTCACACTGGCAACCTGCACACTGGAACCACATGGATGACAGCGGAGATCGCGGCAGACATGAAATGCCACACTGACAATCAGTAATCCGGAAACACAGGAGCGGCGGCGGAGGCCGCAGAGGCTGGAGACGCCAAACGTGATGCCGCTGTGACAGCATCTCAGAGTGACAGGAGGGAGATGTAGAGCATGGACATCAGTAACACAGGTGAGATCTGGCCCTGGAACGCTGAGCCAGCCTCAGGAGACATCTAAATGGCAAATAATGGCGTCCAGATACCCGGATCGTGACAGCACCCCTCCCTTTAGGAGTGGCCCCAGGACACTTCTTAGGCTTCTGAGGAAATTTAGAGTGGAAATTCCGGACCAAGGCAGGAGCATGGACATCCGAAGCATTTGTCCAAGAGCGTTCTTCAGGACCATAGCCCTTCCAGTCGATAAGATATTGCAACTGACCGTAACGGAAACGTGAATCCAGAATCTTGGCAACTTCATACTCAACTCCCCGTTGAGTCTGGACTTTAGGAGCCGGAGGTAGTGCAGAATGAAAGCGATTCAGAATCAGTGGTTTCAGAAGGGAAACATGGAATGTCCTAGGTATTTTCAAGAAGGGAGGTAACTGGAGTCTGTAAGCAACAGGATTGACGACTTGTTCAACTCGAAAAGGACCGATGTAACGAGGTGCAAACTTCATGCTGGGAACACTTAACCTCAGATTCTTCGTAGATAACCACACACGATCACCCACCTTAAGAGCAGGAACTGCCCTACGCTTCCTATCCGCAAACTTCTTGTATCTAAATGATGCTTTGAGCAGAGCCGCTCGTACATTTTTCCAGTTATTTGAAAACTGGCGTAAGGTGATATCCACTGCTGGTACCGAAGTTGCTGGAAGCGGCTGGAATTCTGGAACTTTAGGGTGGAATCCATAGTTAATGAAGAATGGTGTTGAAGAAGATGAGGAATGATATTGGTTGTTATGGCTGAACTCGGCCCAGGGAAGGAGTTGAACCCAGTCGTCTTGAGAGGAAGATACATAGATGCGGAGGAAGGCCTCCAAGTCCTGATTCACCCTCTCAGTTTGACCATTGGTCTGAGGATGGTAAGCTGTAGAAAACTTTAATTTGACTTGGAGGGCTTGACACAAACTTCGCCAGAACTTGGCTACAAATTGTACTCCTCTATCAGAGATGATCTCTTCAGGAAGACCGTGAAGTCGGAAGATTTCTTGAATGAATACTTGAGCCAACTTGGAAGCTGACGGAAGACCGGTGAGAGGAATGAAATGTGCCATCTTGGTGAATCGGTCAACTACCACCCAGATGGTATTAAACTTGTTGCACATAGGCAGGTCTGTAACAACGTCCATCGACAAATGGGTCCATGGTCGACGGGGAACGGATAATGGAACCAGTTGCCCCGCAGGTGACTGGCGGGATACTTTGTGTTGGGCACATTTTGGGCAAGATGCAATAAACTCCATGACGTCCTTCTTCAGAGTTGGCCACCAATAAGACCTAGAGATAAACTCAAGGGTTTTCTGAATGCCTGTATGTCCGGCAAAACGGGAAGCATGGGCCCAATGCATGAGCTTCTTCCTTAATACCGGTTTCACAAAACTTTTCCCTGGTGGGGGCGTAGAGTCCATCCTTACCGTGGAGAATGCCAACGGATTAATAATAGGATGCTTGTCAGAAGACTCCGACTCATTTTCTTGCTCCCAAGAGCGGGAAAGGGCATCGGCCTTGCGATTCTGAGAGCCCGGACAGAACTGGAGTTTAAAGTCGAACCTGGAAAAGAAAAGTGCCCATCTGGCCTGACGAGGGTTAAGACATTGTGCGCCTTTCAGATATAAAAGATTCTTGTGGTCGGTGAGTATGGTAACTGAATGAGAAGCTCCCTCCAACAGATATCTCCACTCCTCTAGAGCGAGTTTGATTGCCAGCAACTCCTGATCGCCAATGGCATAGTTGCGCTCAGCTGGGGAGAACTTCCGGGAGAAGAAACTGCAAGGATGTAGATGACCATCTTTAGCTCTCTGGGATAACACTGCTCCTACTCCAACGGAGGAGGCATCCACCTCTAGGATGAAAGGAGAGTCGATGTCAGGCTGTTTCAAAACCGGAGCAGAGATGAATCGTTGCTTTAAAAGATGAAAAGCTTGCGTAGCTTCTTCAGACCACTTGGACGGATTAGCACCCTTCTTAGTCAACGCAGTGATAGGCGCCACAATGGTGGAAAAGTCTCGTATAAACTTTCTGTAGTAATTGGCGAATCCTAAAAACCTCTGGACCCCTTTGAGGGTTAAGGGTATCGGCCAATTCTGGATTGCTTGTAGTTTCTCAGGATCCATCTCTAGTCCGGAACCGGACACAATGTAGCCTAGAACAGAGTGGATTTGACTTCAAAAACACACTTCTCTAATTTGCAATAGAGATGATTGACTTGGAGACGGGACAGAACCTCCTTTACCCAGAAACGATGTTCCTCTAGATTATTGGCAAAGATGAGTATATCATCTAGATAAACCACGACATGGCGATATAAGATGTCTCTGAAGATCTCATTCACGAAATGCTGGAAGACAGCTGGAGCATTACTTAATCCGAAGGGCATGACGAGGTACTCATAATGTCCATCACGGGTGTTAAAGGCGGTCTTCCACCCGTCACCCTCTCGGATCCGGATGAGATTGTAGGCACCCCTCAAATCCAACTTTGTAAAGATGGTTGCTCCGCTAACTCTATCGAAGAGTTCTGTAATCAAGGGTAAAGGATATCGGTTCTTAACGGTAATGTCATTCAAGCCTCTGTAGTCGATGCACGGCCGCAGGCCACTGTCTTTCTTCTTCACGAAGAAGAAACCTGCACCTGCTGGGGAAGAAGGTCGGATGAAACCCTTTGCCAGATTCTCCTTAATGTATTCTTCCATAGAATGCGTCTCTGGTATGGACAACGGGTAAGTTCGGCCTCGAGGTGGAACCTTCCCTGGGATGAGATCAATTGGACAGTCCCATTCCCTATGAGGAGGAATGATGTCAGCAGAAGCTTTATTGAACACGTCCATGTAGTCTCGATATGGAGGAGGTGGAACATCAGACGACCTAGAGGAGGAAGAACAAACAGGAAGCACTTTGGACAAACAGGTCTCAGCACAGGAGGGACCCCATGCTAGTATTTGCGTAGTCTTCCAGTCAATCGATGGGTTGTGGAGACGAAGCCATGGAAGGCCCAAAACCACTGGATGTGTGGCTCTTGGAATCACTAAAAAAGAAATAAATTCTGAATGAAGAACTCCTACTTTCAGACGAACTGGTAGAGTCCTTAGAGAAATAACTGCATCAAAAATCTTACTGCCATCCACGGCAGTCAAGGAAATGGATGAGGAAAGTCTCTCGGTGGGTAGGGACCACCGTTTAACATATGCTTCAGTTATGAAATTCCCAGCTGCTCCGGAATCTAGGAGGGCAATGACGTTCCTATAACGTTGAGCAATTTGAAGCGAGACTGGGAGATTACAATCATGAGGAGATGGAGAGGAAAGCATTACTCCTAGCCGGCCCTCTCCTTGGCGAGCTAGGACTTGAAGTTTTCCCGGACGTTTGGGACAAGCATTGATTGCGTGAGACGGAGCTGCACAGTAAAGACAGAGGGACTCGGAAAGACGTCTTCGGCGCTCAGCAGGAGATGGACGGGAACGACCAATTTGCATGGGTTCATCTTTGGATGGAGACGGTTGACGAGGAGGAGCAGCAGAAGATTTTGGAGTAGAAGACCTTCCCCGCTCAGTTGCTCTTTCTCTGAACCGTAGATCAACTTTTGTGCATAAAGAGATTAGCTCATCCAACTTAGAGGGCAAGTCTCTGGTAGCTAACTCATCCTTGATGCGTTCTGATAAGCCATGCCAGAATGCAGCATACAGGGCTTCGTCGTTCCATGCCAATTCGGATGCCAGGATCTTGAACTGTATAAGATACTGTCCCACAGTACGCGTTCCTTGGCGTAAACGGAGAATCTCAGAAGAAGCTGAAGTTATTCGGCCTGGCTCGTCGAAGATGCGCCTGAATGTTGTTACAAAGTCAGTATAAGAGGACAGCAGGGTATCAGACTTCTCCCATAAAGGTGATGCCCAATCAAGGGCTGAGCCACTAAGAAGGGAAATAATATAGGCAATTTTAGTACGGTCACTGGGAAAACTGCCGGGTTGTAGCTCAATTTCACATTGATTGAGAAATCCCCTGCAGAATCTTGGAGATCCATCAAATTTTGCTGGCGTTGGAAGATGAAGACGTGGAGCAGAAATGGGTAAGGTGGGTGGGGTTACAGCTGGTGTCACTGTGGTGGACGCACCGGATGCGCCAGATCCACGGAGGGTCGTTTGGATCCCATCCAGCCGAGTAGAGAGATCCTGGAGACAGCGGATAAGGTGGCCTTGTGCAGCCTCCTGATGTTCGAGTCTGGCTGCCAGTTCTTGCATCGGCCTGGCCGCTTGATCTTGGTCTCCGGCTGGATTCATATGGTCAGTGCTTACTGTCACAACTGAGGGTCTGGGCTGACAGGAGGAAGCCTCAGTTGTAGGGGCTGGGATGAACTTAAACTTAGAAGGTTTAATCAGACCCCTGGACATGTAAGTGTAGTGGAAAAGGATCACCCGAAGGTGTGACCATGACAACCAGGGTTTAAAAGTCAATAAAAGTTTTATTAACAAACTCCGTATTTTGCACAGCAGTAAATAAAGAATAAACAGTGATAAAATGGTACAGTTCCTGGATCACTAAGATCTTGGCTGGAGCCACAGAGCACTGGTAGGATATGGATCAGATGTTAAAGTCCCATAGATGGATTGTCCTTACCAGGCCTGTCTGTAGTAGTGAGGATAGCCGAGGAACACGTCAGCAGATGTAACTCTTGGAGCTGGATCACTGTAGCTGAAAGGACTGCTGTGAATGCTGGATGGAACCAGCCAGATGATGAAAACACGGAGTGGATGCTGGATGGAACCAGCCAGGTGATAGGATGAAGCTAGGGAGCGTGGATACTGGAAAGATAAAAGGTGGTTACCGATGGTTTGTGGATACTGCTGGTATGGAGGTATCCGTTGGAACAACACCGGCACTTTAAGGAAGCTGGATACTGCTGGAAGCTGATCGCTGGAAGCAGATGGTTTGTAGCTGGAAGCTGGAGTAGTCACGGAGGACTGCAGAGTCAGGCTGCACCGCAAGATGGAAAGCAGGTGCGGGTCTCTTAGTGGCTGCTGGTAACAGGAGCTGGAAACCTGGAGAAACAATCACAGGAGAGAGAGAGACTGGAACAAGGTTTGACAACCAAAGCACTGACCTCTTCCTGGCCCAGGCACAGGATACTTATACCTGCAGCAAGGCAGGCATTGGCTGGGCAATTATGCAGATTCCAGAAGCAGCGGATTGGTGGAAACTGAGGCATGTGATAGAAACCAACATGGCTGCGCCCATGTTAGCACTTGGAGGGAAAGTTAGTTTGAGAAACCATGTGGAGATTCGGCAGTAATGGCGGCGCAGACCGCGGAGAGCAGGAGACGTCACACTGGCAACCTGCACACTGGAACCACATGGATGACAGCGGAGATCGCGGCAGACATGAAACGCCACACTGACAATCAGTAATCCGGAAACACAGGAGCGGCGGCCGCAGAGGCTGGAGACGCCAAACGTGATGCCGCTGTGACAGCATCTTAGAGTGACAGGAGGGAGATGTAGAGCATGGACATCAGTAACACAGGTGAGATCCGGCCCTGGAACGCTGAGCCAGCCTCAGGAAACATCTAAATGGCAAATAATGGCGTCCAGATACCCGGATCGTGACACGGAGCTCAGCTCTATCTTCATGGAAGATCAAGTAGGGACTTTTACAAGACAAAGCCCCCAACTCCGACACACGTCTAGCAGAAGCTAAGGCCAACATAGTGACAGCCTACCATGTGAGAAACTTGACCTCAACCTCCTGTAGAGGCTCGAACCAATCCGATTGGATGAACTGCAATACCACATTAAGATCCCAGGGCGCCGTAGGCAGCACAAAGGGAGGCTGGATGTGCAGAACCCCTTTCAAGAAAGTCTGAACCTCAGGGAGGGAAGCCAGTTGTTTCTGGAAGAACATGGATAAGGCCAAAATATGGACCTTTACGGATCCCAACCTCAGGCTCATGTCCACACCTGCTTGTAGGAAGAGGAGAAATCATCCCAGTTGAAACTCCGCCATAGGAAACTTCTTGGATTGACACGAAGCTACATACCGTTTCCAAATACGATGGTAATGTTTAGACGTTACTCCTTTCCTAGCCTGTATCAGGGCAGTAATAACCTTGTTTGGAATGCCCTTCCGAGCTAGTATCTGGCGTTCAACCTCCATGCCGTCAAACATAGCCGCGGTAAGTCTTGATAGGTGAACGGCCCCTGTTGCAGCAGGTCCCTCTGAAGAGGGAGGAGAGGCCTCGGGTCTTCGAGCAGTAGATCCAGAAGGTCCATGTACCAAGCCCTTCTTGGCCAAAATGGAGCGCTGAGGATTGCCTGAACTCTTGTTCTCCTTATGAGCTTTAGAATCCTTGGAATGAGTGGAAGTGGAGGGAACACGTACACCGACTGGAGCACCCACAGAGTCACCAGGGCGTCCACAGCCACTGCTTGCGGGTCTCTTGACCTAGAACAATACCTCCAAAGCTTCTTGTTGAGACGGGAGGCCATCATGTCTATTTGAGGTACACCCAAAAGATTTGTCACCTTCGTGAACACCTCCGGATGGAGTCCCCACTCTCCTGGATGGAAATTGTGTCTGCTGAGGAAGTCTGCTTCCCAGTTGTCTACTCCCGGAATGAAAATTGCTGACAGCGCCAACGTGTGATTTTCTGCCCAGAGGATGATTCTTGTTACCTCCGACATTGCAGCTCTGCTCTTCGTTCCACCCTGTCGGTTTATAAAGGCCACCATCGTTACATTGTCCGACTGCATTTGAATGGCCCGATCTCGCAGAAGATGTGCCGCTTGGAGAAGACCGTTGTACACGGCTCTTAGCTCCAGAATGTTTATTGGAAGACTGGATTCCAGACTTGACCACCTTCTTTGGAATGTTTCCCCTTGAGTGACTGCGCCCCATCCCCTGAGACTTGTATCCGTGGTTAGAAGGATCCAGTCCTGAATCCTGAACCTGTGGCCCTCCAGAAGGCGAGGCATTTGCAGCCACCAGAGGAGTGAAATCCTTGCTTTCGGCGACAGACGTATCCTCTGCTGCATATGTAGATGAGAACCCGACCACTTGTCTAGGAGGTCCAGTTGGAAGGATCGAGCATGAAATCTGCTGTACTGTAGAGTCTTGTAGGAGGCAACCATCTTTCCCAGAAGGCGAATGCACTGATGAAACGATACCCGGGCAGGCTTCAAGATATCCCGGACCATCGATTGTATCACCAACGCTTTCTCCACCGGTAGAAACACCCTCTGCACTTCCGTGTCGAGGATCATCCCCAGGAAAGACAATCTCCTCGTCGGTTCCAAATGTGACTTTGGAAGGTTCAGGATCCAACCATGTTCCCTTAGCAGACGAGTCGTGAGAGCAATGGACTGCAACAACCTCTCCCTGGATGATGCCTTTATCAGCAGATCGTCCAGATATGAAATTATGTTCACTCCCTGTCTGCGGAGGAGACCCATCATCTCTGCCATCACCGTGGTGAACACCCTCGGTGTCTGATATCCCTGGATATCCCTTGATATCCAGGGATACCAGAAACTCTCCCTCCTCCAGACCTGAGATCACAGCTCTCATAGACTCCATTTTGAATTTGAACTCCCTCAAATAAGGGTTTAACGATTTCAAGTTCAAAATCGGTCTGACCAAACCATCCGGTTTTGGTACCACGAAAAGGTTTGAATAGTAACCCATGTGTTGCATATGAGGTGGAACTGGAACAATGACCTTCTGACATTTCCAATTTTTGAATGGCTTCCTGTAGGATAGCCCTGTCTGTCAGTAAAGCTGGCAAGCCTGATTTAAAGAATCGGTGAGGCTGCAGTTCTTGAAACTTCAGTCTGTACCACTGGGACACAATATCCTGTACCCAGGGATCCAGGCCGGACGACACCCAGACGTGGCTGAAACGTCTGAGTCTCGCACTCACCAACCCGTTCTCCAGGCTGTGCGGTCCACCATCATGCTGAGGATTTTGAGAAACCAGAAGCAGGCTTCTGGTCCTGGGAGCCTGCAGGATCAGGTTTCTTGGATTTTGCCCGGCCACCTCTAAAGAAAGTGGTAGGAGGCTTGGACTTTTTCCGTCTTAGCCGTCTGAAAGGACTGCAATGCCGAGGAAGAAAAGGGTTTCTTCGTAGAAGGAGAAGCTGAGGGAAGAAAAGGTGACTTACCCGCGGTAGCCGTGGAAATCCACGCATCCAACGCTTCCCCAAATAGAGTCTGACCTGTGAAGGGTAGGTTCTCCACCCTTCTTCTGGATTCCACGTCTGCCGACCATTGGCGTAGCCAGAGTCCCCTGCGAGCTGAGATCGACATGGAAGATATTCTTGCATTCAGCGTACCCAGGTCCTTCATGGACTCCACCATGAAACCCGCAGTATCCTGTATGTTACATAATAACAGTTCAATGTCACTTCTATCCATTGTATCTATGTCTTCTAGTAACGTGCCTGACCATTTTACTATAGCTTTAGAAATCCAGGCACAGGCAATAGTAGGCATCCCTGAAGCAGTGTATATGGATTACAGTGTAGTGTCAGTTTTACGATCAGACTGTTCTTTTAACGCGGTAGATCCGGGAACAGGTAACACTACTTTTTTGACAGCCTGGAAACAGATGCGTCAACTATGGGCGGGTTTTCCCATTTTTTTCTATCCTCCTCAGAGAAGGAAAAAGCAACCAGAACCCTCTTGGGAATCTGGAATTTTTTCTCTGGGGTTTCCCAGGATTTTTCAAATAGAGCGTTTAATTCTTTAGACGCAGGGAAGGTTAGCGAGGCTTTCTAATTGTCTGTGAAGTAAGCCTCCTCAACCTACTTAGGTGGTGTGTCAGTAATGTTTAATACATCTCTAATGGCCTCAATCATGAGCTGCACCCCCTTTGCAAGGGATGCCGCCCCCCTCAGCACATCCCCATCACGTCTACTGTATCAGAGTCGGTATCCGTGTCGGCTTGCGTAATCTGGGCAAGTGCACATTTCTTTGGGTATATGCTAGGGGCTTAAGAAGTAATAAGAACAGAACCTGACCAAACTGCCATAGAATTCTTTAAAACCTGAGTTTCAGACACAGTGGGGTATATTTACTAAGCTCCCGATTTTGACCGAGATGGTGTTTTTTCTTCAAAGTGTCATCTCGGGAATTTACTAAACTCAAATCTCGGCAGTGATGAGGGCATTTGTATTTTTTTGGAAGTCAAAGGAAAAAAATATGAATGAATACACCATCGGTCAAATACGACTGTTTTTTGATACAACTCGGTAATTTACTAAAAAGTGTATTTCACGAACACTGCCGGCAATAGCCAAACACTGCCGTGAAAAAATACAAATCGTAAAAAAAAGCAGATTTAAACAGACCTGCTTTTTTTTACCGTGTTCTGATAGGCATGCACGGATCCATGAGATCCGCGCATGTTTATCAGTGGGAAGGGGTGGGAAAGTGTTAAATTTTCAGGAAAAAAATGCGTGGAGTCCCCCCTCCTAAGCAAAACTAGCCTCGGGCTCTTTGAGCCGGACCTGGTTGAAAAAATACGGGGGACAAAAAGCGTAGGGGTCCCCCGTATTTTTGAAACCAGCACCGGGCTCCACTAGCCAGGTACATAATGCCACAGCCGGGGGACACTTTTATACTGGTCCCGGCGGCCCTGGCATTACATACCCAACTAGTCACCCCTGGCCGGGGTACCCTGGAGGAGTGGGAACCCCTTAAATCAAGGGGTCCCCCCCTCCAGCCACCCAAGGGCCAGGGGTGAAGCCCGAGGCTGTCCCCCCCATCCAAGGGCGGCGGATGGGGGGCTGATAGCCTTTTGATAAAAATGTGAATATTGTTTTTAGTAGCAGTACTACAAGTCCCAGCAAGCCTCCCCCGCAAGCTGGTACTTGGAGAACCACAAGTACCAGCATGCAGTGGAAAACCGGGCCCGCTGGTACCTGTAGTACTACTACTAAAAAAATACCCCCACTCCTCCAGGGTACCCCGGCCAGGGGTGACTAGTTGGGTATGTAATGCCAGGGCCGCCGGGACCAGTATAAAAGTGTCCCCCGGCTGTGGCATTATGTACCTGGCTAGTGGAGCCCGGTGCTGGTTTCAAAAATACGGGGGACCCCTACGCTTTTTGTCCCCCGTATTTTTGGAACCAGGACCAGGCGCAGAGCCCGGTGCTGGTTTATGAAATATGGGGGAACCCCTGTCATTTTTTTCACCATATTTTGTCAACCAGGACCGGCTCAAAGAGCCCGAGGCTGGTTTAGCTTAGGAGGGGGACCCCACGCATTTTTTTTTTTAAAGATTTGTAACAATGTTATTTTTTTTACGAAAGGTGCACAATGAAGCCCTGCACGGATCTCACAGATCCGGCCGAGATTCATTGTGTTAATGTCGGCAGTGTTTTACTATTCACTCCCGTAAAACACTGCCAAAAAATACGAATGACATCGACATCGGAAAACACGAAAATGCAGAATACGACAGCTTAGTAAATTAGTCGTAATAAATTCAAAAAGTAGCAAATTTACACTTTCGATGTCATTCGTGTTTGAACTTTAACCTCATTCTGAAAAATACGAATTTTAGTAAATATACCCCAGTATGAGCCACCCTAGTAGCAATCTGAGAGATCATTCCCTTAATTGAAGTCAGCCATTCTGGCTCAGAGATAGAAGCCTGAGACAAGACATTACATTCCTTTGTACAGGGAATGGATTCCTCTGGAGAAGAAACTTCCTCTGCAGCATAAGACACAGAGTCCCTGGACATGGCTATGTGAGAGAACATACACCCATACACACACACACACAGGGAAAGTCAGACACAGTTTTCCCCCCAAGTACCTTCAGAGAAACACAGAGCTTGGAGCCAGCACACACACAGCGCTTAATTAGGCAGTTGTAAACAAAATATACGTTATGGTAAGAACTTACCGTTGATAACGTTATGTCTCCTATGTCCACAGGTTTCCACAGGATAACAATGGGATATGATGGAGCAACAGCGGATTGGCACCAAACGATCACAAGCTTTCATGCCTCCCAAAATGCAACGGGCTCGTCCATATATCCCCGCCCACTGGCTCAGTCAAATCAGTTGTATTCCAAAGCATTTAGGCAGGAGCATTATGTAGATCTCTATTCGGGCAAGAAGAACACACATGCACACCCTTCCATGCAAGAGGGAAGAGGTTAGTGAGTATAAAGATTCTCAAATCAGGTGTGTCAGGGTGGGATCCCTGTGGAAACCTGTGGACATAGGAGAAATATGGTTATCAACGGTAAGTTCTTACCATAACGTATATTTCTCTGGCAGGGTCCACAGGTTATCCACAGGATAACAATGGGATTTCCCAAAGCAATTTTTAGTGGTGGGGATGCTCCTGATTAGACAGGAGAATCCTATGCCCGAATTCAGCGTCATGAGAGGCAAAAGTATCCAAGGCATAATGTCTAATGAATGTGTTAATGGAAGACCATGTGGCTGCCTTACATATCTGTTCTGCTGAAGCACCATGTTGTGCTGCCCATGAAGGACCTACCTTACATGTAGAGTGAGCAGAAACATATGCCGGAACAGGGAGATCAGCTCGAGAATATGCTTCTGAAATCGTCATTCGAAGCCATCTTGCTAGCATCTGTTTAGTAGCAGGCCATCCCCTCTTGTGAAATCCGTAGAGAATGAAGAGAGAATCTGTCTTCCTGATGGCACTGGTACGATCCACGTAGATTCTTAATGCACGGACTACGTCAGCGACGCTTCTCCCGCAGAAAGTCCCGACACCTGATAAGCCGGGACTACAATTTCTTCATTAAGGTGAAACTTAGAGACCACCATAGGAAGATAACAAGACCTGGGGGGTAATTCCAAGTTGATCGCAGCAGGAATTTAGTTAGCAATTGGGCAGAACCATGTGCACTGCAGGGGAGGCAGATTTAACATGTGCAGAGAGAGTTAGATTTGGGTGTGGTGTGTTCAATCTGCAATCTAAATTGCAGTGTAAAAATAAAGCAGCCAGTATTTACCCTGCACAGAAATAAAATAACCCACCCAAATCTAACTCTCTCTGCACATGTTAAATCTGCTTCCCCTGCAGTGCACATGGTTTTGCCCAATTGCTAACTAAATTCCTGCTGCAATCAACTTGGAATTACCCCCCTGGTTCTGATCACTGCTTTATCTGGATAAAAAATCAGAAAAGGAACCTTACATGACAGCGCTCCTAAATCTGACACTCTTCTAGCCGATGTCATAGTCAGTAGAAAGAGTACTTTAGCTGTCAACCATTTAAGATCTACTTTATTAAGTGTTTCAAACGGAGCACCCTGAAGGGCTTTGAGGACCAGACTTAAATCCCAAGGTACTGCAGGAGGAACAAGAGGTGGTTGAATGCGCAGCATTCCCTGGAATAAAGTACGCACATCCTGTAAAGTGGCAATTTTCTTTTGGAACCAGTCAATGCTGATACTTGAACTCTGAAGGAAGCCACCTTCAAACCCTTATCCATTCCTGCCTGAAGGAAATCCAAGATTTTGGATCCATACATCTTTCACTACACCAATGAATATAAGCTTGCCATATTCGGTGATAAATGCGAGCTGAGGAAGGTTTCCTTGATCTGAGCATAGTTTGAATTACCTGTTGTGAGAATCCTCTTGACTTCAGGATAGAGGTTTCAACAGCCACGCTGTCAAAGACAGCCAATCCAGATGCCTGTGATAACAAGGACCCCGCATCAGTAGATCTGGACGTTGAGGGAGCAGAATTGGAACATCCAATGACATCCTCTGCAGATCTATGTACCAATGCCTTCTGTGCCAAGCCGGAGCTATCAGAATCATGGCACCCTTTGCTTGCTTTATTTTCCTCACCACCCTCGGTAGCAGGGAGATTGGAGGAAACAGATACGCCAGATGAAAATCCCATTTCACTGACAGGGCGTCCACAAAGATTGCTACGGGATCCTTTGTTCTTGACCCGTATGCCGGAACTTTGTTGTTCAGACGGGATGCCATGAGGTCTATCTCTGGCAACCCCCACTTGTCTAATAGAGTCTGAAAGACCTCCGGGTGTAGAGCCCATTTGCTTGCTTGAATAGTGTGTCGACTGAGAAAGTCCGCTTCCCAGTTTAGGACTCCTGGAACGAACACTGCGGACAATGCTGGAAGATGGAGTTCTGCCCACCTTAGTATGTGACTTACCTCCTTCATTGCTTTTTGGCTGCGAGTTCCTCCCTGATGGTTGAGGTACGCTACTGCCATTGCATTGTCTGAACGGATCTGGACTCGTTTTCCTTACAGAATGTCCTTTGCCTGAATCAGTGCCATGTATATGGCCCGAAGTTCCAACAGGTTTATTGGCAGGCGACTTTCTTCTGTGGTCCATTGTCCCTGGAACCATAATCTTCCGGACACTGCTCCCCAGCCCACTGGCATCCATTGTTAGGATCTCCCAATCTGATATCCAAAAGGGTCTTCCCTTGTCTAGATGGGATGTCTGTAGCCACCGGGCTAATGACATTTTTACCTTTACTGGAAGTACCATCATTTGTTTCTTTATTGTCTGATGTATTCCCTTCCTTCTTGTCAGAATCAGATGTTGCAGAGGTCTTTAGTGGAATTGTGCATATTCCACCATGTCGATTGTTGACACCATCAACGCCATCACTCGCACTGCTGCGTGAATTGATATTGTCTGACTGTGTATTAATTCCTATGTCATTAACTGCACCTTGGATATCTTTTCCTGAGGTAAAAATATTTTCTGCAGACTTGAATCCAATACAGCCCCCAAGTGAATCATCCATTGTGACGGAATCAGAGATGACTTTGCCCAATTTATGAGCCATCCGTGTTTCTGTAGACAATTTGTTGTCTGTTGGAGATGGCTCAAGAGCAATTCCTGGGATTGCGCCAGGATTAAAAGATTGTCGAGATATGGAAAAATCCTTATCCCCTGCTTGCGGAGATAAGCTGCCATAACTACCATGATCTTGGTAAATACTCTGGGGGCTGCGACTAACCCAAAGGGTAAGTCCTGGAACTGAAAATGTTGCTGGAGGATGGAAGGAGGATGGCAAACCTGAGGTAGCACTGATGGGACAATGCTATAGGCACATGCAGATAAGCATCCTGTATATCCAGAGATACCATGTAATCCCCTGGTTCCATGGCCAAAACTGTGGAGCGTAACGTCTCCATGTGGAACCTTGGGACCCAAATGTATTTGTTTAACATTTTGAGGTTGAGAATTGGCCAGAATGACCCATTTGGCTTCTGAACCAAAAAAAGGTTGGAGTAAAAACCCTGCCCCCGTTGTGCCGGGGGTACTGGAATAATTACCCCGGACTGAAGCAATTTCTGAACTGCTTCTTGCAGTGCTCTGGCCTTCGCCTCTATATGAGACGGGCTGGTGCAAAAAAACCTTTGAGGAGGCTGCTTCTTGAAAGGGAAAACATAACCCAGAGATACCACTTCTTGCACCCAAGCATCTGTCGTCGACTGATGCCATGTGTGCAAACTGAAGAAGTCGGCCCCCTACCTTGGGGTCCCCCAGGTGGAGGCCCGCACCATCAGGCTGATGGTTTCTGTTCTGGTTTAGAAGCTGGCCCTCTGGTGGCCCATTGCTTCTTTGCTTTACCAGACTTATTGTACTGGGTCTGCTTAGAATAATTTTTGCCTTTTGTATTACCTTGCCAGCGAAATGGCTGAAACCCCAAACCCCTAGGCCTAGGGTTATAACTGGCAGGAAACCTGACCTTCTTGGATTCTGCTTCTGACTCCAGAATATCTGTCAATTCCTTACCAAAGAGAATGTTCCCAACAAAAGGCAAAGCTTCCAGAACCTTCTTGGATTCTGAATCAGCTTTCCATGTACGCAGCCAAATTGCTCTGCGAGCAGCTACCGTTAAGGCTGATGCTTTGGAAGCAATCGTATCCATATCCATTGCTGCTTTTTCTAAAATAGCGCAGCCTGTTTCATATGAGCTATATGGGATTCCTGCTCCCTGGTAGGTGCTGAAAATAAGATTTTACTTACCAGTAAATCTATTTCTCGTAGTCCGTAGTGGATGCTGGGGACTCCGTAAGGACCATGCGGAATAGACGGGCTCCGCAGGAGACAGGGCACTTTAAGAAAGAATTTGGATACTGGTGTGCTCTGGCTCCTCCCTCTATGTCCCTCCTCCAGACCTCAGTTAGAGAAACTGTGCCCGGAAGAGCTGACAGTACAAGGAAAGGATTTTGGAATCCAGGGCAAGACTCATACCAGTCACACCAATCACACCGTATAACTCGTGATAAACTTACCCAGTTAACAGTATGAACAACAACGGAGCATCAGATCAACCCTGGTGCAACCAACATAACCCTTATTTAAGCAATAACTATGTACAAGTATTGCAGAAGAAGTCCGCACTTGGGACGGGCGCCCAGCATCCACTACGGACTACGAGAAATAGATTTACCGGTAAGTAAAATCTTATTTTCTCTAACGTCCTAGTGGATGCTGGGGACTCCGTAAGGACCATGGGGATTATACCAAAGCTCCCAAACGGGCGGGAGAGTGCGGATGACTCTGCAGCACCGAATGAGCAAACACAAGGTCCTCCTCAGCCAGGGTATCAAATCTGCAGAACTTTGCAAAGATGTTTGAACCTGACCAAGTAGCCGCTCGGCAAAGCTGTAATGCCGAGACCCCTCGGGCAGCCGCCCAAGAAGAGCCCACCTTCCTTGTGGAATGGGCCTTAACTGATCTAGGCAGCGGCAACCCAGCCGCAGAATGAGCCTGCTGAATCGCGTTACAGATCCAGCGAGCAATAGTTTGCTTTGAAGCAGGCGCCCCAAGCTTGTTGGAAGCATACAGGATAAACAAAGATTCTGTTTTCCTGACCCTAGCCGTTCTGGCTACATAAACCTTCAAAGCCCTGACCACATCTAGTAACTTGGAATCCTCTAAGTCACGAGTAGCCACAGGCACCACAATAGGTTGGTTCCTATGAAAGGATGACACCACTTTTGGCAGAAATTGTGGAAGGGTCCTCAATTCTGCCCTGTCCATATGGAAAACCAGATAGGGGCTTTTATGTGACAAAGCCGCTAAGTCTGACACACGCCTAGCTGAAGCCAAGGCTAATAGCATGACCACCTTCCACGTGAGAAATTTTAACTCCACGGTTTTGAGTGGCTCAAACCAGTGTGACTTCAGGAAACTCAACACCACGTTAAGATCCCAAGGTGCCACTGGAGGCACAAAAAGGGGGCTGAATATGCAGCACTCCCTTTACAAACGTCTGGACTTCAGGAAGAAAAGCCAGTTTTTTTTTAAAGAAAATGGATAGAGCCGAAATCTGAACCTTAATGGAACCCAACTTCAGGAAACTCAACACCACGTTAAGATCCCAAGGTGCCACTGGAGGCACAAAAAGGGGGCTGAATATGCAGCACTCCCTTTACAAACGTCTGGACTTCAGGAAGAGAAGCCAGTTCTTTTTGAAAGAAAATGGATAGAGCCGAAATCTGGACCTTAATGGAACCCAATTTCAGGCGCAAAGTCACTCCTGACTGTAGGAAGTGAAGCAAACGGCCCAGCTGGAATTCCTCCGTAGGGGCATTCCTGGCCTCACTCCAAGCAACATATTTTCGCCATATACGGTGATAATGTTTAGCCGTCACGTCCTTCCTAGCCTTTATCAGAGTAGGAATAACCTCATCCGGAATGCCTTTTTCTGCTAGGATCCGGCGTTCAACCGCCATGCCGTCAAACGCAGCCGCGGTAAGTCTTGTAACAGACAGGGCCCCTGTTGCAACAAGTCCTGCCTTAGAGGCAGAGGCCATGGGTCCTCTGTGAGCATTTCTTGCAGATCCGGATACCAAGTCCTTCTTGGCCAATCCGGAACAATGAGTATTGTTCTCACTCTTCTTTTTCTTATGATTCTCAGCATCTTTGCTATGAGAGGAAGAGGAGGAAATACATAAATCGACTGGAACACCCACGGTGTCACTAGTGCGTCTACAGCTATCGCCTGAGGGTCTCTTGACCTGGCGCAATATCTCTGTAGCTTTTTGTTGAGGCGGGATGCCATCATGTCCACCTGTGGCAGTTCCCACCGCCTTGCAATCTGCGTGAAGACTTCTTGATGAAGTCCCCACTCTCCCGGGTGGAGATCGTGCCTGCTGAGGAAGTCTGCTTCCCAGTTGTCTACTCCCGGAATGAACACTGCTGACAGCGCTCTTACGTGATTCTCCGCCCAGCAAAGAATTCTGGTGGCTTCTACCATCGCCACCCTGCTCCGTGTGCCACCTTGGCGGTTTACATGAGCCAGTGCGGTGATATTGTCTGACTGAATCAGAACTCCTCTTGACGTAGGGCGTTGTATATGGCCCTTAGTTCCAGGATGTTGATGTGAAGGCAAGTCTCCTGTTGGAAATTCTTCCCTATGTGACTGCCCCCCACCCTCGGAGGCTTGCATCCGTGGTCACCAGGACCCAGTCCTGAATGCCGAATCTGCGACCTTCGAGAAGGTGAGCACTCTGCAGCCACCACAGGAGAGACACCCTGTCCCTGGGGGATAGGGTGATTAACCGATGCATCTGAAGATGTGATCCGGACCACTTGTCCAGTAAGTCCCATTGGAAGGTCCTTGCATGGAACCTGCCGAAGGGAATGGCCTCGTATGATGCCACCATCCTTCCCAAGGCCCGAGTGCAGTGATGCACTGACACCTGTTTTGGTTTTAATAGATTCCTGACCAGTGTCACGAGCTCCTGAGCTCTCTCTATCGGGAGATAAACCCTTTTCTGGTCTGTGTCTAGGATCATGCCTAGGAGAGGCAGATGAGCTGTAGGAACCAACTGCGACTTTGGAATATATAGAATCCAGCCATGTTGCCGTTACACTTCCAGAGAAAGTGATACGCTGTTCAGCCACTGCTCTCTTGATCTCGCTTTTATGAGGAGATCGTCCAAGTATGTGATAATAGTGACACCTTGCTTCCGCAGGAGCACCATCATTTCCGCCATTACCTTGGTGAACATTCTCGGGGCTGTGGAGAGACCAAACGGCAACGTCTGAAATTGGTAATGACAATCCCGTACCGCAATTCTGAGGTACGCCTGATGAGGTGGATAAATGGGGACATAAAGGTATGCATCCTTTATGTCCCGAGTCACCATAAAATCTCCCCCTTTCAGGCTTGCAATGACCGCTCTTAGCGATTCCATCTTGAACTTGAACCTTTTCAGGTATATGTTCAGGGATTTTAAATTCAATATGGGTCTGACCGAACCGTCCGGTTTCGGGACTACCACATGGTCGAATAATAACCCCCTCCTTGTTGAAGGAGGGGAACCTTGACCACCACCTGTTGAAGATACAATTTGTGAATTGCAGTTAACACTGTTTCCCTCTCGTGGGGGGAAGCCGGCAGGGCCGTCGGTGAGGGGGCATCTTCTCAAAGTCCAGCTTGCATCCCTGAGACACAATATCTATTGCCCAGGGATCTAACAGGGAGTGAACCCACTTGTGGCTGAACTTACGAAGGCGTGCCCCCACCGGGCCTAGCTCCGCCTGTGGAGCCCCAGCAGCATGCGGTGGATTTTTGTAGAGGCCGGGGAGGACTTCTGTTGCTGGGAACTAGCTGTGTTGTGCAGCTTCTTTCCTCTGCCCCCGCCTCTGGCAAGAAAGGACGCACCTCGGACTTTCTTGTTTCTTTGTTCGAAAGGCTGCATTTGATAATGTTGTGCTTTCCTAGGCTGTGCAGGAATATAAGGCAAAATATCAGAATTACCAGCTATAGCTGTGGAGACCAGGTCCGAGAACCCTTCTCCACACAATCCTCAGCCTTCCATATGCCTCTTAAGTCGGCATCATCTGTCCATTGCATATTCTACAGGACACGTCAAGCAGAAATCGACATAGCTTTGACTCTAGGACCCATGTCTCTTTGGGCATGTTTTAAATATATATATCTCTTAAGACAGCATCTTTAATATATATATATATATCTATATATACATATATATATATATATATATATATATATCTACATACTAGGGTCTCAATCTCTGCTGATAAGGTACCTGTCCACGCTGCCACAGCGCTATAAACCCATGCCGACACAATCGCCGGTCTGAGTAGTGTACCAGAATGTGCACGCTATCTGCAGGATCCCTGAGAATAGCTGTTACGTCAGGGCTACCTTTTGGGCAAACGTGACACCCTAGGGGAAGACTCCCATCGTATCCTGGCCCTAGTGGGGAAAGGATACTGCCTGATAATTCTTTGTGGGAAACTGCAGTCTCTTGTCTGGAGATTCCCGCTCTTTTTCATCATGAGAGGAGGGAAATTTACCTCAGCTTTCTTCCCCTTAAACATGTGTACCCTTGTGTCAGGGACAGATGAGTCATCAGTGATATGCAAATCATCTTTTATTACAATAATCATATATTGAATACTTTTCTGCCATTTTGGCTGTAACTTTGCATTATCGTAGTCCACACTGGAGTCAACCTCCGTGTCGATATCAGTGTTTATTATTTTGGATAGTGAGCATTGAGAGACTCTGAAGGTCTCTGCGACATAGGGACAGACATGGGTAGATTTCCTGTCTGTTCTCTAGTCTTTTGTGCAATAAATTCACCTTAGCACTTAATTACACATATCCAAACAGGTGTCGGCGTTGTCGACGGAGACACCCTCACACACACATATTTGCTCTATCTCCTCCTTAGGGGAGCCTTTTACCTCAGACATGTCGACACACACGTACCGACACACCACACACTCAGGGAATGCTCATCTGAAGACAATTCCCCCATAAGGCCCTTTGGAGAGACAGAGAGAGAGTATGCCAGCACACACCCCAGCGCTATTAACCCAGGAATAACACAGTAACTTAATGTTAACCCAGTAGCTGCTGTTTATATTGATTTTTGCACCTAATTATGTGCCCCCCCTCTCTTTTTACCCTCTTCTACCGTGTAACTGCAGGGGAGAGACTGGGGAGCTTCCTCTCAGCGGTGCTGTGGAGAAAAAACATGGCGCTGGTGAGTGCTGAGGAAGAAGCCCCGCCCCCTCAGCGGCGGGCTTCTGTCCCGCGTTTCTGTGTAAAATAATGGCGGGAGCTCATGCATATATACAGTGCCCAACTGTATATATGCTCACTTTTTGCCAAGAGGTTCCTAATTGCTGTCCAGGGAGCCCCCCCCTGCGCCCTGCACTCTACAGTGACAGGAGTATGTGGGTTTAATGTGGGAGCAATGGCGCACAGCTGCAGTGCTGTGCGCTACCTCAGTTTGAAGACTGGAGTCTTCTGCCGCCGATTTTGAAGTCTTCTTGCTTCTGTCACCGGCTTCTGTCTTTCGGCACTGCGAGGGGGACGGCGGCGCGGCTACGGGATCGGACGACGAGGGTGAGATCCTGTGTACAATCCCTCTGGAGCTAATGGTGTCCAGTAGCCTAAGAAGCAGGACTTATCTTCAGTGAGTAGGGCTGCTTCTCTTCCCTCAGTCCCACGCTGCAGAGTCTGTTGCCAGCAGATCTCTCTGAAAATAAAAAAACCTAACAAAATACTTTCTTATAGCAAGCTCAGGAGAGCTCACTAAGTAGCACCCAGCTCGTCCGGGCACAGATTCTAAATGAAGGAGGGACATAGAGGGAGGAGCCAGAGCACACCAGTATCCAAATTCTTTCTTAAAGTGCCCTGTCTCCTGCGGAGCCCGTCTATTCCCCATGGTCCTTACGGAGTCCCCAGCATCCACTAGGACGTTAGAGAAAACTTGTTTTCCAGTTCGTCAGCCCATTCAGCTACTGCCTTTGCCATCCAGGCCGAGGCCATAGCTGGCCTTATGACTGCCCCTGACAGAGAAAAAATATTTTTTAAAAACCCATCCACTCTTCTGTCTGTGACATCATTTAATGATGTTGATGGTAAAGGCAAAATAGATTTTCGCACTAATCGAATGACGTGCGTATCTACCTTAGGAGGCACTTCTCTTTTTTAAACAGTCCCCAGTTGGAAAAGGGTAATAAGAATCCCATTTTTTGGAATTCTATATTTCCTATTAGGTGTAACCCAAGCTTCCTCCATAATTTCCGTCAGTTCTTCTGACCCTGGAAACTCAACCCTAACTGTTTTGGGACGTTTAAACACAGGTGCTTTAGTTTTTATTATTGGCTCTGCTGAATCCTCTAGAGACAGAATAGCCTTCATTTCTCCAATTAACTCAGCTATATCCTCTGAGCTGAAACCTTCTACCTGTTCTTCATATGGTGAAGTAGAGTAAATGGAGCTATCCTCATCTGATGTATCATCCTGTGTAGCCTGTGAATTTGATGATATATTTACCCTTGGTTTATCAGCTTGTTGATTTGTAGAAGCTGTTGGGGCCATACCATAAGACGGGAGCTGCATGTATGGATTAATAGTGTACCCTATTCCTGAGGTTGAAGCTGTAGGGACCAACCTGTCAGCTATACTGGCTAAGGTTTGTGCAAACATAGCCCAAGGTGGATCTATTTGTCGTTGAACAGGGATCTGCCTTGCAATCTGCTGAAACGCAAAACAATTTGCACATAACCCATCATGTGCCAGATGCTGAGCTGATAACCCCACCTTGCAGGATAAACATGTTATAAGTGTTGGTGTTACTGTTATTGTAACCTTGTCACCTTTGCCACTCTTAGACATGATAAATAATCAGCTTTACACAGTATACTACACAATCTGTGACTGTAATCACTTTACTGTATTAAAGTGATATAAATCTGACCCCAACCCAAGCACCAGCATTGAGGCGCATAAGAAACACTGACAAACATATATAAAGTCAGCAATCACACTAGCAGTCAGTCACATGTTATATATTAGTCATATGAGCATATTATCAACTACGAACACATTTCAAGTATGTAGGAGTACATTTACTGAATTCTGTTCTATACAGTTATTTAACGTATTCAGACGCATTGCGAATAAAACCACAGTAATGTACACAGACTCATATGCAATAGGCACTAAAGTTAACTATTCATACAAACAAAAGTAGATAGAAATTTAGTGCTGTATAACCCTTACTCCGTAGAGTGGGACACAGGGAGACTCACCCCACTTCCAGGATCGATCAATACTTTCGCAAATGCTGAGTGGATCCAGACGCTACTAGTGTACACTGCCGCTCCGGTAACTTTTTAGTGGACACAGACGCTCAGTGAACGCCAATGCATGAAGACGCACCCGTCTGTGACTGGATCTTCTAGTGGTAACCTTAGTGTACACAGACGCAGTGGCCTCGTGGTAGCGTCTGAGACGGAAGTGAGGTAATCAGTTCATGGCGGGAGACGCACGGAAACTGGTTATGGACTGGGGGGAGGGGCGACCAGGAGAGCGTCTGACTCCCCACTGCTGACATCAACCCTTGGGATCGCAGCCTCAAACTAATCCTGGTGCCTTATGATCCCTAAGGCCTAGCGCTGGAGCACCCGTGGTGGCTGCGCGCCAGCTACTGTTTGGTAGTCTCCTCCCAAACAGTGCGGCTGTGTCCGTATTCCCCTTCTAAGCGGAACCGATGCCTTACCTTCTCCCCGTGCTCCGGCCACAGCCTGGTAACGTCTGCTGGACCTGCTAGTATATCCGACACAGACGCCCGTCGAGACAGCACTTGCACCGTGGGTAAGCATTGTTGCGACCCGGCAGAGAGTTGTTGGAGCGACTCTTTCCAATATGCGTGTAAGACGCTGTTAGGAAAGATCACTCAAAAACAATGTAGTAAGACTATAAAAATAAAATAAAAAAGCTTAGGGCTGCCAAACATAGCAGCCCTGTGACCATGGTCTGACTCCTGCCGCACCAAAAAAAAACCTGATTTGACTGAACCAGTGGGCGGGGATATATGGACGAGCCCGTTGCATCCTGGGAGGCCTGAAAGCTTGTGATCGTTTGGTGTCAATTCACTGTCGTTCCATCATATCCCATTGTTATCCTGTGGATAACCTGTGGACCCTGCCAGAGAAATACCTGGCGCTGACTATGTACCCTTAATAGACTACACAGTAAGTTACAGCCTCCCCCCGTTCTACAACCCCCTGGTACCGCACAGGATAGTTGGAGTCGTGTGGAGGGACAGCACTCACAGTCAGTGTCTCTGTAGCTGTAGCTGCAGGGAGAAAATGGCGCTGGAAGCCGCTGGGTCCGCTCTATGGAGAAGCTCCGCCCCTTGAACATGGCACGTCTTCCCACACTTTCAATTTTTTTATACTAGCCTGAGGTATGGCTGGCAGCGTTACCGGGGTCCCTGACAGCCTTAGAATGACCAGTGTAGGGTGTCTGCACCCCTCATAGCGCCGCACTTTAAGGAAAAATTACTTCACAGAAAGGGTAGTGGATAAGTGGAATAGCCTCCCATCAGAGGTGGTAGAGGCTAAGACTGTAGAGCAATTTAAACATGCTTGGGATAGGCATATGCATATCCTTACAAAGAACTAAGGTTAAAAAAGGGTTTAGATTACCTAAAGGACAGACTAGATGGGCCAAGTGGTTCTTAGCTGCTTTTAAATTCTATGCTTCTATAATGTGAAGGGGACATTGGGGGTAATTCCAAGTTGATCGCAGCAGGAATATAGTAAGCAATTGGGCAAAACCATGTGCACTGCAGGGGAGACAGATATAACATGTGCAGAGAGGGTTAGATTTGGGTGGGGTGTGTTCAATCTGAAATCTAATTTGCAGTGTAAAAATAAAGCAGCCAGTATTTACCCTGCACAGAAATAATATAACCCACCCAAATCTAACTCTCTCTGCACATGTTAAATCTGCCTCCCCTGCAGTGCACATGGTTTTGCCCAATTGCTAACTAAATTCCTGCTGCGATCAACTTGGAATTACCCCCATTAATGGGTGTTAGTATCACAGGGATCTCATCAGGGGTAGATGTATCAAGTCTTGGCAAAAGTTATAGTAGCAAAATATAAATTACAAACCAATCAGCTCGCAAGTGTCATGTTCCAGGCTGTTTCAAAAATGACAATTGGAGCTGATTGGTTGATACTTTTACCCTCTCCACTTTATCGCTTTCCAAGGTTTGATACATCACCCCCAAGTGACAGGAGAGGTTAATCATGGTGTTACACCGTACAGTATAACTTGTACAATAACACACTAAACACCCTCAGCTCCTTTTTATTTACTATGAAAACAAACTTGGATGTATTGTACAGTGTAGGTGGTCCCTGTCATCGCGTAATAAATGCCATGCCGGCCCTTCACTATTTTCAAATACATAAGTCTGCAGAACGAAACACGCACAAAATACTATTCTTTCACTTGCATGTAAACGTTGTTCTTCCGTATACTTCCAACAAGTCCAAAATGACATATACGTAAAGGGGGAGCAGGGGAAATGGGAATACAGAAGCCACTTTCTTTTCATAATACTGTACATCTCACTGTGCAGCAGCCACCTTACCACGTGACCGGGGAAAACGCTCGCCTGCTGGTGCGGGCTCCCGACTCATAGATCTAGCAGTGTGCAACAGCCGTCTCCTAGCAACCGAAAGACGCGCCGCTCTTTATACTGACTACACAGTGCAGTGACCGACTGCGGAGCCGCAACACAGTCGTTACCATGTCGTCTAAACAAGCTAAAAAGAAGGAGTCTGCCCACCGAATGAACTCTGCGTTTGGGCAAACACCGAGAGAGTGAGTGACTCTGGGGAGTAGGATGGCGGGTAGTGCCGGGGATGGGACGTGGTGCAGTACACAGTGTTTTCCATACAAATTCACAACAGATTCATATGGTGACTTTTACTAATTGGCAGAGAGTATTGGAGTCAGTGTGTGCTCTTTCAGCACCCCCACGTTTGTGCTGCATTGTTCAGTCAGTATGGGGGATACCGGCACCAACATATTTATGCTGCCACCAGGGTTGGACTGGCCCACAGGGGTACGGGGAAAACCACCGGTGGGCCCTACTGCCTGGGGGACCACCCCCTCCTCTAGGGATCAGGTTCCAGGCTAGGCTGTTACTAATCTAGTACATTATCATGCATGCACTACAGTATTTACTGTATATATTTATCTAGGGGACCAACCCATGCAAAATGGTTAGGCAAACCAATGTGACGGTTGGGCACACCCCCTCGAGAGACTGGCCACACCCCTAAATATGGACCTCTACCCCGGTATTCCCCCGGTGGGCCATACATGCCCCAGTCCGACACTGGCTACCACAGTGGGTCTCAAATTTGTTTGAATCAGAGCGCCCTAGAGTATAAGATTTTTTTTTTCACGCCACCCCTAGGCCAAAAATGTCTTGTTGAGAAATTTAGAAAGAAACATTAAGTAAACTGTGTTTATATGTCATCCTTAAGACCCGTACACACGGAGGAGATTTGTGCTGAGCGATCTACGTAGCACAGACTGCTAAGCACACATCTCTCCTCCTGCTCAGCTCGATGTGTGCTGAGCGAGGGATGGGGAGAAGGGGGGGGGGGGTGCGGGGGGACCGCTCATTTTCCCCAGTGGTGAAATGAGCGATCTCACTAGATTTGGCATGCATGCATGCCAAATCCAGAGGCGGCGATAGCGACGCGGGACCGTGCATCGCTGTCGCCGGCACCCTAAACACGGAGAGATCCGTGCTTAAATTCTAAGCAATCTGACTGCTTAATTTCTAAACAATCTAGTCAGATTGCTTAGAATTTAACCACGGATCTCTCCATGTGTACCCCGCTTTAGGGTCAATTGTGAGGAGAGGGACAGGAATTGCTTCTGTTTGTCCACATATTTTATGATTGGCAGCACCAGCACTGGTTTAGCCTATTACATTGACCATAAATAATTTGAATTGATCCTGGACCACCAACCTGAGGCACCGCTGCAAGTGTCTCGCGGCACCCCAGGGTGCCACGGCACACAGTTTGAGCACCACTGTGCTACCACTATCAGTAAATGCATTGATGAAAACTGTGTAGCTGATGAGAAAGTAGGCAGAGTTTCACCCCAAAAGTGGGCATTCTGGGTAGCAGCTGGGCAGAGTTTGTGACGTTTGTTCGCTGGTATTATTTTGTCCCTATTCTGCATTGCTCAGTGGGGCCAATTCAGAGATAGACGCAGCTGCGCGTCTGTACACAGTGGCCACGTCCATCTGGTCTGCGCATGGGCACCGGCCGCAGTGCGCGCGTGTGACCCTTCTCCATGTGGCTGCATCCTAGAAGGCCAAAAGGTGATTGCCAGCTGCAGGCGTTCAGGGGGCGGTGTTGCGGGGGCGTGGTGGCTGAAACGGGGGCTTGTTATGAGCATTTTCGGGATGGCTGCCTGATGTCACGCAGCTGCTTCGATAGAATAATGTCAGCGGACCGCCTGCCAGCACAGCCAGGCTGCAAAGGCAGGGGTCGACCGTAAATCGCGGATGTATTGTCAGGTGGCACCACACACATGCTGGGCGGCCTTGCACTGTGCTGTGTGGCCCCAACCATATTAGGAGATAGACGCAGATCTTGCTGCGGGAAGCAAGATTTATGTCCATCTCTGAATAACTCCAAATGTTGGGACGTATGATACACTTGTGAAATACAAGTTACCCTGGCCATACATTAGTACGACTGGCATTAGATGCGAGTCGTACTAATGATCTCCCTGCCAGCCGCAGGGCATGCGATAGATAGTATGGTGATTTTGCACCGTACAATTTATTGTACCTCCGCAATTGCCGGGGGCTGTGATCGGCTGATCATATGTGCATCACATATGATCAGGTTATGCGACGCACGACCCACTGGACTACGCTTGGTATCATATTCGCACCCATTAACATGCACAATGTGCATGCAATGGGTCGAATGATAGGTCGATATTGTGTATTCGTACACGATATCGACCTAGTGTATGGCCAGCATTAGAAGTCAGCAGGTATTTTCTCACACTGGAGGCCACTAAAACCCTCAGCCACGCCCTCATCATCTCCTGCCTAGATTACTGCGACCTACTCCTCTGGGCTCTTGGCCTCTCAGTCTCCCACCTCATCCCTCTTCTGTTTACCCTTAACATTTCCAGCAGCTTCATTTTATCTCTCATGCCCCCCTTTGCCAGTCGCTGCACTGACTCAACTGTGTTTCCCACAGAATGAAACTTAACCTCCTGACACTGGCTTACAAAGCCATCTACCTCATTTGCACTCACCCTCCCACTCATTTCATTCTCTCCTCCCTCATTACCTCCACCCACGCTGCCCTTCAGAATGCCTTCCACACGCAATCAGTCCCCTCCAACCTATACATTTGAAAATAAATATAAATGATATTAGATAAATCAGAAAGGCAGGATGCTCCGGGAAAAGAACCTGCTATGCTTACCTGCATCCACCCTCCTCCGCCTCCCGCACTGTATGGTGAGAGATGTCATGACGTCTCCCACAGTGCCGTTTTAGGAGCTGTGGGACCTGTATCACTGCTTGGAGCATACTTAGGGCGCTCCACTTTATGATGGCATGCGCCTATGCGGAGGGAGTGGCGGACGCGGCACAGGGAGGGCCTGAGTACCCCTGACTCCACTACCCTAGATTGTATTCTTTAGGCAGCAGGGCCGGGATCCGGTCTGAAGATCGACAGTGTCTAGGTCGACAATGTTTAGGTCGACCACTATAAGTCGAGTCACTAGGTCGACATGGATGGAAGGTCGACAGGGTTTCTAGGTCGACATGTGCTAGGTCGACAGGTCTAAAGGTCGACATGAGTTTTTCACTTTTTTTGGGGGGGGGGGGGATTTTTTCATACTTAACGATCCACGTGGACTACGATTGGAACGGTAAAGTGTGCCGAGCAAAGCGGTAGCGGAGCGAGGCACCATGCCCGAAGCATGGCGAGCGAAGCGAGCCATGCGAGGTGACGCGGTGCACTAATTTGGGATCCCGGTCACTTTACGAAGAAAACGACACAAAAAAAATAAAAAAATCCCCATGTCGACTTTTAGACCTGTCGACCTAGCACATGTCGACCTAGAAACCCTGTCGACCTTCCATCCATGTCGACCTAGTGACTGTCGACCTATAGTGGTCGACCTAAACATTGTCGACCTAGATACTGTCGATAAAACAAACCACACCCACAGGGCCATCTTCTGTTTTCTCTATGTTTTTATGTCATTTAAACACTGACATTATGTATATATGTAAGTTATGTTCTTGTCTGGCCTGTTTTGCACTACATGTGGTGCTGTGGAAACATTGTGGCACCATATAAATAGAAGATAATACCATGTTATGTGTCAAAAACAAACATCTTGTTTCTCCATACTGTGTCAGTATACAAATCTCTATTCTTTAGCTGACCAAAAGAACATCATTCTTGTACAATCATTTGTAGCAAAGTATCATCCATATCACCCTGTGAGGATGCTGGTTGGTTTGTGCTTTTGCCCCTAATTAGATCTATATGTTTTTTGCATTTGTGCTGTTTGGTTTCAATGTTCTGTTAAGCCTGACATTTCTAATGGAATCTTCAGTAAGTAGTGGTGAAAACTTTACACCTTTCCTTTTAAATGCTAGATAAAAAGACTCTTGGAAATCAATAAAACAACTAACAGCCATTTACATTTCAGCATGTACTAGATTGCACTTGACTGTTGCTTTGTACTTATGTGAATTCCCATGTTAAGTGGATTTTGCCGTGAGCAGTTTTGTAATTGTGAAGCCTTCCCCATCCAGGTTTGGATTGGCCCACAGGGGTGCAGTGGAAACTCCTGGTGGGTCCACCTCGTCTTCTAGAGATCAGTTTCCATCCAGACTGTGCACTTGAATTATACATTATAGATATTTTACTTTATACAGCACAGGACTGTGGTGTATTTTCTACAGTGCATTGCTGTTCTGGCACATTATCATGCATGCACTAGCAGCATTCACTGTATGTATATTCATCAAGGGGCCCAGACATGCGCTCTCTAATGGTTGTTAGCCAAACCTCTGTGGTGCCTGGCCACACCACCTCTGGAGACTGGCCACACCCTTAAATATGGGCCTCTGCAACTGCATTCCCCGACTGGGCCCTTCATGCACCAATACGACACTGTCCCCATTACCACCATGGCCTACTATAAGACTTGACTGGCAATGCTCCTGTGCTTGGAAGAATGCTTTTCTGACTTGGGCCCAAGAACCAGGCCTGTAACTTCAGGGCAACTCACAAAGTGAAATAATGACTTAGCTAAGTGGTAAAACTAAAGAGCAAGAGCAGCTCAACTTCCATTATCAAAAGCTGTGATGAACTGTTCACACATCTCATTGCAACTTTTTTGCTGTATTAATTAACAGATTCCTATGGCTCTTCTTTACCTGAAAGACAAAAAAATATGTTGAAAAGGAATTCAAACCTGTGGTTCACAGTCTACTTTTTGCCCAAGTTTGAAACTTATAGTTATTGATGTTACACATGTTAGATACTTCTCAGGACAGTCTGGTCTGAGAGCCTACTGACCACTACTCAACTGTACTCCCTGACTAGTCTGATATCTACTTTACTGTACTTCCTGACTAGACTGATATTTACTTTACTGTACTCCCTGACTAGACTGATATCTACTTTACTGTACTCCCTGACTAGTCTGATATCTACTTTACTGTACTCCCTGACTAGACTGATATCTACTTTACTGTACTCCCTGACTAGACTGATATCTACTTTACTGTACTCCCTGACTAGTCTGATATCTACTTTACTGTACTCCCTGACTAGACTGATATCTACTTTACTGTACTCCCTGACTAGTCTGATATCTACTTTACTGTACTCCCTGACTAGTCTGATCTCTACTTTACTGTACTCCCTGACTAGACTGATCTCTACTTTACTGTACTCCCTGACTAGTCTGATATCTTCTTTACTGTACTCCCTAACTAGACTGATATCTACTTTACTGTACTCCCTGACTAGTCTGATATCTACTTTACTGTACTCCCTGACTAGTCTGATATCTACTTTACTGTACTCCCTGACTAGTCTGATATCTACAGTACTGTACTCCCTGACTAGTCTTATATCTACTTTACTGTACTCCCTGACTAGTCTGATATCTACTTTAATTGTCTTTAAACAAAGTTGATATTAGTGTCTGTTAAAACTTATTTACATACAGTAGGTAAATTGTAATAACTAAGCTGGATTCCCGTTGACAAGCTTTGTGATGCCACTTATTATCTGGAATTCTGGCTTTGTATATTTATTACTACAGCATGGCTGGGGAGCAGAGTATGTACATTTGACTTAGGTATATGTTTTGCAGGTTTTTGTGTGTTTATAGGTATAAATATAAATACCTTATATAGTAATGGTATTGTTAAAAGGTTAGGGTTCAATGCCGAAATAATTCCGGAAAATAATCACATTTAAGGAAAAGAAACTTTGAATAACAAATTATTAATCATAACTAAGACTTGGCAGTGATCCTTTGCACTCCAGATATTTCAAGCAGCGGTTTCTAATTTGCTGCTCCTTAAAATATTATTATCACAGTTTAAATTAACAGTTGAAGTGGAAAGCATTTTTTTTTACTTGAATGAATAGGATTGCTGCTGTATATTGGTTTGTGTACACATGGAATATTAATGTCTGCTGTAAAAATCACTCATCCAGTACCATTATTATAGCTTTAGTATCAGATAAAAGTAATAATTCATATTTGGGGTGACCATGAGCCAGGGGCGTCATTGTTTGAAGCTATGATGTCATATTATCTTCTGAATCAGGTCAATTACAGTATCGGAGCTTTTACAGGAAGTCAATAAATGGCAGTGTGTCCCTTCCGCCCTTCTACTTAAAACAGGAAGTTAGAATTAGCTGAATAAAAGCCTGGAAGGAGTTAACATGAAGAAAGACTCATTATTACCAGATACAGAACTCTTGTTCCACCAAGAGCAGAGGTAGTCTCAGAGGCTTCTGTATGCAGGGGCACCTAGCAAAGTGAGAGGATGGCCTCCACATGTCCCATACAGCACTCTTGGGGATTTAGCCGCTCACAGGATAGCTGTGAATATGGTATCAGCCGTGGTAGGCACGGAGTGGTTTGGGAATCTTAAGGGGAATAAAAAGAAATGTTCTTTGGAGAACTGCTGGCTGCTGTGACATTGGTCAAAACCTATGGTATGGAGCAGTTGGGTTCTGGTGACAGGCGTTTAGGATCCTGCCAGTCACCATACCGACGCCAGGATCCCGACCTTTAGATTGCCGGTGGGGAGTGGGGGGGGGGGGTTTGGCACTTGTGGGCGGTCACATAACATAACTACATCCTTGGAGTGCTGTCTCCTCCAAGGAACACATTGTATTTGAAATCTATAAGATATGTACATTTGTATCTTCCATGTTGACTTGTCTATGTGATCTTGAACCCTAAAGGTACCTTAGGTCATCTAGTGAGCCCAGTTCTAACAACCAGGTACTCCCCCAGAGGTTCCAGTATAGTACACCAATGATCTTTGCTTGGATCAGTCCTCTTTATATATTTAAGGGAAAGTATGCCTTCTTAAAAATGACACATAGTAATTTAACACATTAGACAGACCAGGATGACATTAACAAAATGATTGATGATCCTGGGTAGAGTTGAGAAATGTTCAAAAGTGTGGCAAATGCAGTTCATTGCCAAACAATGCTAAATCTTGCTAGTGGATCTTAAGGCTGAAAAACTGTTAATGACGCTAAAGCTATTACATCCAAGGAAAGGGACTACTGTATGAATCACTACTTCTGGTGACTACACAATAGGCAGACAATACAGGAAATTAAAGGGAAAGTCAGAATGTAAATCATATAGGTAATGCAATTAGTAGCAGAGTAAGGTGGTGATGCCACTATATACTGTAGATCAGGGGCAAATTGGGATGGAAAACCAGCCCGGGAAATTTATGGAAGCAACCCTAATCGAGGTGCGGTCTTATAAGGGGGTGGGGTCTGTTGAGCGGGGCGGGATTCCTCCATAGGGCCTGATTGTATGCAGCTTTTTTTTATGGGCAAACACTTACAAGGCAAAACCATGCCTTGTAAATGATTGCCTCTTTAAAAAGAAATGTCCACGATGGCATCCCGCACCTCTGGCGATTTTGGACTCCATTACATCCCGCTGCATATTTCCCAAAGGACATAAATAGATTTGAGATTGTAAGGAGGACTACTAATATTGTGCAGTGATTACATTAGAACATTTTCCAGGAAGGGAATATATTATAACTTGGAGGAAAGTAGGCAGAAAGGCACATCTGGAGCAAAGTAGCGAGAATGGCACATCATAGAAACTTTCAAGTATATCAGTGCTTTTACAGGAGGGAAGCATTCTACAAAGAAAGAGAAGTAGTAGGACAAGAGGACATGCACTAACTAGTTGGTATGGCTAATGGTGTGTACACACGGTGAGATTTTTTCTAACGATTTTGACTATATAGTCAAAATCGTAAGAAAAGTTAGTGCAGATTTCAAGGTGACTTTCACCTTGCGATCCCGATGCGAGGCCGATGCGCGGTCACGCACGGTCGGCATCACAAGCCTAGATAGACTGTGCAGGCAAATACATTTTGACTATCTCGTAGAAAAGATAGTAAATATTGACACTTAGCCAAAATCGCACATAGGCCCTCATTCCGAGTTGTTCGCTCGCTAGCTGCTTTTAGCAGCATTGCACACGCTAGGCCGCCGCCCTCTGGGAGTGTATCTTAGCTTAGCAGAATAGCGAACGAAAGATTAGCATAACTGCTAATAAATATTTTCTTGCAGTTTCTGAGTAGCTCCAGACATACTCCTAGATTGCGATCAGCTCAGTCCGTTTAGTTCCTGGTTTGACGTCACAAACACGCCCTGCGTTCGGCCAGCCACTCCCCCGTTACTCCAGACACTCCCGCGTTTTTCCCTGACATGGCTGCGTTTGTTAGCACACTCCCGTAAAACGCTCAGTTACCACCCAGAAACGCCCCTTTCCTCTCAATCATTCACCGATCAGCAGTGCGACTGAAAAGCGCCGCTCGAACAACAGCAAAACTGCTACGTTTTTAGTTAAATAACTAAGCGCATGCGCCCTGTGTGTCATGCGCATGCGCATTTAGCAACAAATCGCAGCATAGCGAAAATCGGCAACGAGCAAACAACTCGGAATGACCACCATAGTTAGTATCGCAAGCACAGTCATTACATGCTTGCAATACCGACCTAGCCACTATCGCATAGTGAGAATCGGGGTTAGCCCAAATCTCACCATTTGTACACACCTTAATAGTGTAGAGTAGTGCTTCTCAACATTAACATATATTTTAAGATTTCTGTCTGTGGAAGCAGGTGATAATTACTGACCCAGCAAAATAGATGAACTCATGATTAAAGAAATCTACAAAACCTTACCTGTTGGTGGTATTTGGGGAATGGAGTTGAGAACCCCTTTTTTAGGAAATTTTTTTGGTAAAGATATAAGGTTACCCTACATCTTGAAAAGAGATAAGGACCAAATATGGCCTGAGATTTTTAAATGGCCAGACTTAGGGGTTTTTATAATAGATTGCAATTTTCTGGAACTGGCAAGATTTCAGTGAGACTGCCACTTACCGTATATACTCGAGTATAAGTCGACCCGAATATAAGCCGAGGCACCTAATTTTACCACAAAAACCTGGGAAAACTTATTGACTCGAGTATAAGCCTAGGGTGGGAAATGCAGCTCTAGCCGTACACAGCCCTCAGTGCCAGATATGCCCTCATACTGCCAGATATGCCCCCACAGTGCCAGATATGCCCTCATACTGTCAGATATGCCCCACAGTGCCTGATGTGCCAGATATGCCCTCATGCTGCCAGATATCCCCACAGTGCCAGATGTGCCAGATATGCCCTCATGCTGCCAGATATGCCCTCATACTGCCAGATATGCCCCACAGTGCCAGATATGCCCTCATACTGCCAGATATGCCCCCACAGTGCCAGATATGCCCTCATACTGCCAGATATGCCCCACAGTGCCTGATGTGCCAGATATGCCCTCATGCTGCCAGATATGCCCTCATGCTGCCAGATATGCCCCACAGTGCCAGATATGCCCTCATGCTGCCAGATATGCCCCCACAGTGCCAGATATGCCCTCATATTGCCAGATATGCCCCACAGTGCCTGATGTGCCAGATATGCCCTCATGCTGCCAGATATGCCCCACAGTGCCAGATATGCCCTCATATTGCCAGATATGCCCCACAGTGCCAGATATGCCCTCATGCTGCCAAATATGCCCCACAGTGCCAGATGTGCCAGATATGCCCTCATGCTGCCAGATATGCCCCCTCATAGTGCCAGATATGCCCCCTCATAGTGCCAGATAAGTCCCCTCAGTGCTACATATGTCGTCGTCCCCAAGTGCCAAATATGCTCCCCCAGTGCCTGTTACGTACCCTCCGTCGCTCCCGCGCTGTCTTCTGAAGGAGGGACACGGAGCGCACAGCGCGCGCCTTTCCTGTGTCCCTCCTGCATCTCCGGCGGGTCTATTCAAGGAATTGCCGGTTCGTGAGCCAATCAGAGCTCACAAATGGGTACTTCCTTTAATAGACCCGCCGCGGCCGCCGGAGATGCAGGAGGGACACAGGAGAGGCGCGCGCTGTGCGCTCCGTGTCCCTCCTTCACACTGCTCTCCCTGTCACACTGCTCTCCCTGCACTGACTCGAGTATAAGCCGAGGGGGCTTTTTCAGCACAAAAAAAAGTGCTGAAAAAGTCGGCTTATACTCGAGTATATACGGTAATTTAAAGCACCAATCAGTTATAAGGCTGAACCAGCTGTATAACTGATTGCCCCTTTAAATTTAACGGCAATCTCTCTGAAAATCCTGCAAAATCAGAGCCTATTGCATAACTTCTAAATCTGTGTTTCTACTGAGTCCCATTTTTACACACAGTATGCAGAGGTTATTCTTTCAGTCAATTCTTTTTCTTGTTATTAAGAGTTGGCTGTGAATAAGATGAAATATAATGCTAAACATTCATCATGGAGGCAGGGCTGTGATGTAATCATGGAGAAACGGAACCTTTACAAAAAACATTTACAGTCTTTATTCTGTATCACACACACACACACACACACACACACACACACACACACGCACACATGCGCACACCGTACGTTGTTGGTTGTCTCATCTGATGCTAGTTTACCAAATCCTGTTATAGATTTACTTTATGCAGAAGTATTGACGTTACTTCCAGTTGGGAAACATAACAGTTGCCTGAACGACCAAGCTAAATCAGGAGGAAAATATCTCCGTGTTCTGATACTTTGCTCATTTCCTTGCTGTGAAGTACAGACAAGGAAATACCTAATGATAAACAAAATAAGTGTAATATTGTAACTAATGCAGAAAATGAACTCAATAGACATAAAATAATTTACTTTACGGAATATCAAGGGTTGTTGATCTGATTATTATAATAAATATTATTATGATGATCATCATCATCATCATCATCATCATCATCATCATCATCATCATCATCATCCTTGTTTGCTATTGCTTTTATTGTTGTTTGAAGTTTAACACTGCAGGCTTTGCTTTACCTACTACTTTCCCACTAACATGATATCATTAGTCCTACTGCCATGTGGACAGCAACTCCTGGTAGATGTATTGATTGACCTAAAACCTGATCTATTTGTAGCTTTCAGTAGCTTGATTTGGATATAAAGTGACACATATACTGTGGACATGCCAGCTGAATGTAAGCAAAAGATAGGCCCATTGCTACTGCAGGTGAAACATTTAAGAATCTGCACAGCATCAATTTGAAGAATGTGTTTTTTGACAAACTGAATATTAAATAAATGTAATGTCTCTATGACTTTTATACAGTCTGACAGGGAGTTGTTTCTTATGTACCCAAGTTCAATAACATTTCAAGTGAGAGCTGTCAGTTTATGGAGGGATTTTTGTTCTGTAAACAACAGCCCTTAAGATAATATCAATGTCCTTGTACTGCATTATAATTTTATACTTTTGTATATATGTCAAACACTAACTGACAGACTACATCTTCCCTGGCTTCCGCTCTAGGTTATTGGTTAGTCAGAGGATTTTAAGGAATTTGGGCATCACTAATAGTTGGGACTAACCAATATATATATATGTAGTTGGGGGGGAGGGGGTTTTAGCGACCAATGGTGTCTAAAAGAGTCACACTTTAGGTGAATAATTTAAGAATAAAATGCAATTTATTAATATGTAAAATTTAAAATGACAGAACTTTTTCTAAAAAATGGGATAAAAACTATACATACAGATATATAATACCAGTTAAAAATGAATAAATAATAAAAAGATTCCTTAACTTGGTATGTAGTCACTGCCAGATAGCCCAACGCGTTTCGTCCTTAAGACTTCCCTTGATGAAGTCTTAAGGACGAAACGCGTTGGGCTATCTGGCAGTGACTACATACCAAGTTAAGGAATCTTTTTATTATTTATTCATTTTTAACTGGTATTATATATCTGTATGTATAGTTTTTATCCCATTTTTTAGAAAAAGTTCTGTCATTTTAAATTTTACATATTAATAAATTGCATTTTATTCTTAAATTATTCACCTAAAGTGTGACTCTTTTAGACACCATTGGTCGCTAAAACCCCCTCCCCCCCAACTACATTGAATTCTCATATACAGGGAACCGCCATCCCTGTTAGGGGGTAAGCAGACGCCCTTTTAAATATCTAGGGAGTGTCAGATCGATATTGTTTACATTTATATTCAGGTTCATTTAACGTTGGCAAACACAAGTGGCGCAATAATTTTTCTATTTCTCAATATATATATATATATATATATGTATGTATTTCTCTTACATCCTAGAGGATGCTGGGGTCCATATTAGTACCATGGGGCATAGACGGGTCCACCAGGAGCCATTGACACTTTAAGAGTTTAATGGTGTGGGCTGGCTCCTCCCTCTATGCCCCTCCTACCAGGCTCAGTTTAAAAAATGTGCCCGGAGGAGCCGGTCACAGCTAGGGGAGCTCTACAGAGATCTCTTGGTAAAGAGTATTTTTCTTCCTTTTCAGGTTTTTCTTCCAACAGCCTCCCTGCAGCATGGGACTGGGAGGGGTGGGGGTGGGGTGGGGGGTGGAGCAGTGTCCGCCCCGCGGGGTCTTGAGCCAATGCTCCCGCTGACTGGACGCTGGCTTCAGAGGGGTCTGATCGCGCCCCGCCGCAGGGGAACGCTCGCCCCGGCAGCCAGCCGCCACCCCCTTAGGAGCTGAAGAGCGGCGAGTGAGTCACTGTCCCCACTTGCAAGCGGGGGGACAGTGTGAAGAGGGCGGCTACAGGGTCAGGAGCGTGGTCTTACCCGCACTCCTGGAAGGCCCAGCGGTACCTTGGTGCGGCGCTAGGAGGGAGCGCACTGGGCCAGCTCCAGACCCTACACTGGTCGTTTCAGGCATGTCGGGGTCTGCGGATCCAGGTCAGCACAATCCTTCGGGCCAGTATAATCTTCATGTGAGCGGGAAGACAGCGCCATTGAAGGGGGCGGAGATTCTCCTCAGAGCGGACCCAGCAGCGTTCAGCGCCATTTTTCCTGCCTGCAGTCACGGTTCACTGGATCCAGGTCCCTCCAGAGCATTCTCCAGCAGTCTGTACGGTACCAGGGGGCTGTAGAAGGGAGGGGAGGCTGCTTAAGGGCTGTGTCATCTATTAAGGGACACAGTCAGCGCTGGGAAGGGACACCCTTTACCTGAAAAGCGCTGTGTGTGGGTTGGCTCCAGTCTCTGTGTCTCTCTGCCATTCTTGGGGGGAAACTGTCTACATAATACCCTGTGTGTTTGTGGGGTGTTTGAGTGCGTGGGACAACATGTCTAGGGACACTGTTTCATATGCTGAAGAGGATTTGTCTTCCCAGGAAGACTCCATTCCATGTAATCAGGATTACACTGTTTTAGCGCAGATCCCTGCTAGAGAGCCAGAATGGTTAGTCTCTCTGAGAGGGACTATTTCTCAGATATCTGATAGAGTTGCTAGGACTGAGCATGCCACTCAGGTCCTCCAGTCCTCTATGGTGGTATGGTCTGATTCTGCCTCCTCGGGGTCCCCTGCGGTACATTCTCATAAACGTTCGCTTGCAATTTTGCAGGATGACACGGACACCGACTCTGATGCTGCAGACGGTGATGGGGATGTGTTGAGGGGGTGCAGTTGATGATTGAGGCTGTTAGGGATGTTTTAAACATTTCGGACACAGCCCCGGAACAGGTGGAGGAGGCCTTCTTTACGGATAATAAGAAGCCCCTCCTCACCTTCCCGGCATCCAAAGAATTGAATGCTATCTTTGAAAAGTCATGGGAAACTCCGGAAAAGAAATTCCAGATTCCCAAGAGGGTATTGGTGGCTTTTCCCTTCCCAGAGGAAGATAGGAAGAGATGGGAGTCCCCGCCGATAGTCAATGCCTCTGTATCCAGGCTGTCCAAGCAGGTGGTATTACCGGTCCCGGGATCTACCGCATTAAAGGACTCGGCAGATCGCAAGGTGGATGCTACGCTAAAATCCATTTACACGGCTTCAGGGGCTATATTGCGGCCTAGTATAGCCTGTGCTTGGATTACAAAAGCTATTGCCAGGTGGTCAATTCACTCTGCAGGAGGAACCGACTACGCTGGACAAAGGTGACGTTGATTTATTTTTATGTAATATTCAGGATTCTGCAGGGTTCCTGGTGGATTCCATGAAGGACCTGGGTTCAATGGCTGCGGGGATCTCCTCCATGTCCGTCTCGGCTCGCAGAGGTCTCTAGCTGCGCAACTGGTCTGCGGACGCGGAATCCAGGAAGTGTGTGGAGGGCCTACCATACAAGGGTCAGGCTCTCTTTGGGAAGGTGCTGGATATGTGGATTGCCACAGCTACCGCGGGTAAGTCTCCTTTTCTCCCCTTAGCTGCACCGGCTACGAAGAAGCCTTTTACACCAGCCACGTCACAGTCCTTTTGGGCTGCGAGGTCTAGAAAGAACAAGCCTTCGAACACCTTCTTCAGAGGTGGTCATGCCAAGGGAAAGAAATCTGCTCCCGCAGGCTCCCAAGCCCAGAAGCCCGCTTCTGATACCCCTAAGTCCTCAGCTAGGCCTGGAGGAAGGTCAGGTGGGGGCAAGACTCCGGCAATTCAGCCATATCTGGGTGTCGTCGGGCCTGGACCCCTGGGTCCTGGATATAGTGTCCAGGGGGTACAGACTGGAGTTTCAAGATCCCCCTCCTCACCGTTTCTTCAAGTCAGGCTTGCCAGCTCTGCTGGCAGACAGGACAATTCTTCTGGCGGCCATCAGAAAATTGATGGTGTCAGAGGTCATTGTTCCAGTTCCACCTCAGCAGTGGAACAAGGATTATTATTCAAATCTTTTTGTGGTACCAAAACCGGATGGTTCGGTACGGCCTATTCTAAACTTAAAGTCTTTGAACCCTTATCTCAGGGAGTTCAAATTCAAGATGGAATCTCTGAGAGCTGTCATCTCAGGACTCACGGAGGGGGAGTTCCTGGTGTCGCTGGACATCAAGGATGCTTACCTCCACATTCCCATTTGGTCGCCGCATCAGGCATATCTCCGGTTTGCACTGTTGGACGATCACTATCAGTTCCAGGCGCTGCCGTTTGGCCTCTCCACAGCACCAAGGATCTTCACCAAGGTGATGGCAGAGATGATGGTTCTCCTCCGCAAGCAAGGGGTGAACATAATTCCATATCTGGACGATCTCCTGATCAAGGCGTCGTCCAGGGAGAGGTTGTTGCGTTCCATTGCGCTCATGACACAGCTGCTCAGGAAGCACGGTTGGATCCTGAACCTTCCAAAGTCTCATCTGGAACCGACAAGGAGGCTGTCTTTCCTGGGAATGATCCTCGACACGGAAGTACAGAGGGTTTTTCTCCCGGTGGAGAAGGCATTGGTGATTCAAGCAATGGTCCGGGATGTCTTAAAACCTACCCGGGTATCGGTTCATCAATGCATCCGTCTTCTGGGGAAGATGGTTGCCGCATACGAGGCTCTGCAGTACGGCAGGTTTCATGCTCGACCTTTTCAGCTGGACCTATTGGACCAGTGGTCGGGCTCTCACCTACACATCTAAACCATACAATATGAGGATAGATCAAAGGCGATGACAATATAATAAATATGAGTATACGTCACTTGTATGATAGGAAGTCCTTTTCAAAAAGCCATTCTCTTTGATCGTCTCGCAAATTCCAGATAATGTACATGTGAAAGAAAAGAAAAAAAAATGCACAAACATAGGTGTTTGACACAAATGGATGAGAACCCGTGAGTATCCAGGAATTGGAACCCTTTATAGTGTGGTAATGGGTAAAGTGTCTTTTAAGTATATTTTAGGCTCATTTTCTGGTTTTTAAACAAATTGTTACCCATCATGCACTTGAATAACATAATTTTCTGTATAGGAGTATAAATATTTGTACTCTCACTGTCTGGACATACACCTTGAAAAAGACCCAAGTTGGTCGAAACGCCGTTGGTGCTACCAGACAGTGAGTTTTTACTTTTTAATTTGTGACATCTTAGAAGTATGTTCTGACATCTTAGAAGTATGTTCAACATGTCAGTACTGATGTAAGTCCAGATTGCACCAGTCTTTATCTCTTTTTCATCTGACCTGCATGTTATTAACATACTGGAGAGTGGAATTTTTTTTAGAAAAGTGTCAGATTGCCTCTTTATGGATTCTGTATGCCTATGAACAAATAAACTTGTTGGATTTTTTGATGTCGTGTTTGATCCTGGCTTAAAAGAAACCTTTATACGTGGGATCAGTCCCCTCTAAAAGTGAGTGGGGTACGCTATTTGGAGCAATTTCCTTTCTGCCAATATATCACGCAAGGTGCAGTGTCAAAGATACCTTTATACACCTGGTCTTGCTCTTACATATGTGAGTTTCGGTACGTCCACGTATACTGTGAAGTGGTGGCAAGTTACTATCCTTATCTTCTATCAAATATCGGTTTTGACACAACAGGGTTCCAATTCCTGGATACTCACGGGTTCTCATCCATTTGTGTCAAGCAATACCACCTATGTTTGTGCATTTTTTTTTTCTTTTCTTTCACATGTACATTATCTGGAATTTGCGAGACGATCAAAGAGAATGGCTTTTTGAAAAGGACATCCTATCATACAAGTGACGTATACTCATATTTATTATATTGTCATCGCCTTTGATCTATCCTCATATTGTATGGTTTAGATTATTGTTTGAGATCTGTTATTTTGGGCGGATCTAGAGAGGATTTAGATTGGGCTGATCATTTTGCGCCCGAATACACACTATTGTCTTTTTTTGTATTGTATCTCACCTACACATGCACAAGAGGATACGCCTGTCTCCGAAGGCCAGGATTTCACTCCTCTGGTGGCAACAACTTTCACACCTTATGGAAGGCCGAAGGTTTGGAATTCAAGACTGGATCCTTTTAAACACAGATGCAAGTCTAAGAGGTTGGGGAGCAGTCGCTCTGGGGGAAACCTTTCAGGGAAGGTGGTCGAATCAAGAATTCCTTCTCCCAATAAACATCCTGGAGCTAAGGGCCGTGTACAACGCCCTTCTGCTAGCAGCACACCTTCTACAGGATCGAGCTGTTCAGGTGCAGTCGGACAACGTGACCACGATGGCCTACATAAACCGACAAGGCGGAACGAAGAGCAGGGCTGCCATGTCAGAGGTGTCAAGAATCCTCCTCTGGGCAGAAAGACACGCGGTGGCGATGTCGGCAATCTTCATTCCGGGAGTAGACAACTGGGAAGCAGACTTCCTCAGCCGCCACGATCTCCATCCGGGAGAGTGGGGCCTCCACCCGGAGGTGTTCGAGGAGGTAACCGGTTGGTGGGGGGTTCCTCACATAGACATGATGGCCTCCCGCCTCAACAAGAAGCTGGGGAGGTACTGTTTCAGGTCAAGAGACCCACAGGCAGTGGCGATGGACGCGCTGGTGACACTGTGGGTGTTCAAGTCAGTGTATGTGTTCCCTAAACTTCCTCTGATACCAAAGGTTCTTCAGCTGGTGAGAAGAACAAAGGTTCTGGCAATCCTCATTGCTCCGGACTGGCCAAGGAGGGCTTGGTACGCGGATCTGCTGGATCTTCTGTTAGAAGATCCAAGGCCCTTACCTCTTTGGGAGGATCTGCTACTGGAGGGGCCGTTCGCTTATCAAGACTTACCACGGCTACGTTTGACGGCATGGCGGTTGAACGCCAGATCTTAGCTCGGAAAGGTATCCCAAGTGAGGTTATTCCTACCCTGATACAGGCTAGAAAGGGGGTAACGTCTAAACATTACCATCGTATTTGGAAAAAATATGTTTCTTGGTGTGAATCCAAGAAATTTCCTGCGGTGTAGTTTCAACTTGGACGTTTGCTCCTTTTCCTGCAAGCAGGTGTGGATATGGGTCTAAGATTGGGCTCCATTAAGGTCCAAATCTCTGCTTTGTCCATCTTCTTCCAAAAACAATTGGCTGTCCTCCCTGAGGTTCATACCTTTTTGAAAGGGGTTCTACACATCCAGCCTCCCTTTGTGGCGCCGACGGCTCCCTGGGATCTGGACGTGGTGCTGCAGTTCCTGCAATCTGCTTGGTTTGATCCTCTGCTGGAGGCTGACATCAAGTTTCTCACGTGGAAGGCGGTCACTTTGTTGGCCTTAGCTTCTGCTCGACGCGTGTCGGAATTGGGGGCTTTATCCTGGAAGATAGGGCGGAACTTAGGACTCGTCCACAGTTCCTGCCTAAGGTTGTATCGGCTTTCCATATCAACTAGCCTATTGTGGTGCCAGTGGCTACTGACTCCTCAATTGCTTCAAAGGCCTTGGATGTTGTGAGGGCTTTGAAGATTTATGTGAAGAGGACAGCTCGTCATCAAAAGACTGACTCCTTGTTTGTCCTCTATGATCCCAAGAAAATTGGGTGTCCTGCTTCTAAGCAGTCGATTTCACGCTGGATCAGGTTCACCATCCAGCATGCATATTCTACGGCAGGATTGCCGTGTCCAAAATCTGTAAAGGCCCATTCTACTCGTAAAGTGGGCTCTTCCTGGGCGGCTGCCCGGGGTGTCTCAGCTGTACAACTTTGCCGAGCTGCTACTTGGTCTGGGTCGAACACGTTTTCCAAGTTTTACAAGTTCGATACTTCGGCCTCTGATGACCTCAAGTTTGGTCCAGCAGTGTTGCAGGAGCCTCCATGCTCTTCCTCCCGTACTGGGAGCTTTGGTACATCCCCATGGTACTAATATGGACCCCAGCATCCTCTAGGACATAAGAGAAAATAGGATTTTAATTACCTGAACGGTAAATCCTTTTCTCGTAGTCCGTAGAGGATGCTGGGCGCCCGCCCAGCGCTGCGTTTTCCTGCTTTGGTTTTTGTTGTTCAGTACTGCCTGGTTCCTAGGTAAGTTCTGCGTTATTTACTGTTTCAGTACTGTTCAGCTGTTGCTGAGTTGTTCCGGCATGTTGACCGGATTTGCCTGTTGTGTGACCTGGTATGAATTTCGCCACTATCTATAATTCCTTCTCTCGAAGTATGTCGTCTCCTCGGGCACAGTTTCTAGACTGAGTCTGGTAGGAGGGGCATAGAGGGAGGAGCCAGCCCACACCATTAAACTCTTAAAGTGTCAATGGCTCATGGTGGATCCGTCTATACCCCATGGTACTAATATGGACCCCAGCATCCTCTATGGACTACGAGGAAAGGATTTACCGTTCAGGTAATTAAAATTCTATTATTATATATATATATATATATATATATATATATATACATACAGTATATAGTAAAATTAACAAAAGCTGCGGCACTCAGGGTCTTGTATAGAAGCAGTGTAATGCTCACAAATTACATCGGATTACATTAATCCGATGTAATTTCTGAGCATTACACTGCTTCTATACAAGACCCTGAGTGCCGCAGCTTTTGTTCATTTTACTGTCAGTTATCCCACTGAGGGCACCGGGGCACGGATTCCACCAGGGGAGTGCCGGGCTATGTGATTCTCTCTCTCTCTCTCTCTCTCTCTCTCTCAATATATATATATATATATATATATATATAAGTATGGTATGTAGGCGGCACTCGTGGACTTAATTCAAATAAGAAACCCGGACACTCCTGGGTTGAATACAACGTTTCGGATTTATTATCCTTCGTCAGGTATATAACAAATGCAAGAAATCAAGCTTACCTTTATGCAGTTAAGAAACACCAAGTGAAAGTGAAAGTAAGTGCAAAAACACTCCCCATGCTGCTGCTGCTGACGTCATCACCAATAGACGGCGCCTGAGCAGTGACTGGGGCAAAGTGAAAATGAAAGTGAAAGTAAAAACCGTTACCATGGTTACAATGATACATTGTACAAACGGACATTACTACAAATGATCTTACAGCAATACTACAAAAAATAGCAACATAACCATTATAAGAAACAATTAAAGGAAATCATTTCATTCAGTCCATGCGGGGAAACAGTATTCAAAAGATGTATCCATTTAATTTCTAACTGCAGAAGGATCTTTCCTCTATCACCCCCCCTGATATCTTCCTTGACATGGTCCAACATCATGTAGCGTAATGAGGAGAGACTGTGCTTGCAAGTTTTAAAATGTTTGGCAACAGGCTGATCTATGTTTTTCCCTTCCAATATCTGCTTAATGGCACTGCGGTGTTGTGCCATTCTTTCTTTGAACTGGCACACCGTTTTGCCTATGTAATATAAGCTGCAAGGGCACCTAATGCAGTAGATCACATATTTGCTGGTGCAAGTAAAAACATGTTTTAATTTGATCTGTTTACCACTATGTGGATGCCTGATATAATTGCCGGTGTCCAGATAGGTGCAAGTAGTGCAACCTAAGCACCTGTAGTTTCCTGGTTTTTTAGTCATGAAGTGTTTAGGATATGTGGGTGACATGTTAGCAATGTCAACATGTATCACATGGTCCCCGATGTTTTTACCCCTTGTATAACAAGGTAGTAACGCACTTTCAGACAATTCTGCAAGGTCTGGGTCTGCTTGGACTACTGGCCAAACCCTTTTAGCGGTACTGACAATGGTCTTAGTAGATACCGTGTAATTGTTGACCCAAATCATGGTAGTGTCTATTTTATTAGGTTTGGGACAGGTGATATTCTTTACTTTAGGTGCTTTGAGTGCCTTAATTTTAGCTGATTGTAAATCCTTGTTGCTGTACCCCCTTTCTAGAAATTTTTTAGTCATAAGTTCCATTTTATTCACCTCATCAACAGGATCACTGCAAATGCGGTGAACCCGTAAGAATTGCGAATAGGGGAGACCTCTTTTAAGGGAGCTCGGATGGTGGCTGGAGGCATGCAGCATATTGTTGCAATCAGTGGGTTTCTGGTAAATAGATGTACTGAAGTCAACACCACGTATTTTTACCTCTACATCTAAAAAATGTATGTTTTCCTTTTGAATGTTCCACGTAAACTTGATGTGTCTGTCCCTAGTGTTGGCCAGTGACATCATATTAGTGAATTCCTCCTCTGTGCCCCTCCATAGGAGGAACACGTCGTCTATATATCTTGTATATAGGGGTATGAGATTGGCCAGGTCCTGGTCATCAAAGAACAATTGGTGTTCAACTAGGAACATGAAAGCATTCGCGTAGGTTGGTGCGACACAAGATCCCATCGCACAACCCCGGGTCTGCAGGAAAAATTCATTGTTAAAAATAAAATAATTTCTCTCCAAAACCAACCTCAAAAGTTGCAAGAAAAAATCCACATTAGGACCAAGATAGAGGGTGTTATTGGTAATCAAACTTCGTACAGCCTCGAGTCCCCTGTCATGAGGAATACTAGTGTATAGGCTTACTACATCAATAGTGCCTAGCCAGCAGTCTTCAGGTATAACACCAAAAGATCTGAGTTTATGCAAAAACATTGTCGTGTCTTTCAGATATGTAGATTGATTCTGAACTACCGGCTGGAGGTAAAAGTCAAGATATTTGGATACTTGATAGTACAAGGAGTCCCTGGCAGACACAATGGGTCTGCCAGGTGGCTTCTCACTGTTTTTATGCAATTTGGGAAGCATATTGAATACGGGTACCCGTGGATAATTACAACACAAAGCATTCTTTACAGATTCAGTAATATGTCCAGCCTCAACCGCAGACAGCAAGACATCCTCAAGCTCCCTTAGATACATAGCAGTGGGATCAGCCTCTAGCTTGGTATACACATTATCATCACATAACTGTCTGTAAGCTTCATCTCTATAATCACATAAGTCTTGCACCACAATGCCCCCACCTTTATCGGCAGGGCGTATTGTTATGTCATTACAGGTCGCAAGATCACGCAATGCCTGCCATTCAGCAGGTGATAAATTCATGGTGCTAGTGACATTTTCTTTTTCACATAAATCAATACAATTAGTGACAGTTCTAGTGAAAGCTTTTATGGCTGTGTTGGAAGAATAGGGGTCAAAGTTAGATTTTGGTTTAACAGGACATGCTGGTTTATCAATTTTAGTTAAAGGTTTATCAGAGTCATTTTTACTAAAGAATTCTTTCAGTCTCAGTTGCCTGTTAAGGCGACTCAGGTCAACTTTGCTTTTGAGACTATTATGGGGGTTAGTCGGAACAAAATTCAAACCTTTACTCAACACCGCAGTCTCAATGTCAGTCAATGTGCGTGATGATAAATTATATATCATTTCTTTGTTGTTTTTGCAGCTCGCTTTGGTCTCCCTTTGGCATTGGCCGCCACGTCTGGTTCTTTGTCTTCTGCGCCGTCCTCCTTTGCTCTCGTTTTTACCCCTAAAGGGGAACGACCTCTGGAATTGGTGCGACTGGTGCTTGGTAGTTCTGCTTCACTGTGAGAAGTTCCACTGGAGGTGTCAGTATCTTGAGATGATCGTCCAGATTGTTTATTAAATTTATTGAACCTCCTGCGGTATGGTCTCCGTCCGCCCGGTTGCGGATTCGCCCAGTAGTATACCCGGTTCTCATCATAGTCTCTATTGACAGTAGCCAATTTTTTGGTTTTAAATTGAATTAATTCAGATCTGTATTTTTCTACCTCTGTGTTTAATTTAGCGATCCAGTCCACAGAAGTATCTGAGATCAGAGCATCCAGGCTGTTCTGCTCCAGAGTTTTAATTTTCTCTCTGGTGATGGCTAACTCCCTTGTGGATTCTTCAATGACGAGCAGCATTAAGTCAAACGAGGCTTTATTTAAAACGGCTGCCCATTTCCGACAGAAATCTGTGTTGAAGCGTCCAATGGTGGGCATGTTTTTAATGCGAAAGCCCCTGGGGATTTTTTTCTCCCGAAAATAGTCCGATAAGCATACTCCATGTAGGTAGAAATCAGTTTCCCTGTTTCTGAGTCTCAGAAAATCAGTATAGATTTGTTCACTGGTTTTGACTCCAGTAGTTTGTGCCAGCTTGTCTGTAATCAGGATCCTGTTGGCATCAATATCAGATAAGGATAGAATTTCCCCAGTTAGTAGTGTAGTTGCTCTGTATCCTGGAACGTCCTCTGGTATCGTATCCATGATGTGCGGTCAGGTGCAGGATAAAATCAAAGAAAATATACTGACCCACTTGGTTCAAAGAAGTGCGGTTGCCTTAGCAATGGTGTGGATATGGCAGTCCAACCTATAGTAGAGTAAAGATACACTCGGCACTCCGCCAAATAAATGTAGACATCTTGCCCGGTGCCTTCCTTCTGAGTTTGATATAAGTATGGTATGTAGGCGGCACTCGTGGACTTAATTCAAATAAGAAACCCGGACACTCCTGGGTTGAATACAACGTTTCGGATTTATTATCCTTCGTCAGGTATATAACAAATGCAAGAAATCAAGCTTACCTTTATGCAGTTAAGAAACACCAAGTGAAAGTGAAAGTAAGTGCAAAAACACTCCCCATGCTGCTGCTGCTGACGTCATCACCAATAGACGGCGCCTGAGCAGTGACTGGGACAAAGTGAAAATGAAAGTGAAAGTAAAAACCGTTACCATGGTTACAATGATACATTGTACAAACGGACATTACTACAAATGATCTTACAGCAATACTACAAAAAATAGCAACATAACCATTATAAGAAACAATTAAAGGAAATCATTTCATTCAGTCCATGCGGGGAAACAGTATTCAAAAGATGTATCCATTTAATTTCTAACTGCAGAAGGATCTTTCCTCTATCACCCCCCCTGATATCTTCCTTGACATGGTCCAACATCATGTAGCGTAATGAGGAGAGACTGTGCTTGCAAGTTTTAAAATGTTTGGCAACAGGCTGATCTATGTTTTTCCCTTCCAATATCTGCTTAATGGCACTGCGGTGTTGTGCCATTCTTTCTTTGAACTGGCACACCGTTTTGCCTATGTAATATAAGCTGCAAGGGCACCTAATGCAGTAGATCACATATTTGCTGGTGCAAGTAAAAACATGTTTTAATTTGATCTGTTTACCACTATGTGGATGCCTGATATAATTGCCGGTGTCCAGATAGGTGCAAGTAGTGCAACCTAAGCACCTGTAGTTTCCTGGTTTTTTAGTCATGAAGTGTTTAGGATATGTGGGTGACATGTTAGCAATGTCAACATGTATCACATGGTCCCCGATGTTTTTACCCCTTGTATAACAAGGTAGTAACGCACTTTCAGACAATTCTGCAAGGTCTGGGTCTGCTTGGACTACTGGCCAAACCCTTTTAGCGGTACTGACAATGGTCTTAGTAGATACCGTGTAATTGTTGACCCAAATCATGGTAGTGTCTATTTTATTAGGTTTGGGACAGGTGATATTCTTTACTTTAGGTGCTTTGAGTGCCTTAATTTTAGCTGATTGTAAATCCTTGTTGCTGTACCCCCTTTCTAGAAATTTTTTAGTCATAAGTTCCATTTTATTCACCTCATCAACAGGATCACTGCAAATGCGGTGAACCCGTAAGAATTGCGAATAGGGGAGACCTCTTTTAAGGGAGCTCGGATGGTGGCTGGAGGCATGCAGCATATTGTTGCAATCAGTGGGTTTCTGGTAAATAGATGTACTGAAGTCAACACCACGTATTTTTACCTCTACATCTAAAAAATGTATGTTTTCCTTTTGAATGTTCCACGTAAACTTGATGTGTCTGTCCCTAGTGTTGGCCAGTGACATCATATTAGTGAATTCCTCCTCTGTGCCCCTCCATAGGAGGAACACGTCGTCTATATATCTTGTATATAGGGGTATGAGATTGGCCAGGTCCTGGTCATCAAAGAACAGTTGGTGTTCAACTAGGAACATGAAAGCATTCGCGTAGGTTGGTGCGACACAAGATCCCATCGCACAACCCCGGGTCTGCAGGAAAAATTCATTGTTAAAAATAAAATAATTTCTCTCCAAAACCAACCTCAAAAGTTGCAAGAAAAAATCCACATTAGGACCAAGATAGAGGGTGTTATTGGTAATCAAACTTCGTACAGCCTCGAGTCCCCTGTCATGAGGAATACTAGTGTATAGGCTTACTACATCAATAGTGCCTAGCCAGCAGTCTTCAGGTATAACACCAAAAGATCTGAGTTTATGCAAAAACATTGTCGTGTCTTTCAGATATGTAGATTGATTCTGAACTACCGGCTGGAGGTAAAAGTCAAGATATTTGGATACTTGATAGTACAAGGAGTCCCTGGCAGACACAATGGGTCTGCCAGGTGGCTTCTCACTGTTTTTATGCAATTTGGGAAGCATATTGAATACGGGTACCCGTGGATAATTACAACACAAAGCATTCTTTACAGATTCAGTAATATGTCCAGCCTCAACCGCAGACAGCAAGACATCCTCAAGCTCCCTTAGATACATAGCAGTGGGATCAGCCTCTAGCTTGGTATACACATTATCATCACATAACTGTCTGTAAGCTTCATCTCTATAATCACATAAGTCTTGCACCACAATGCCCCCACCTTTATCGGCAGGGCGTATTGTTATGTCATTACAGGTCGCAAGATCACGCAATGCCTGCCATTCAGCAGGTGATAAATTCATGGTGCTAGTGACATTTTCTTTTTCACATAAATCAATACAATTAGTGACAGTTCTAGTGAAAGCTTTTATGGCTGTGTTGGAAGAATAGGGGTCAAAGTTAGATTTTGGTTTAACAGGACATGCTGGTTTATCAATTTTAGTTAAAGGTTTATCAGAGTCATTTTTACTAAAGAATTCTTTCAGTCTCAGTTGCCTGTTAAGGCGACTCAGGTCAACTTTGCTTTTGAGACTATTATGGGGGTTAGTCGGAACAAAATTCAAACCTTTACTCAACACCGCAGTCTCAATGTCAGTCAATGTGCGTGATGATAAATTATATATCATTTCTTTGTTGTTTTTGCAGCTCGCTTTGGTCTCCCTTTGGCATTGGCCGCCACGTCTGGTTCTTTGTCTTCTGCGCCGTCCTCCTTTGCTCTCGTTTTTACCCCTAAAGGGGAACGACCTCTGGAATTGGTGCGACTGGTGCTTGGTAGTTCTGCTTCACTGTGAGAAGTTCCACTGGAGGTGTCAGTATCTTGAGATGATCGTCCAGATTGTTTATTAAATTTATTGAACCTCCTGCGGTATGGTCTCCGTCCGCCCGGTTGCGGATTCGCCCAGTAGTATACCCGGTTCTCATCATAGTCTCTATTGACAGTAGCCAATTTTTTGGTTTTAAATTGAATTAATTCAGATCTGTATTTTTCTACCTCTGTGTTTAATTTAGCGATCCAGTCCACAGAAGTATCTGAGATCAGAGCATCCAGGCTGTTCTGCTCCAGAGTTTTAATTTTCTCTCTGGTGATGGCTAACTCCCTTGTGGATTCTTCAATGACGAGCAGCATTAAGTCAAACGAGGCTTTATTTAAAACGGCTGCCCATTTCCGACAGAAATCTGTGTTGAAGCGTCCAATGGTGGGCATGTTTTTAATGCGAAAGCCCCTGGGGATTTTTTTCTCCCGAAAATAGTCCGATAAGCATACTCCATGTAGGTAGAAATCAGTTTCCCTGTTTCTGAGTCTCAGAAAATCAGTATAGATTTGTTCACTGGTTTTGACTCCAGTAGTTTGTGCCAGCTTGTCTGTAATCAGGATCCTGTTGGCATCAATATCAGATAAGGATAGAATTTCCCCAGTTAGTAGTGTAGTTGCTCTGTATCCTGGAACGTCCTCTGGTATCGTATCCATGATGTGCGGTCAGGTGCAGGATAAAATCAAAGAAAATATACTGACCCACTTGGTTCAAAGAAGTGCGGTTGCCTTAGCAATGGTGTGGATATGGCAGTCCAACCTATAGTAGAGTAAAGATACACTCGGCACTCCGCCAAATAAATGTAGACATCTTGCCCGGTGCCTTCCTTCTGAGTTTGATATAAGTATGGTATGTAGGCGGCACTCGTGGACTTAATTCAAATAAGAAACCCGGACACTCCTGGGTTGAATACAACGTTTCGGATTTATTATCCTTCGTCAGGTATATAACAAATGCAAGAAATCAAGCTTACCTTTATGCAGTTAAGAAACACCAAGTGAAAGTGAAAGTAAGTGCAAAAACACTCCCCATGCTGCTGCTGCTGACGTCATCACCAATAGACGGCGCCTGAGCAGTGACTGGGACAAAGTGAAAATGAAAGTGAAAGTAAAAACCGTTACCATGGTTACAATGATACATTGTACAAACGGACATTACTACAAATGATCTTACAGCAATACTACAAAAAATAGCAACATAACCATTATAAGAAACAATTAAAGGAAATCATTTCATTCAGTCCATGCGGGGAAACAGTATTCAAAAGATGTATCCATTTAATTTCTAACTGCAGAAGGATCTTTCCTCTATCACCCCCCCTGATATCTTCCTTGACATGGTCCAACATCATGTAGCGTAATGAGGAGAGACTGTGCTTGCAAGTTTTAAAATGTTTGGCAACAGGCTGATCTATGTTTTTCCCTTCCAATATCTGCTTAATGGCACTGCGGTGTTGTGCCATTCTTTCTTTGAACTGGCACACCGTTTTGCCTATGTAATATAAGCTGCAAGGGCACCTAATGCAGTAGATCACATATTTGCTGGTGCAAGTAAAAACATGTTTTAATTTGATCTGTTTACCACTATGTGGATGCCTGATATAATTGCCGGTGTCCAGATAGGTGCAAGTAGTGCAACCTAAGCACCTGTAGTTTCCTGGTTTTTTAGTCATGAAGTGTTTAGGATATGTGGGTGACATGTTAGCAATGTCAACATGTATCACATGGTCCCCGATGTTTTTACCCCTTGTATAACAAGGTAGTAACGCACTTTCAGACAATTCTGCAAGGTCTGGGTCTGCTTGGACTACTGGCCAAACCCTTTTAGCGGTACTGACAATGGTCTTAGTAGATACCGTGTAATTGTTGACCCAAATCATGGTAGTGTCTATTTTATTAGGTTTGGGACAGGTGATATTCTTTACTTTAGGTGCTTTGAGTGCCTTAATTTTAGCTGATTGTAAATCCTTGTTGCTGTACCCCCTTTCTAGAAATTTTTTAGTCATAAGTTCCATTTTATTCACCTCATCAACAGGATCACTGCAAATGCGGTGAACCCGTAAGAATTGCGAATAGGGGAGACCTCTTTTAAGGGAGCTCGGATGGTGGCTGGAGGCATGCAGCATATTGTTGCAATCAGTGGGTTTCTGGTAAATAGATGTACTGAAGTCAACACCACGTATTTTTACCTCTACATCTAAAAAATGTATGTTTTCCTTTTGAATGTTCCACGTAAACTTGATGTGTCTGTCCCTAGTGTTGGCCAGTGACATCATATTAGTGAATTCCTCCTCTGTGCCCCTCCATAGGAGGAACACGTCGTCTATATATCTTGTATATAGGGGTACGAGATTGGCCAGGTCCTGGTCATCAAAGAACAATTGGTGTTCAACTAGGAACATGAAAGCATTCGCGTAGGTTGGTGCGACACAAGATCCCATCGCACAACCCCGGGTCTGCAGGAAAAATTCATTGTTAAAAATAAAATAATTTCTCTCCAAAACCAACCTCAAAAGTTGCAAGAAAAAATCCACATTAGGACCAAGATAGAGGGTGTTATTGGTAATCAAACTTCGTACAGCCTCGAGTCCCCTGTCATGAGGAATACTAGTGTATAGGCTTACTACATCAATAGTGCCTAGCCAGCAGTCTTCAGGTATAACACCAAAAGATCTGAGTTTATGCAAAAACATTGTCGTGTCTTTCAGATATGTAGATTGATTCTGAACTACCGGCTGGAGGTAAAAGTCAAGATATTTGGATACTTGATAGTACAAGGAGTCCCTGGCAGACACAATGGGTCTGCCAGGTGGCTTCTCACTGTTTTTATGCAATTTGGGAAGCATATTGAATACGGGTACCCGTGGATAATTACAACACAAAGCATTCTTTACAGATTCAGTAATATGTCCAGCCTCAACCGCAGACAGCAAGACATCCTCAAGCTCCCTTAGATACATAGCAGTGGGATCAGCCTCTAGCTTGGTATACACATTATCATCACATAACTGTCTGTAAGCTTCATCTCTATAATCACATAAGTCTTGCACCACAATGCCCCCACCTTTATCGGCAGGGCGTATTGTTATGTCATTACAGGTCGCAAGATCACGCAATGCCTGCCATTCAGCAGGTGATAAATTCATGGTGCTAGTGACATTTTCTTTTTCACATAAATCAATACAATTAGTGACAGTTCTAGTGAAAGCTTTTATGGCTGTGTTGGAAGAATAGGGGTCAAAGTTAGATTTTGGTTTAACAGGACATGCTGGTTTATCAATTTTAGTTAAAGGTTTATCAGAGTCATTTTTACTAAAGAATTCTTTCAGCCTCAGTTGCCTGTTAAGGCGACTCAGGTCAACTTTGCTTTTGAGACTATTATGGGGGTTAGTCGGAACAAAATTCAAACCTTTACTCAACACCGCAGTCTCAATGTCAGTCAATGTGCGTGATGATAAATTATATATCATTTCTTTGTTGTTTTTGCAGCTCGCTTTGGTCTCCCTTTGGCATTGGCCGCCACGTCTGGTTCTTTGTCTTCTGCGCCGTCCTCCTTTGCTCTCGTTTTTACCCCTAAAGGGGAACGACCTCTGGAATTGGTGCGACTGGTGCTTGGTAGTTCTGCTTCACTGTGAGAAGTTCCACTGGAGGTGTCAGTATCTTGAGATGATCGTCCAGATTGTTTATTAAATTTATTGAACCTCCTGCGGTATGGTCTCCGTCCGCCCGGTTGCGGATTCGCCCAGTAGTATACCCGGTTCTCATCATAGTCTCTATTGACAGTAGCCAATTTTTTGGTTTTAAATTGAATTAATTCAGATCTGTATTTTTCTACCTCTGTGTTTAATTTAGCGATCCAGTCCACAGAAGTATCTGAGATCAGAGCATCCAGGCTGTTCTGCTCCAGAGTTTTAATTTTCTCTCTGGTGATGGCTAACTCCCTTGTGGATTCTTCAATGACGAGCAGCATTAAGTCAAACGAGGCTTTATTTAAAACGGCTGCCCATTTCCGACAGAAATCTGTGTTGAAGCGTCCAATGGTGGGCATGTTTTTAATGCGAAAGCCCCTGGGGATTTTTTTCTCCCGAAAATAGTCCGATAAGCATACTCCATGTAGGTAGAAATCAGTTTCCCTGTTTCTGAGTCTCAGAAAATCAGTATAGATTTGTTCACTGGTTTTGACTCCAGTAGTTTGTGCCAGCTTGTCTGTAATCAGGATCCTGTTGGCATCAATATCAGATAAGGATAGAATTTCCCCAGTTAGTAGTGTAGTTGCTCTGTATCCTGGAACGTCCTCTGGTATCGTATCCATGATGTGCGGTCAGGTGCAGGATAAAATCAAAGAAAATATACTGACCCACTTGGTTCAAAGAAGTGCGGTTGCCTTAGCAATGGTGTGGATATGGCAGTCCAACCTATAGTAGAGTAAAGATACACTCGGCACTCCGCCAAATAAATGTAGACATCTTGCCCGGTGCCTTCCTTCTGAGTTTGATATAAGTATGGTATGTAGGCGGCACTCGTGGACTTAATTCAAATAAGAAACCCGGACACTCCTGGGTTGAATACAACGTTTCGGATTTATTATCCTTCGTCAGGTATATAACAAATGCAAGAAATCAAGCTTACCTTTATGCAGTTAAGAAACACCAAGTGAAAGTGAAAGTAAGTGCAAAAACACTCCCCATGCTGCTGCTGCTGACGTCATCACCAATAGACGGCGCCTAAGCAGTGACTGGGACAAAGTGAAAATGAAAGTGAAAGTAAAAACCGTTACCATGGTTACAATGATACATTGTACAAACGGACATTACTACAAATGATCTTACAGCAATACTACAAAAAATAGCAACATAACCATTATAAGAAACAATTAAAGGAAATCATTTCATTCAGTCCATGCGGGGAAACAGTATTCAAAAGATGTATCCATTTAATTTCTAACTGCAGAAGGATCTTTCCTCTATCACCCCCCCTGATATCTTCCTTGACATGGTCCAACATCATGTAGCGTAATGAGGAGAGACTGTGCTTGCAAGTTTTAAAATGTTTGGCAACAGGCTGATCTATGTTTTTCCCTTCCAATATCTGCTTAATGGCACTGCGGTGTTGTGCCATTCTTTCTTTGAACTGGCACACCGTTTTGCCTATGTAATATAAGCTGCAAGGGCACCTAATGCAGTAGATCACATATTTGCTGGTGCAAGTAAAAACATGTTTTAATTTGATCTGTTTACCACTATGTGGATGCCTGATATAATTGCCGGTGTCCAGATAGGTGCAAGTAGTGCAACCTAAGCACCTGTAGTTTCCTGGTTTTTTAGTCATGAAGTGTTTAGGATATGTGGGTGACATGTTAGCAATGTCAACATGTATCACATGGTCCCCGATGTTTTTACCCCTTGTATAACAAGGTAGTAACGCACTTTCAGACAATTCTGCAAGGTCTGGGTCTGCTTGGACTACTGGCCAAACCCTTTTAGCGGTACTGACAATGGTCTTAGTAGATACCGTGTAATTGTTGACCCAAATCATGGTAGTGTCTATTTTATTAGGTTTGGGACAGGTGATATTCTTTACTTTAGGTGCTTTGAGTGCCTTAATTTTAGCTGATTGTAAATCCTTGTTGCTGTACCCCCTTTCTAGAAATTTTTTAGTCATAAGTTCCATTTTATTCACCTCATCAACAGGATCACTGCAAATGCGGTGAACCCGTAAGAATTGCGAATAGGGGAGACCTCTTTTAAGGGAGCTCGGATGGTGGCTGGAGGCATGCAGCATATTGTTGCAATCAGTGGGTTTCTGGTAAATAGATGTCCTGAAGTCAACACCACGTATTTTTACCTCTACATCTAAAAAATGTATGTTTTCCTTTTGAATGTTCCACGTAAACTTGATGTGTCTGTCCCTAGTGTTGGCCAGTGACATCATATTAGTGAATTCCTCCTCTGTGCCCCTCCATAGGAGGAACACGTCGTCTATATATCTTGTATATAGGGGTATGAGATTGGCCAGGTCCTGGTCATCAAAGAACAATTGGTGTTCAACTAGGAACATGAAAGCATTCGCGTAGGTTGGTGCGACACAAGATCCCATCGCACAACCCCGGGTCTGCAGGAAAAATTCATTGTTAAAAATAAAATAATTTCTCTCCAAAACCAACCTCAAAAGTTGCAAGAAAAAATCCACATTAGGACCAAGATAGAGGGTGTTATTGGTAATCAAACTTCGTACAGCCTCGAGTCCCCTGTCATGAGGAATACTAGTGTATAGGCTTACTACATCAATAGTGCCTAGCCAGCAGTCTTCAGGTATAACACCAAAAGATCTGAGTTTATGCAAAAACATTGTCGTGTCTTTCAGATATGTAGATTGATTCTGAACTACCGGCTGGAGGTAAAAGTCAAGATATTTGGATACTTGATAGTACAAGGAGTCCCTGGCAGACACAATGGGTCTGCCAGGTGGCTTCTCACTGTTTTTATGCAATTTGGGAAGCATATTGAATACGGGTACCCGTGGATAATTACAACACAAAGCATTCTTTACAGATTCAGTAATATGTCCAGCCTCAACCGCAGACAGCAAGACATCCTCAAGCTCCCTTAGATACATAGCAGTGGGATCAGCCTCTAGCTTGGTATACACATTATCATCACATAACTGTCTGTAAGCTTCATCTCTATAATCACATAAGTCTTGCACCACAATGCCCCCACCTTTATCGGCAGGGCGTATTGTTATGTCATTACAGGTCGCAAGATCACGCAATGCCTGCCATTCAGCAGGTGATAAATTCATGGTGCTAGTGACATTTTCTTTTTCACATAAATCAATACAATTAGTGACAGTTCTAGTGAAAGCTTTTATGGCTGTGTTGGAAGAATAGGGGTCAAAGTTAGATTTTGGTTTAACAGGACATGCTGGTTTATCAATTTTAGTTAAAGGTTTATCAGAGTCATTTTTACTAAAGAATTCTTTCAGTCTCAGTTGCCTGTTAAGGCGACTCAGGTCAACTTTGCTTTTGAGACTATTATGGGGGTTAGTCGGAACAAAATTCAAACCTTTACTCAACACCGCAGTCTCAATGTCAGTCAATGTGCGTGATGATAAATTATATATCATTTCTTTGTTGTTTTTGCAGCTCGCTTTGGTCTCCCTTTGGCATTGGCCGCCACGTCTGGTTCTTTGTCTTCTGCGCCGTCCTCCTTTGCTCTCGTTTTTACCCCTAAAGGGGAACGACCTCTGCAATTGGTGCGACTGGTGCTTGGTAGTTCTGCTTCACTGTGAGAAGGTCCACTGGAGGTGTCAGTATCTTGAGATCACGCAATGCCTGCCATTCAGCACTTTCATTTTCACTTTGTCCCAGTCACTGCTCAGGCGCCGTCTATTGGTGATGACGTCAGCAGCAGCAGCATGGGGAGTGTTTTTGCACTTACTTTCACTTTCACTTGGTGTTTCTTAACTGCATAAAGGTAAGCTTGATTTCTTGCATTTGTTATATACCTGACGAAGGATAATAAATCCGAAACGTTGTATTCAACCCAGGAGTGTCCGGGTTTCTTATTTGAATTAAGTCCACGAGTGCCGCCTACATACCATACTTATATCAAACTCAGAAGGAAGGCACCGGGCAAGATGTCTACATTTATTTGGCGGAGTGCCGAGTGTATCTTTACTCTACTATAGGTTGGACTGCCATATCCACACCATTGCTAAGGCAACCGCACTTCTTTGAACCAAGTGGGTCAGTATATTTTCTTTGATTTTATCCTGCACCTGACCGCACATCATGGATACGATACCAGAGGACGTTCCAGGATACAGAGCAACTACACTACTAACTGGGGAAATTCTATCCTTATCTGATATTGATGCCAACAGGATCCTGATTACAGACAAGCTGGCACAAACTACTGGAGTCAAAACCAGTGAACAAATCTATACTGATTTTCTGAGACTCAGAAACAGGGAAACTGATTTCTACCTACATGGAGTATGCTTATCGGACTATTTTCGGGAGAAAAAAATCCCCAGGGGCTTTCGCATTAAAAACATGCCCACCATTGGACGCTTCAACACAGATTTCTGTCGGAAATGGGCAGCCGTTTTAAATAAAGCCTCGTTTGACTTAATGCTGCTCGTCATTGAAGAATCCACAAGGGAGTTAGCCATCACCAGAGAGAAAATTAAAACTCTGGAGCAGAACAGCCTGGATGCTCTGATCTCAGATACTTCTGTGGACTGGATCGCTAAATTAAACACAGAGGTAGAAAAATACAGATCTGAATTAATTCAATTTAAAACCAAAAAATTGGCTACTGTCAATAGAGACTATGATGAGAACCGGGTATACTACTGGGCGAATCCGCAACCGGGCGGACGGAGACCATACCGCAGGAGGTTCAATAAATTTAATAAACAATCTGGACGATCATCTCAAGATACTGACACCTCCAGTGGAACTTCTCACAGTGAAGCAGAACTACCAAGCACCAGTCGCACCAATTCCAGAGGTCGTTCCCCTTTAGGGGTAAAAACGAGAGCAAAGGAGGACGGCGCAGAAGACAAAGAACCAGACGTGGCGGCCAATGCCAAAGGGAGACCAAAGCGAGCTGCAAAAACAACAAAGAAATGATATATAATTTATCATCACGCACATTGACTGACATTGAGACTGCGGTGTTGAGTAAAGGTTTGAATTTTGTTCCGACTAACCCCCATAATAGTCTCAAAAGCAAAGTTGACCTGAGTCGCCTTAACAGGCAACTGAGACTGAAAGAATTCTTTAGTAAAAATGACTCTGATAAACCTTTAACTAAAATTGATAAACCAGCATGTCCTGTTAAACCAAAATCTAACTTTGACCCCTATTCTTCCAACACAGCCATAAAAGCTTTCACTAGAACTGTCACTAATTGTATTGATTTATGTGAAAAAGAAAATGTCACTAGCACCATGAATTTATCACCTGCTGAATGGCAGGCATTGCGTGATCTTGCGACCTGTAATGACATAACAATACGCCCTGCCGATAAAGGTGGGGGCATTGTGGTGCAAGACTTATGTGATTATAGAGATGAAGCTTACAGACAGTTATGTGATGATAATGTGTATACCAAGCTAGAGGCTGATCCCACTGCTATGTATCTAAGGGAGCTTGAGGATGTCTTGCTGTCTGCGGTTGAGGCTGGACATATTACTGAATCTGTAAAGAATGCTTTGTGTTGTAATTATCCACGGGTACCCGTATTCAATATGCTTCCCAAATTGCATAAAAACAGTGAGAAGCCACCTGGCAGACCCATTGTGTCTGCCAGGGACTCCTTGTACTATCAAGTATCCAAATATCTTGACTTTTACCTCCAGCCGGTAGTTCAGAATCAATCTACATATCTGAAAGACACGACAATGTTTTTGCATAAACTCAGATCTTTTGGTGTTATACCTGAAGACTGCTGGCTAGGCACTATTGATGTAGTAAGCCTATACACTAGTATTCCTCATGACAGGGGACTCGAGGCTGTACGAAGTTTGATTACCAATAACACCCTCTATCTTGGTCCTAATGTGGATTTTTTCTTGCAACTTTTGAGGTTGGTTTTGGAGAGAAATTATTTTATTTTTAACAATGAATTTTTCCTGCAGACCCGGGGTTGTGCGATGGGATCTTGTGTCGCACCAACCTACGCGAATGCTTTCATGTTCCTAGTTGAACACCAACTGTTCTTTGATGACCAGGACCTGGCCAATCTCATACCCCTATATACAAGATATATAGACGACGTGTTCCTCCTATGGAGGGGCACAGAGGAGGAATTCACTAATATGATGTCACTGGCCAACACTAGGGACAGACACATCAAGTTTACGTGGAACATTCAAAAGGAAAACATACATTTTTTAGATGTAGAGGTAAAAATACGTGGTGTTGACTTCAGTACATCTATTTACCAGAAACCCACTGATTGCAACAATATGCTGCATGCCTCCAGCCACCATCCGAGCTCCCTTAAAAGAGGTCTCCCCTATTCGCAATTCTTACGGGTTCACCGCATTTGCAGTGATCCTGTTGATGAGGTGAATAAAATGGAACTTATGACTAAAAAATTTCTAGAAAGGGGGTACAGCAACAAGGATTTACAATCAGCTAAAATTAAGGCACTCAAAGCACCTAAAGTAAAGAATATCACCTGTCCCAAACCTAATAAAATAGACACTACCATGATTTGGGTCAACAATTACACGGTATCTACTAAGACCATTGTCAGTACCGCTAAAAGGGTTTGGCCAGTAGTCCAAGCAGACCCAGACCTTGCAGAATTGTCTGAAAGTGCGTTACTACCTTGTTATACAAGGGGTAAAAACATCGGGGACCATGTGATACATGTTGACATTGCTAACATGTCACCCACATATCCTAAACACTTCATGACTAAAAAACCAGGAAACTACAGGTGCTTAGGTTGCACTACTTGCACCTATCTGGACACCGGCAATTATATCAGGCATCCACATAGTGGTAAACAGATCAAATTAAAACATGTTTTTACTTGCACCAGCAAATATGTGATCTACTGCATTAGGTGCCCTTGCAGCTTATATTACATAGGCAAAACGGTGTGCCAGTTCAAAGAAAGAATGGCACAACACCGCAGTGCCATTAAGCAGATATTGGAAGGGAAAAACATAGATCAGCCTGTTGCCAAACATTTTAAAACTTGCAAGCACAGTCTCTCCTCATTACGCTACATGATGTTGGACCATGTCAAGGAAGATATCAGGGGGGGTGATAGAGGAAAGATCCTTCTGCAGTTAGAAATTAAATGGATACATCTTTTGAATACTGTTTCCCCGCATGGACTGAATGAAATGATTTCCTTTAATTGTTTCTTATAATGGTTATGTTGCTATTTTTTGTAGTATTGCTGTAAGATCATTTGTAGTAATGTCCGTTTGTACAATGTATCATTGTAACCATGGTAACGGTTTTTACTTTCACTTTCATTTTCACTTTGTCCCAGTCACTGCTCAGGCGCCGTCTATTGGTGATGACGTCAGCAGCAGCAGCATGGGGAGTGTTTTTGCACTTACTTTCACTTTCACTTGGTGTTTCTTAACTGCATAAAGGTAAGCTTGATTTCTTGCATTTGTTATATACCTGACGAAGGATAATAAATCCGAAACGTTGTATTCAACCCAGGAGTGTCCGGGTTTCTTATTTGAATTAAGTCCACGAGTGCCGCCTACATACCATACTTATATCAAACTCAGAAGGAAGGCACCGGGCAAGATGTCTACATTTATTTGGCGGAGTGCCGAGTGTATCTTTACTCTATATATATATATATATATATATATATTTGCAGAAGGTATTGGTCCGTGGATTTGCAGAAAACAATTGATGTTGTGATTGGCTGCTTCATTTCGGGGTTCTGTGCCAAAACGTCTTTCTTGCCATTTACAGTGCATGCCCATTGTATTCTGGAAAATGTGACAATTGGTGAACTCTCCCTGTGCACATGCTGGGTGACCTGAAACATGTGACCTGCTGGGTGGTCTGGAAACTGTGACAGTTATTTATAGAACTGGGGGAATTCAATTCTGGATTATGGATCTGCGTGGAGGGCCACCAGAATGGTAGGGTAGGGACTCCGCGATCAACATCTCTGCTAATTTTTACTCAAACCCATAGAGGTGCATCGGAAAATTAGCAAAGATTGGCTGCCATATTAACAACAGTGGTGTGCGCAGTCAGACATCACAACATGCTGCTCAGAATTGAATTACCCTCACTATATTGATATTAAGTGGACATGCCAAGTATATATTTTCAATACAGATAATAAATTATCTGTTGTAGAATGCCCTATCCTAGAGAAGGATAGTTCAGCTGACACACTTGACAATTTAAACCACTTGGTGCAATAATGCTTGTTATACACCCTTGTATAACCCAACTGCGGGCCTAATTCAGACCTGATCATAGATGTGTGGAAAAACGCACATCTATGATCATAATCTTTGGCATGCGGGGGGACGCCCAGCACTGGGTTAGCCCGCCCCACATGCCAGACCCTACCTCCCCACAGACGTGCCTAAGCATCGCACAGCGGTGATGCTTTTGCACCTGCCGAGTAGCTCCCTGCCTATGCAGCTTAGCTGTGAAGGCAGGCAGCTACCCGCCATGTTTTTGACTGTAGCGGCCTGCCCCGCAAATTGTCTGGACACACCTGCATTATCCAGACCGTGCCCCCCAACGGTGCCTCAACGCCGTCCCAACGCCGCCGACACGCCCTCGACCGTCCTGCGGCCGCCTCTGTTTATCAGTCAGATGATACCTTTTCATCTTACTGTGTGCGCATGCACTGTACAGCTGCTGCGCGTGCGCACACGGCATAGGGCTTCAGTCTGCGATCACTGCCGATACAGCAACCAGGTCTGAATTAGACCCTGTATACCCTGATATCCCCAGCTGTCAGAGCAGAAAAGCTGTCACATAATATACTGTGGGTGTGTTCTATATCATTTATTATTTGTATTTTGTCCAAACATTCATTTTCATATATGAAAATAATAGTTTTACCGTTCATGTGAACTTGTTAAATTCCATCATTTTAGCTAAAACCATATACTGTAAGAACATTGTCTAGAAGAGATCCATAATAACGTTGGTAGTGACTGTGAAGATGATAGCTGTGGGCAGGCAGCGTTATTTTGGAGATTCGACTGCCAGGTGCACTTGTTTACATTATGCACTCATCACTTGCATCATCCCACTCCAGGCAAGCACGCTGTGTAACAATGAGTAGCACCTGCTACATTGTGATGTGAGATGGCAAGAAAGAGAACAGGTCAGAATGGAGGAGTTAAGACCACGCTCACTTAACTACATCTCTGAGAGCAGTGGAGCCATCATACAGTTAGTTGTAGGATGGGTCACAGTTCTGCTGTTTTGCTCACCGTTGGCGGCCATTGTTTTACTCTGCATCCTAGAATATCTGTCACTAACTGCAGTGGCTTTTGTTATGCTGTACATTTTTGTGTTGTTTTCTTTAATATACAATCCTATCCAACACTGCACTCTCGGGAGAAAATTACAGCAGTTTGTAGAACCTAAAGCTACTCAAAAGAGTCAACGTGAAACACAGAAATGACTATATTATAATGTGTTTTGCAGATTTCTATAATTAGGAAGATATCATGTCCTCCTTAGGATCGACACAACAAACAAAACGTGGTATGAATTACCTATTTATAGAAGATGAAAAATGTACTTGTGTATCATACCGTGCAAACCAAAGTATTATATGTAGTTTCTTATTTATTTAACTTATACTAAAAATAAAGAATTGAAAACTAGTGATTTCATTGACACTGTCATCTTGCCTTAAAACGCAGTGGTTTGGTGAAACACGTGAAGCTAACATTGGAGTACATCAAAAGCAACTGTTTTCTTGTTGCTATGGGGAAGAAGACAAGTGGGGATGTTGCCCATAGCAACCAGTCAGATTCATAAGATAATCTTATATCACGTAGTAGAGTAATGATAGCTAAAAGCTGATTGGTTACTAGGGGCAACTTCTCCACTTGTCCGTTTTATAGGGTTTGGTACAGCTCCCCCTAGCGTAACCAGAAATAGGCACGTAATACAGAATTTGTGCATTTGCACGCTTAAAATATTAAGAACATACTAAACGGGTATGGGTCATTAGGTCGACCACACTTAGGTTGACATGGTCAATAGGTCGACATGGAAAAAAGGCCCGACATGAGTTTTTTATGTTTTTTTGGGTGTCGTTTTCTTCATAAAGTGATAAGGAACCCCAATTGGTGCAATGCGTCCCCTCGCATGGCTCGCTTCGCTTGCCATGCTTCAGGCAAGGTGCCTCACTCCGCTACCACTGCCATTGGTATACGTTATTGTTCCCAATTGTAGTCCACATGGATCGTAAAGTATGAAAAAGATAAAAAAAATGAAACAATTTGAAAAACTCATGTCGACCTTTTCCATGTCGACCCATTGACCACGTCGACCTAGTGACCAGGTCGACCTAATGCATTTCGATCAATAGTGCTGTCGACCTAATAACCGTATCCCTACTAAACATACTAGTATATCTATAAGTTTGCAGGTGAAAAACATTTAAAACTAGGAAAGTACTGTTGCAGGAATTGATCATGGTAACCGCACTTTATGTATGTTATGTATGTTATGTAAGTATGTATGTATATCTGAGCTGAGGTTACTATGTAGTGATATGAGCAACCACAATGTGAGCAAAGTATGGATCTTGAATACCTTTTTTTAAGCAGCTATAGAGGCCTATTTATCAATAATTATTTGTGGGATGCTCCACCAAAAACCTGTTGTTGTTTTTTTTTTGGGGGGGGGGGGGACTTGCAAATTATAAGTGTCCCCCAAACTTATGTATAGAGGACCACAGCTGATACAGGAGATATCTGATGCAGTCTCTCATTTTCAATCACAAAATCAGCCCACAGCGGCTCTTTTGCAGAATTTACCTAGCTCTGGAATGCCCCAGGTAACTAATGCTATCTGAAGATGGTGTTAGCAACTGTAGCCCATGGGCTACTTTCTGCAGTAGTTACCAGGAGAGGACAGGCAAGGCTTGCTCAGTAGCACACACGGCTTCCGAAAAAGAAGCGTTTGGTTCGCAAATGCTAGTTGTTCTCTTATTACACACTGCAACGACAGGGCCCCTGTCCCTGCGAGTATATTTTAATACATTCGGATGATCATTAATTTCCTATTGCCGTGAATAGCAGCAATAAGCAATTATAATTATCGGGTCTAGGACATGATAATAAATATGCCCCATAATGCTATAGAAATGTGATTTTGCCTATGTTCTCATTGCCCTGAGGGTATTCTTAGAAGATCAAGTGGAAATAATCAGATTTTTAGGACCTCTTAGAAGTATTCTGCCGTTTTACATAACTTTAAGGAGCCGAAAAATAGAATTTTAGCCATACCAAGTAAAGGGAAATACACCTTAATTATTACTTTTGCTTACATTTCCTAGACATGTCTAGTAAAACTGTTGGCATTAGCAGGATTAGCTAAATGGCTTGCTTCTCCAAGGTTGATGAAAAGTCATTTATATACAACAAATGAACAGTGCCACCTAGTGGCTAAATACTTTTATACAGTGTTCCAGAATACATATTAATGTCATTAACCTTTAACTTTTTAAATCTTATATTTCTCAGAGCTGTACATTTTATATGTTTTACTAAAAAGTTATACCAACTATAAATTGTTTTATACAAGGTTATGTTTTTAATATTATTTTCTTATGTGTTGGTCTTAATAACTGCACCTCGGCCGAGCGATCAGTAAAAATAAAAAAATTCGCAGATGACACCACCGTCATCAGCTTAATCAAGGACGAAGACGAATCTGCATACAGACGCGAAGTGGAACGCTAACGCAGTGGTGCGGCAGGAACAACCTTGACCTAAATCCCCTCAAAACAGTTGAGTCGGTGGTGGACTTCAGAAGGAAACCCAATGCCATGCAACCACTCATAATAGCCGACAGCGTGGTTTCGTGGGTCGACTCCTTCAAATTCCTAGGGTCAAAAATTTCCAGAGACCTCAAATGGGAACCCAAAATAAGCACTGTCGTAAAGAAGGCCCAGCAGCAGATGTTCTTTCTGAGGCAACTCAGGAAATTCCACATCCTGCAGAAGCTGCTGCTCATCTTCTACACATTGATCGTAGAATCGGTCCTATGTTCCTCGATCACAGCTGCCAATGTGAGTGACAGACGGAGGCTGCAAATCGTGGTGAGGACAGCTGAAAAGATTGTTGGGGCTGACCACCCTATCGTCCAGGAATTATACCAGTCAAGGATCAGGAAGCGAGCGGAGAAAATCGTGGCAGATATGCAGCACCCAGGTCACAAACTGTCTGAACCGCTTCCATCAGGCAGACGCTACTGGCAGTGGCGGAACTAGAGAATGGTGGGCCCAGGTGCAACAATATGCATTGGGCCCCCTCCCGTATTAATAACAGGGAAATGGCGTCACCCAAAATACAGTGTTTTGTCTCACTAACAAGGAGTGTCGCCACACAATAGTACTGGAATTCACAGTATGCCACACAGTCGAGAGCCTTATACACAGTACGCCATACAGTAGAAAAGCTTATACACTGTGCACCACACAGAAGAGAGCCTTATACACGTTGCGCCACACAGTAGAGAGCCTTATACAGGGTGTGCCACACAGTAGAGAAGCTTATACACAGTACGCCACACAGTAGAGAGCATTATACACGTTGCAACACACAGTAGAGAGCCTTATACAGGGTACGCCACACAGTAGAGAGGCTTATACACGTTACATGTTACAACACATAGGGGGGTATTCAATTATTGCTGGATTTTTCATCCAGTCTTAAAATTTTCAATTATTGGTCGTTTTTAGGACGAATGACATTCCCCCTATTCAATGCCTGTGCAGGATTTTTCAGCTGGTCAAAAAATACAGCACTAGCGAAAGCCACGTCGATCGTCAAATTTTTTGGTAATCCACGTGTTTTGACGAATTTGCAGGCATTTTCGCCCGTTTTTTTGGTCAGTTTTCTCCCATGCCAATTCAACAAAAAAAAGTGAAAAGTCATGGTCGAAAAGGGATTCAAAAACAGACGTAAACGCCCGCACTTGAATACCCATGGTTGAATTAGTACCATTTTTTCGGCTAGCCGAAATTGAATACTCCCATAATAGAGAAGCTTATACACGTTCCGCCACACAGTAGAGTGGCTTATACACGGTACGCCACACAGTAGAGAGGCTTATACACGTTACGTCACACAGTAGAGAGGCTTATACACGTTACGTCACACAGTAGAGAGGCTTATACACGTTACGTCACACAGTAGAGAGCCTTATACATGTTACGCCACACAGTAGAGAGGCTTATACACGTTACGTCACACAGTAGAGAGGCTTATACACGTTCCGCCACACAGTAGAGAGGCTTATACACATTACGCCACATAGTAGAGAGGCTTATACACGTTACGTCACACAGTAGAGAGGCTTATACACGTTACGTCACACAGTAAAGAGCCTTATACACGTTCTGCCACACAGTAGAGAGGCTTATACACGTTACGTCACACAGTAGAGAGGCTTATACACGTTCCGCCACACAGTAGAGAGGCTTATACACGTTCCGCCACACAGTAGAGAGCCTTATACACGTTACACCACACAGTAAAGAGGCTTATACACGTTACGTCACACAGTAGAGAGGCTTATACACGTTCCGCCACACAGTAGAGAGGCTTATACACATTACGCCACACAGTAGAGAGGCTTATACACGTTACGTCACACAGTAGAGAGGCTTATACACGTTACGTCACACAGTAGAGAGCCTTATACAAGTTCTGCCACACAGTAGAGAGGCTTATACACGTTACGTCACACAGTAGAGAGGCTTATACACGTTCCGCCACACAGTAGAGAGGCTTATACACGTTCCGCCACACAGTAGAGAGCCTTATACACGTTACACCACACAGTAAAGAGGCTTATACACGGTACGCCACACAGTAGAGAGGCTTATATACGTTACGTCACACAGTAGAGAGGCTTATACACGTTACGTCACACAGTAGAGCGATGCACATGTCAACATTTACTACCAGGAATATGAGATAGATACAGATGTAGCCAGCCTCGTCGTTGCCGCAATGTGTTGGAACTGGCATACGCATCACAGTAAGCTGCAGTGAACGCCGTGCTGTGGCTAGTCACAGCCTCCGTTCACTCCATAGAAGTCTATGGCTTGCGTGCGTACACACACACGCACTTAATAGACATGGACACACTAGTCGCGCCATCCATGCCGTGATGCGTACTCATCTCAGGATGGATGAGTGTGGCTACATCTGTAGATATGGATATACACACACACACATAGTAAAACACATATACACAGATACACCCACAGAAAACACACACACACACACACACACACACACACACACACACACACACACACACACACACACACACACACACACACACACACAGTAAAATACATATACAGAAACACACACCCATAGCTTAACACACACACACACACACACACACAGCCAGCAAAACACACACTCATTACACAGGTTTTCTTTTTCCACAAGTTCCACACTCTGCACCTCCTGGCTCTGGCTCCGGTAAGGCTCCTCACTGCAGGGGCTGAGTGCACTGCCGTGACGTCTCCTCAATCTTCTGTACACACAAACTGCTGCCGTGCCTCCCCCTCCTCCCTCCCCCGTCTCCCAGTATGCACTGACTCAGTCCAGGAAGCTGAGAGCTTCAGCAGCGTGTGGTGCCGAGATGAAGGGTGATGCGATCACCCTTCTCACATCACTGGAGCCGGGGACGGCGTACAGGCTTCCTCAGTTAGGACCCACAGCGCAGCAGCGGAAGCGTGTAATGAGTCAGTCTGACTCATTATACTGCTGCCGACTGTGGGCCCCTTCACATTGCTGGGCCTCGGTGCACTGCACCGCTTACACTGGCGCAATTTCCGCCGCTGGCTACAGGTCCATTCCCGCGTCAGATCCATTAAAAGCTTCCTCCCACTAGCTGTCCACCATCTGAACAATATATAAAAAGTCTAACATGTATATGTCTAATATGTCGAGTCTATTGTACAGTTGCAATATGCAGTATGAACTCATACGTGTAATGGGGGTCATTCCGAGTTGTTCGCTTGGTAAATTTCTTCGCATCGCAGCGATTTTCCGCTTAATGCGCATGCGCAATGTCCGCACTGCGACTGCGCCAAGTAAATTTGCTATGCACTTAGTAATTTTACTCACGGCTTTTTCATCGTTCTGGCGATCGTAATGTGATTGACAGGAAATGGGTGTTACTGGGCGGAAACAGGCCGTTTTATGGGCGTGTGGGAAAAACCGCTACCGTTTCCGGAAAAAACGCAGGAGTGGCCGGAGAAACGGAGGAGTGTCTGGCCGAACGCTGGGTGTGTTTGTGACGTCAAACCAGGAACGACAAGCACTGAAATGATCGCAGATGCCGAGTAAGTCTGGAGCTACTCAGAAACTGCTACGAGGTGTGTAATCGCAATATTGCGAATACATCGTTCGCAATTTTAAGATGCTAAGATTCACTCCCAGTAGGCGGCGGCTTAGCATGAGCAAATCTGCTAAAATCCGCTTGCGAGCGAACAACTCGGAATGATCCCCTATGTTTGTAATGTATGCTACATTTTCCCCCTTCTTATGCTATGTATTCCCCTTTCATGTTGCTGCTTGGCGATGCCTTGTACCGCAAAACATTCCTAGTGTACACCTGGCCAATAAAGCTGATTCTGATTCTTATTCTGTTTATGGGGAGATGTATCAAACATTGAAGTGATAAAACACCAACCCATCAGCTTTATTCATTTTTCAGGCACAGCCTATAAAATGACTGAAGCTGATTGGTTAATACTTTATCTCTCTCCAATGTTTCATACATCCCCCCCCTCATGTCTTTTCATGATAATTGTGTAGCTATATACTGCAGTGGTGATCTTCATGATAGTCAGACATGAATGGCAGTTTACTACTGATTTCTAAGAAATGCAGAAAACATTAAAAGTTTGCAGTAATAATGAAGTAACCTGCTATCTATTGTATCAGAAAGTCATCCCTTGCTCGATTAGATATATAGATATAATGAATGGCTTGCATATAAAAAAAAAAGACAAAAAAAAATCTCAAAAAATGTTTAACCCAAGCATCATTACAAGGTCCATATGCTGCAGTTTTAAATATCATTATGTATCTCCTTACACTTCCATTTGCCCTTCAAGGCTGTTTGATATTCTTGCCAATTTAATATGTGTCTCAACAGGGATGCCATTTAAAAAAAGAAAATAAATAAAAGGTGTTAAGAATGCCAAATTGACAGACTGCATTGCAGTCAGTTGACTTCATAGTCCTTAGCAACAGATGGGAGGACAAGGTATAAGAATTTCATGTAAGAATTTGTCAAAGCCTTCAGGATGCTTACACTGCTATAGGCAAGTACTAATTGTTGTAACGCCTGCTACACTGTACCGCTAACAAAGAAAGCAGCACCTCTCCAAGTCAAAATACTCAATCGCATGCTGTATGTTGAAGGCATACAAATGACATAATTACATGGTGACAATTGCCTTGTTGGCTCTAAAATTATATGAGTGCAAGTGAGTTTGTGAAATAGTTCTGCAAAAAGGAACTGAAGAAAGACATTTGCTGAAGACACAGGGTGTGAGCAGAATCTAGAATATTTACAATTGCTCAACATATATATTTCACGGATATGGGTCATTAGGTCGATCATACTTAGGTCGACAGTCATTAGGTCGACCACTATTGGTCAACATGCATTAGGTCGACATGGTCATTAGGTCGACATGAACAAGGTCGACATGAGGTTTTTTTTCTTTTTTTGGTGTTGTTTTCTTCGTAAAGTGACGGGGAACCCCGATTAGTGCACCGTGTCCGCTCGCCATGCTTCGGGCAAGGTGCCTTGCTCCGCTCTGCAAAGGTTACTATTCCCAATCGTAGTCCACGTGGATCGTGAACTATGAAAAAGTTAAAAAAAATTAAAAAAGTGAAGAACGCATGTCGACCTTTTCCATGTTGACCTAGTACATGTCGACCTAATGACCGTATCCCATTTTTCACATAGTGATGTCCCGGTATAAAGTGTGTGGTAAGCCTAGTATATTAGAATATACTCGGCTTATGGGTTGGTATGAGGACCGGCACTTGGGATCCCGCCAGTCACCATACCGACACCGGGATCTCGCCACGCTGCAGGTTCGGTGGCGAGCTGCGCTTGCCACAGGTTCTATTCCCACTCTGTGGCATGCTGACTGTTGAGAGGAGATGTAGGCGTCGGTATTGTGACCGACGGTGTCCTGACCGACACTCATGAATTATTACACAGGTTCTGTGGCAGGCTTAATTTAAGTCTGCATTTCACCTGGTTTTAATCAGCCATATAACTTGTAAGGGATAATGTATACACACACTGTCACACTCATGCATAATATACACACGTTGTCACACTCATGCATAATATACACACACTGTCACACTCATGCATATTATACGCACACTCTCATACATAATATATACACACTGTCACTGTCATTTATACAAGCTAGAAAGTGTGCATGTTTGTCTGTTTGTCCTTTATGCATGTCCAGAGTTTTGTACCTAGCAAATATGGCATGGTTGTGTAGTTTGACCAGGATTAGGTTTTTATCTAAGTTTTAACTTTGTCAGGACCACACGCTGTCACACTCTCATACATAATATACTAGGCTTACCATACTAAACGTTTAAACCAGGACATGAATTACACAGGTTCTGTGGTTGGCTTAATTCAAGCCTGCATTTTACCTGGCTTTAATCATCCACAGAATCTGTGTTACACATGAGTGTCCCGGTTTAAAGGGTTAGTATGGTAAGCCTATAATATACCCACACTGTCACACTCTTATACATAATATATGCACACTGTCACACTCATGCATAATGGGGGTCATTCCGACCCGTTCACACGCAGCAGTTCTTCGCTGCGGTGCAAACGGGTCGGAACTGCGCAGGCGCGGCGCCCGCAATGCACATGCGCATCATTACCCAGTGACAGCCGTTGCCAGGCAACGACAAGAAGAGAGAAGAAAGTGATCGCTAGAAGATTGACAGCGAGAAGACGTTCTGGGGCGGATACTCGCCGTTGTCCGGGCATGGAGATCCGAACGCAGGCGTGTCCAGGTGTTTGGTGGGCGGATGTCTGACGTCAATCCCGGGACCTTTGTCGCTGGATCCGTCGCACAGGGTAAGTAGGTCTGACCCTGGTCTTGTTTTGCAGGAAACTTTTTTTAGCATAGCAGGGCTGCACAAGCGATCGCAGCCCTGCTATGCTAAAATACACTCCCCCATAGGCGGCGTCAAGTTGATTGCACAAGCAGCAAAAAGTTGCTACGTGCGATCAACTCGGAATGAGGGCCAATATACACACACTCTCAGACTACCATATATAATATACACACACTGTCATACATAATATACACGCACTGTTACACTCTCATGCATAATATACACACCGTCACACTCAATATACACACTGTCACACTCTTATCTATATAATAAGTGAAAAAGTGCATTTGTGTGTTTGTTTGTCCTTTATGCATGGCCAGAGTTTTGTACCTAGCTCCACCAAATTTGGCATGGTAGTGTGGTTTGACCAGGATTAGGTTTTTAGCTATGTTTGAACTCAGGGAAATGGATGTTTACATGATGGCCAGATTATGACCATCATGACTAAGTCTTGTTCAAAAGTCGAAACATGTTGGTCAAGGAGCACCACTCTGACTAATCCGCTGGAACTATTCTAGATAAGGACGTATGGGCATTTCCTGGGTAGCATCCAAACGGCCATGTCTTGCCATTCAGAGTTTTTTTGGACCTTTTTTGTATGCTGCAACTGGATGAGGAGATGGATAGCCCACTCCCTATTGAGGATACATTTAAAGGACATTAAAGAAACCGCTACGTGATTGAAACCATCTAGTGTTAATGTGAGTTTGGTACGTCCCTGGAACGGGAACACTGTAGGAAGTTGATTGTCTATTCTAACACGTGGGATGACTGGTGACTTAAGATACCTTTACGGCAGGGGTGTCAAACTCAAATTCATCGGGGGCCGCATCAGCAGTTTGGTCCCCATCAAAGGGCCGGTTGTATCTGTAGGTCTATGTGTCCACTCTTTATTATCATAAATTAATGTCACTGCATTCAATTATTATGTGCCCCCTTTTATAGTGCCCAGCCATGTGCCCCCTTTTATAGTGCCCAGCCATCTGCCCCCTTTTATAGTGCCCAGCCATCTGCCCCCTTTTATAGTGCCCAGCCATGTGCCCCCTTTTATAGTGCCCAGCCATGTGCCCCCTTTTATAGTGCCCAGCCATGTGCCCCCTTTTATAGTGCCCAGCCATCTGCCCCCTTTTATAGTGCCCAGCCATCTGCCCCCTTTTATAGTGCCCAGCCATCTGCCCCCTTTTATAGTGCCCAGCCATCTGCCCCTCCACTTTTATAGTGCCCAGCCATCTGCCCCCTCCATTTACTTTACTTACCTTTTACTTCTTTTTTTCTTTTACTTCTTTCTTCTTGCTCCTCTCCGCGGCGTCCGCGCGCTCCTCTGATCCCTGGAGATGTCGGGCGGACGTCACGTGATGATGTCACGTCCGACACCCAGGGAGCAGTGCGGGGCAGGAAGAAGTCGGGCCAGGTCCCGGAAGGTAAGTAAATTTTATTTTATTTTTTAACTTGAGCCATTTTTAAAATGAATTTACTCCGTGCAGGGGAGGCTGCAAGGCTGGCGGCGGCACCGCGGGCCATCAGACGAGGTCTGGCGGGCCGGATTTGGCCCGCGGGCCTTGTGTTTGACACCCCTGCTTTACAGGAAATATTCAGCTTGTAATAATGTGAGTTTGGTACGCTGTTCTTCTGTCCTCTGCACCCACTGGATAATATACATTTCATATTGGTGCTTCTTTTAGTATATAATCTACTACGCTATGGCCCTCATTCCGAGTTGTTCGCTCACTAGCTGCTTTTAGCAGCATTGCAAATGCTAGGCCGCCGCCCTCTGGGAGTGTATCTTAGCTTGGCAGAACAGCGAAGGAAAGATTAGCAAAACTGCTACTAAATAATTCTTTGCAGTTTCGGAGTAGCTCCAGACCTACTCCTAGATTGCGATCAGCTTGGTCCGTTTAGTTCCTGGTTTGGCATCACAATCACGCCCTGCGTTCGGCCAGCCACTCCCCCGTTTCTCCAGCCACTCCTGCGTTTTTACCTGGCACGCCTGCGTTTTTTAGCACACGCCCTGAAAACGCCATGTTGCCGCCCAGAAACACCCACTTCCTGTCAATCACACTACGATCACTCGAGCGTTGAAAAAACTTTGCTCGAGCTTGTGTAAATCTACTAAGTTTTGTGTTAAATAACTAAGCGCATGAGCGCTGCGTACCATGGTGGTCATTCCGAGTTGTTCGCTCGCAAGCTGCTTTTAGCAGCTTTGCACACGCTAAGCCGCCGCCTACTGGGAGTGAATCTTAGCATAGTAAAATTGCGAACGAAAGATTAGCACAATTGCGAATAGACACTTCTTAGCAGTTACTGAGTAGCTCCAGACTTACTCTGCCACTGCGATCAGTTCAGTCAGTTTCGTTCCTGGTTTGACGTCACAAACACTCCCAGCGTTCGCCCAGACACTCCCCCGTTTCTTCAGACACTCCCGCGTTTTTCCCAGAAACGGCAGCATTTTTTCACACACACCCATAAAACGGCCTGTTTCCGCCCAGAAACACCCACTTCCTGTCAATCACATTACGATCACCAGAACGAAGAAAAAACCTTGTAATGCCGTGAGTAAAATACCTAACTGCATAGCAAATTTACTTGGCGCAATCGCACTGCGGACATTGCGCATGCGCATTAGCGACTAATCGCTCCGTTGCGAAAAAAAAATAACGAGCGATCAACTCGGAATGACCACCCATGCGCATTTTCTACCTAATCGCTCCGTTGCGAAAAACGGCAACGAGCGAACAGCTCGGAATGACCACCTATATTGTTTCTTTGGCTTTATTTGAGATGGATAGTCCACTCCGTTCCTAATGAGGACACATTCAAAGGATGCATTAAAGAAACTGCTACGTGATTGAAAACGTTTAGTGTTATGTGAGTACGGTACGTCCCTGGAACGAGATCATTGTGGGAAGTTAATTGTTTAGTCTGATTTTTGACACGTGGGATGACTGGTGACTAAAGATACCTTCACAGGAATTATTCACCTTGTTAAAGTGTGAGTCTGGTACGCTGTTCTTCTGGTCTATATACTCACTGAATAATATACGTTTCACATCGGTGCATCCTTCAGTACATAATTTACTACACTATTTACAGTTTCTCTGGCTTCATTTGAGGTAAATTTCTTGCTAGAGAGAAGATACGTTGAAATGGCCAGACGTTAACAAGTACTTCACTGGATATAAGGACACCTTTGAAAAAGTCAGAGAATATGCCTGCCTACACTGTCAATTACTCCTAATTTGCACTGTTATCCAGGTGTGAATGACTTCTGTGTTCCTTTTCAAAGCTTTGCCCCTTTAGTATCCCACATTCAAACTAATAGGCCCTACACACTGGCCGACATCACTGCACGATATGAACGATCTCGTTCATTAATGAACGAGATAACGTTCATATCGTGCAGTGTGAAGGCACCAGCGATGAACGATGCGCGGCCCCACGCTCGTTCATCGCTGGTGCTTCGTCAGCTGTGCATGAAGGCCAATATGGACGATCTCGTCCATATTTGCCTGCAGTTCTACGTAGCCGTCTGACGGGGGAGTGTAGTAACTTCACTCCCCCCGTCACTGCCCCTCCCCCGCCGCCGGGTCGCCCTTCGGCCGTATCCGCCGTCGGGCAGCTCGGCGGCGGATCGGCCAATGTGTAGGGCCCATAAGTTTACTTCATTTCACATCTCAGCCTTCTAAAGTGTGGTCCTTTTCAGGACCATTCACTGTTAAAGCACAACCACAGACTAAATTTCAGAAAAGCCTTGCCACCAAAACAACGATCCAGCCTGGGTCGCAGCTCCTCAGCTACTAGAAGTAAAATAGTGTCAAGACATGAGGAGATTTCAGAGGAAGTACAAGCATGCTTGGCATCTCAACCAGAGAGACAAGCAGCCACTCGAGACAGAGAATCACTCAATGCCAGGCTAGCTCGCCAATCTGCTGCTGCTGGTAGACATGTAGCTTCCAGGGCCATGGAGTCCCCAGCTGCAAGACAAACACATCTGATAATCGATACTGCTAGACTTGCAGCCTCAAGGGACAAAGAATAGACAGCTGCAAGACAAACACATGAGTCAGTCAGTTAGGGCTGCATAAACTGCTACATGCAGGGCCATAGAGTCCACAACTGAAAGACAAACCCCCCAGTCAGCCAATGCTGTACAAACTGCAGCCTCGAGAGCCATGGTGGGTAAATTCAATTGTTTGAAAAGTCGTTGTGAATCTGTTTTATCCTGTCTAAACATGGTTTTCAGATGTCCAAACGAACAGTGACAATTTCATTGTCGTGGTTTTGGGCGTATAAAGTATGTGTAGCTTTAAAATCAGTTGTTTTAAACAGTCATGAAATGTTGTTTTTGGAAATCTTTTTTAGATGTTTTGGTCTTGTTAGAACTCACCACCCTGAAGGGGTGTGAGTTTTGTTTGAAATGTTTTTATTTTTATTTTGTTTCCTTAGTAACTTATGTTTAAGTATTTTTGAATAATTTATTTTCGGAAATCTCACTTCTACTTTAAACGGCTTCGGTTGTTCTCCTCCTCTCCAATGGTTTAGCCTGATATTTATGTTCTCTACATAATTAAGTGCAGTGAAAAGTTTGAAATCACTGAATTCACAGATTTTTCACTGTTTCCTAAACACACTTTGGGGAATTCAATAGGGAGCGAGATTTAGCGAGGTAAAAAGCCTGTGCTATCCAATGAAAAAAAATTAGTTGTGGTGTTTTCAGAGCTGAAAACCCAGCAATAGTTGTCTTCACTCGTTCTCTGCACTGGAGAGGAGGCTGCTGGGAGGATGCTGGCTCGGGGAGCAGGGACAAACACAGGATTTCTGGAGGGAGGTTTCCCAATGCTTGATTTAAGAATGATTGACGCCAGCCCATGAAGGATGCATAATTAGCATGTAACACCATACCTACTTTTATGGTCTCTGGGAGAAGTCCGAAGAGGAGATGCTGCAGGGCACTTCAGGAAGGAAGGAGGGGGGAGTCTAGTCACAAGATGCTGTGCTTCACGGGTCCGTGGGAAATGTGTGGGGCTAAATTCATGTAGTTTAGCCACACACTCTATATGGAGCTGTGAATCCCAGGTATAGGTGGTCATTCCGAGTTGTTCGCTTGCAAGCTGCTTTTAGCAGCTTTTAGCAGCTTTGCACACGCTAAGCCGCCGCCTACTGGGAGTGAATCTTAGCATAGTAAAATTGCGAACGAAAGATTAGCACAATTGCGAATAGACACTTCTTAGCAGTTTCTGAGTAGCTCCAGACTTACTCGGCAACTGCGATCAGTTCAGTCAGTTTCGTTCCTGGTTTGACGTCACAAACACTCCCAGCGTTCGCCCAGACACTCCCCCGTTTCTTCAGACACTCCCGCGTTTTTCCCAGAAACGGCAGCGTTTTTTCACACACACCCATAAAACGGCCTGTTTCCGCCCAGAAACACCCACTTCCTGTCAATCACATTACGATCACCAGAACGAAGAAAAAACCTCGTTATGCCGTGAGTAAAATACCAAACTTCTTAGTAAATTTACTTGGGCAGTCGCAGTGCGAACATTGCGCATGCGCAATTAGCGGAAAATCGCTGCGATGCAAAGAAAATTACAGAGCGATCAACTCGGAATGAGGGCCATAATCTTCTCATCCTGCCATCACCATTAATGGGATGCAAGATATTCTTCCACTTTTCTGTGAGTGCGGGGGACTACCTGAAAAATTGTGAGTCTCCCGCAACTTGTGGGAGAGTAGGCAAGTATGTGTAACAAGCTAGGAATGTGTTTCTGACAATTCTGATTGAGCTTAATCTTGGTTGGCATCGGCCGTTTTTTGTGTTGTTTTGTTCAAACACATATACTGTAATTTACAATGCTCCTGTGTTTTTCTAATTTGTGTTTTCCGATGTTGTAGCCATTCGTAATCCAGAGCTGTGTCATACGGAAGAGTTTGATTAATCTCTGCCGAAGATAAAGCCATGAAGCCCAGCCGTATCAGTGAGAACTGTTCATGCTTCTTTGCGTAAAGTGTAGTAAATTGTTAAAATATTAAAAACAAATTGTGTGAAGTCCCCCCTCGGGTTCAGTATGATGCTGGCCGCCACCAGCCAACGCCGAAAGGAGTAAATATTTTTACCTCCGTCCCCCACACCCTATCCCTAACTTTTCGGGGGTGGCGGTTAGGGCTAATCCTCTAGGGGTGGAGGCTAGGGCTAACCATCGGGAGATGGATAGGGCTACCCCCCCAGTGCCTAACCCTAAACCCCCCTGGTGCTAACCCTAACCCGCCCGTGTCCCAACTAATTCAGTTACACCAACACTTACCTTCGGGCTGTCGGATGTCTGTGTTTTCCGACGCCAGTCTCCAAAAAGTGTCAGGATACTAGTGTCGATCACATGGCCGCTGTCATGGCCGCTGTCATCCCGTACATCGGGATGCTAAACGCATCCGCCCCCCTCTTAAGCATAACCAGCTCGGGCTCTTTAAGCCGGCCCTGGTTCTAAAAATACTGGGGGAAAACAGCATGAAGTCCTCCAACATTATAAGAAACTGCACCAGGCTCTTGGGCCAGTCCTGGTACCAGAAATATGGGGGGAAAAGGACATAGGGTCCCCTGTGTTTTTGAAACCAGTACCGAGCTCTACTAGTCCAGGAGGTAATTCCGTAGCCGGGGGACGTTTTTATACTGGTCCCTGCAGACTAGTGATGAGCGGGTTCGGTTCCTCGGAATCCGAACCCCCCCGAACTTCAGCCTTTTTACACGGGTCCGAGGCAGACTCGGATCTTCCCGCCTTGCTCGGTTAACCCGAGCGCGCCCGAACATCATCATCCCGCTGTCGGATTCTCGCGAGGCTCGGATTCTATCGCGAGACTCGGATTCTATATAAGGAGCCGCACGTCGCCGCCATTTTCACACGTGCATTGAGATTGATAGGGAGAGGACGTGGCTGGCGTCCTCTCCGTTTAGAATAGAAATAGATAGTGAGAGTGAGACACTTGATTTACTGGAGCTTAGGAGTACTCAGAGAGTGCAGAGTTTACTAGTGACTGACCAGTGACCACCAGTGCAGTTTTATTATTATTTAATATAATCCGTTCTCTGCCTGAAAAAAAAACGATACACAGTGACACAGTATACCATATCTGTGCTCAGCCTCAGTGTGCTGCATCATCTATGTATATCTGACTGTGCTGAGTGCTCACTGCTCACACAGCTTAATTGTGGGGGAGACTGGGGAGCAGTTATAGCAGGAGTACATTAACAGTGCACACTTTTGCTGCCAGAGTGCCACTGCCAGTGTGACTGACCAGTGACCACTGACCACCAGTATATTGTGATTGTCTGCCTGAAAAAGTTAAACACTCGTCGTGTGGTGTTTTTATTCTATAAACGCATTCTGCTGACAGTGTCCAGCAGGTCCGTCATTATATAATATATACCTGTCCTGCAGTAGTGATATATATATATTTTTTATATCATTATCATCCAGTCTATATTAGCAGCAGACGCAGTACGGTAGCCCACGGCTGTAGCTACCTCTGTGTCGGCAGTCGCTCGTCCATCCATAATTGTATACCACCTACCTGTGGTGTTTTTTTTTCCTTCTATCTTCTTGATACTAGTAGCTTACTTTAGGAGTCTGCAGTGCTGACAGTGTCCAGCAGGTCCGTCATTATATAATATATACCTGTCCGGCTGCAGTAGTGATATATATATATTTCTCTATCGTCCTAGTGGATGCTGGGGTTCCTGAAAGGACCATGGGGAATAGCGGCTCCGCAGGAGACAGGGCACAAAAAGTAAAGCTTTAGGATCAGGTGGTGTGCACTGGCTCCTCCCCCCATGACCCTCCTCCAAGCCTCAGTTAGATTTTTGTGCCCGGCCGAGAAGGGTGCAATCTAGGTGGCTCTCCTAAAGAGCTGCTTAGAAAAGTTTAGCTTAGGTTTTTTATTTTACAGTGAGTCCTGCTGGCAACAGGATCACTGCAACGAGGGACTTAGGGGAGAAGAAGTGAACTCACCTGCGTGCAGGATGGATTGGCTTCTTTGGCTACTGGACATTAGCTCCAGAGGGACGATCACAGGTACAGCCTGGATGGTCACCGGAGCCTCGCCGCCGGCCCCCTTGCAGATGCTGAAAAGAGAAGAAGGTCCAGAATCGGCGGCAGAAGACTCCTCAGTCTTCTTAAGGTAGCGCACAGCACTGCAGCTGTGCGCCATTGCTCTCAGCACACTTCACACGGCAGTCACTGAGGGTGCAGGGCGCTGGGAGGGGGGCGCCCTGGGAGGCAATGTAAACCTATTTTTTGGCAAAAAATACCTCACATATAGCCTCCGGGAGCTATATGGAGATATTTAACCCCTGCCAGAATCCGTTGAAGAGCGGGAGACGAGCCCGCCGAAAAAGGGGCGGGGCCTATCTCCTCAGCACACAGCGCCATTTTCCCTCACAGAAAGGCTGGAGGGAAGGCTCCCAGGCTCTCCCCTGCACTGCACTACAGAAACAGGGTTAAAACAGAGAGGGGGGGCACTAATTTGGCGTTAGAAATATATAAAAAGATGCTATAAGGGAAAACACTTATATAAGGTTGTCCCTATATAATTATAGCGTTTTTTGGTGTGTGCTGGCAAACTCTCCCTCTGTCTCTCCAAAGGGCTAGTGGGTCCTGTCCTCTATCAGAGCATTCCCTGTGTGTGTGCTGTGTGTCGGTACGTGTGTGTCGACATGTATGAGGACGATGTTGGTGAGGAGGCGGAGCAATTGCCTGTAATGGTGATGTCACTCTCTAGGGAGTCGACACCGGAATGGATGGCTTATTTAGGGAATTACGTGATAATGTCAACACGCTGCAAGGTCGGTTGACGACATGAGACGGCCGACAAACAATTAGTACCGGTCCAGACGTCTCAAAAACACCGTCAGGGGTTTTAAAACGCCCGTTTACCTTAGTCGGTCGACACAGACACAGACACGGACACTGAATCCAGTGTCGACGGTGAATAAACAAACGTATTCCTTATTAGGGCCACACGTTAAGGGCAATGAAGGAGGTGTTACATATTTCTGATACTACAAGTACCACAAAAGAGGGTATTATGTGGGATGTGAAAAAACTACCTGTAGTTTTTCCTGAATCAGATAAATTAAATGAAGTAGAAAATTATTGGCGGTATACCCTTTCCCGCCAGAAGTTAGGGCGCGTTGGGAAACACCCCTTAGGGTGGATAAGGCGCTCACACGCTTATCAAAACAAGTGGCGGTACCGTCTATAGATAGGGCCGTCCTCAAGGAGCCAGCTGACAGGAGGCTGAAAAATATCATATAAAAGTATATACACACATACTGGTGTTATACTGCGACCAGCGATCGCCTCAGCCTGGATGTGCAGAGCTGGGGTGGCTTGGTCGGATTCCCTGACTAAAAATATTGATACCCTTGACAGGGACAGTATTTTATTGACTATAGAGCATTTAAAGGATGCATTTCTATATATGCGAGATGCACAGAGGGATATTTGCACTCTGGCATCAAGAGTAAGTGCGATGTCCATATCTGCCAGAAGATGTTTATGGACACGACAGTGGTCAGGTGATGCAGATTCCAAACGGCACAAAGGTGTATTGCCGTATAAAGGAAGAGGAGTTATTTGGGGTCGGTCCATCGGACCTGGTGGCCACGGCAACTGCTGGAAAATCCACCGTTTTTACCCTAAGTCACATCTCTGCAGAAAAAGACACCGTCTTTTCAGCCTCAGTCCTTTCGTCCCTATAAGAGTCATATTTGCCCAGGGATAGAGGAAAGGGAAGAAGACTGCAGCAGGCAGCCCATTCCCAGGAACAGAAGCCTTCCACCGCTTCTGCCAAGCTCTCAGCATGACGCTGGGACCGTACAGGACCCCTGGATCCTACAAGTAGTATCCCAGGGGTACAGATCGGAATGTCGAAACGTTTCCCCCTCGCAGGCTCCTGAAGTCTGCTTTACCAAGGTATCCCTCCGACAAGGAGGCAGTATGGGAAAAAATTCACAAGCTGTATTCCCAGCAGGTGATAATCAAATTACCCCTCCTACAACAAGGAAAGGGGTATTATTCCACACTATATTGTGGTACTGAAGCCAGAAGGCTAGGTGAGACCTATTCTAAATCTAAAAAAATTTGAACACTTACAAAGGTTCAAATCAAGATGGAGTCACTCAGAGCAGTGATAACGAACCAGGAAGAAGGGGACTATATAGTGTCCCGGGACATCAGGGATGCTTACCTCCATGTCCCAAATTTGCCCTTCTCACTAAGGGTACCTCAGGTTCGTGGTATAGAACTGTCACTGTCAGTTTCAGACGCTGCCGTTTGGATTGTCCACGGCACCCCGGGTCTTTACCAAGGTAATGGCCGAAATGATGATTCTTCTTCGAAGAAAAGGCGTCTTAATTACCCCTTACTTGGACGATCTCCTGATAAGGACAAAGTCCAGGGAACAGTTGGAGGTCGGAGTAGCACTATCTCGGATACTGCTACAACAGCACGGATGGATTCTAAATATTCCAAAATCGCAGCTGATCCTGACGACACGTCTGCTGTGCCTAGGGATGATTCTGGACACAGTCCAGAAAAAGGTGTTTCTCCCGGAAGAGAAAGCCAGGGAGTTATCCGAGCTAGTCAAGAACCTCCTAAAACCAGGAAAAGTGTCAGTTCATCATTGCACAAGGGTCCTGGTAAAAATGGTGGCTTCCTACGAAGCAATTCCATTCGGCAGATTTCACGCAAGAACTTTTCAGTGGGATCTGCTGGACAAATGGTCCGGATCGCATCTTCAGATGCATCAGCGGATAACCCTATATCCAAGGACAAGGGTGTCTCTCCTGTGGTGGTTACAGAGTGCTCATCTTCTAGAGGGCCGCAGATTCGGCATTCAGGATTGGATGCTGGTGACCACGGAGGCCAGCCCGAGAGGCTGGGGAGCAGTCACACAAGGAAAAAATTTCCAGGGAGTGTGATCAAGTCTGGAGACTTTTCTCCACATAAATATACTAGAGCTAAGGGTAAATTTATAATGCTCTAAGCTTAGCAAGACCTCTGCTTCAAGGTCAGCCGGTATTGATCCAGTGGGAAAAACATCACGGCAGTCGCCCACGTAAACAGACAGGGCGGCACAAGAAGCAGGAGGGCAATGGACTTTTCGCTGGGCGGAAAATCATGTGATAGCACTGTCAGCAGTGTTTCATTCCGGGAGTGGAAACTGGGAAGCAGACTTCCTCAGCAGGCACGACCTCCACCCGGGAGAGTGGAAACTTCATCGGGAAGTTTTTCCACATGATTGTGAACCGTTGGGAAATACCAAAGGTGGACATGATGGCGTCCCGTCTGAACAAAAAACGGGACAGGTATTGCGCCAGGTCAAGAGACACTCAGGCAATAGCTGTGGACGTTCTGGTAACACCGTGGGTGTACCAGTCGGTGTATGTGTTCCCTCCTCTGCTTCTCATACCTAAGGTACTGAGAATTATAAGACGTAGAGGAGTAAGAACTATACTCATGGCTCCGGATTGGCCAAGAAGGACTTGGTACCCGGAACTTCAAGAGATGCTCACAGAGGACTTATGGCCTCTGCCGCTAAGAAGGGACTTGCTTCAGCAAGTACCATGTCTGTTCCAAGACTTACCGCAGCTGCGTTTGACGGCATGGCGGTGGAACGCCGGATCCTAAGGGAAAAAGGCATTCCGGAAGAGGTCATTCCTACCCTGGTCAAAGCCAGGAAGGAGGTGACCGCACAACATTATCACCACATGTGGCGAAAATATGTTGCGTGGTGTGAGGCCAGGAAGGCCCCACGAAGAAATTTCAACTCGGTCGATTCCTGCATTTCCTGCAAACAGGAGTGTCTATGGGCCTCAAATTGGGGCCCATTAAGGTTCAAATTTCGGCCCTGTCGATTTTCTTCCAGAAAGAATTGGCTTCAGTTCCTGAAGTCCAGAAGTTTGTCAAGGGAGTATTGCATATACAACCCCCTTTTGTGCCTCCAGTGGCACTGTGGGATCTTAACGTAGTTCTGGGATTCCTCAAATCACATTGGTTTAAAACCAGTCAAATCTGTGGATTTGAAGCATCTCACATGAAAAGTGACCATGCTCTTGGCCCTGGCCTGGGCCAGGCGAGTGTCAAATTGGTGGGTTTTTTCTCAAAAAAGCCCATATCTGTTTGTCCATTCGGACAGGGCAGAGCTGCGGACTCGTCCCCAGTTCTCTCCCTAAGGTGGTGTCAGTGTTTCACCTGAACCAGCTTATTGTGGTGCCTTGCGCCTACTAGGGACTTGGAGGACTCCAAGTTGCTGGATGTTGTCAGGGCCCTGAAAGTATAGGTTCCAGGACGGCTGGAGTCAGGAAAACTGACTTGCTGTTATCCTGTATGCACCCAACAAACTGGGTGCTCTTGCTTCTAAGCAGACTATTGCTAGTTGGATGTGTAATACAATTCAGCTTGCACATTCTGTGGCAGGCCTGCCACAGCCAAAATATGTAAATGCCCATTCCACAAGGAAGGTGGGCTCATCTTGGGCGGCTGCCCGAGGGGTCTCGGCTTTACAACTTTGCCGAGCGGCTATTTAGTCAGGGGCAAACACGTTTGTAAAATCCTACAAATTTGATACCCTGGCTAAGGAGGACCTGGAGTTCTCTCATTCGGTGCTGCAGAGTCATCCGCACTCTCCCGCCCGTTTGGGAGCTTTGGTATAATCCCCATGGTCCTTTCAGGAACCCCAGCATCCACTAGGACGATAGAGAAAATAAGAATTTACTTACCGATAATTCTATTTCTCGGAGTCCGTAGTGGATGCTGGGCGCCCATCCCAAGTGCGGATTATCTGCATTACTTGTACATAGTTACAAAAATCGGGTTATTATTGTTGTGAGCCATCTTTTCAGAGGCTCCGCTGTTATCATACTGTTAACTGGGTTCAGATCACAGGTTGTACAGTGTGATTGGTGTGGCTGGTATGAGTCTTACCCGGGATTCAAAATCCTTCCTTATTGTGTACGCTCGTCCGGGCACAGTATCCTAACTGAGGCTTGGAGGAGGGTCATGGGGGGAGGAGCCAGTGCACACCACCTGATCCTAAAGCTTTACTTTTTGTGCCCTGTCTCCTGCGGAGCCGCTATTCCCCATGGTCCTTTCAGGAACCCCAGCATCCACTACGGACTCCGAGAAATAGAATTATCGGTAAGTAAATTCTTATTTTTTTATATCATTATCATCCAGTCTATATTAGCAGCAGACGCAGTACGGTAGTCCACGGCTGTAGCTACCTCTGTGTCGGCAGTCGCTCGTCCATCCATAATTGTATACCACCTACCTGTTGTGTTTTTTTTTTTCTATCTTCTTGATACTAGTAGCTTACTTTAGGAGTCTGCAGTGCTGACTGTGTCCAGCAGGTCCGTCATTATATAATATATACCTGTCCGGCTGCAGTAGTGATATATATATATTTTTTATATCATTATCATCCAGTCTATATTAGCAGCAGACGCAGTACGGTAGTCCACGGCTGTAGCTACCTCTGTGTCGGCAGTCGCTCGTCCATCCATAATTGTATACCACCTACCTGTGGTGTTTTTTTTTTTTCTATCTTCTTGATACTAGTAGCTTACTTTAGGAGTCTGCAGTGCTGACAGTGTCCAGCAGGTCCGTCATTATATAATATATACCTGTCCGGCTGCAGTAGTGATATATATATATTTTTTATATCATTATCATCCAGTCTATATTAGCAGCAGACGCAGTACGGTAGTCCACGGCTGTAGCTATCTCTGTGTCGGCAGTCGCTCGTCCATCCATAATTGTATACCACCTACCTGTTGTGTTTTTTTTTTTTTCTATCTTCTTGATACTAGTAGCTTACTTTAGGAGTCTGCAGTGCTGACAGTGTCCAGCAGGTCCGTCATTATATAATATATACCTGTCCGGCTGCAGTAGTGATATATATATATTTTTTATATCATTATCATCCAGTCTATATTAGCAGCAGATGCAGTACGGTAGTCCACGGCTGTAGCTACCTCTGTGTCGGCAGTCGCTCGTCCATCCATAATTGTATACCACCTACCTGTTGTGTTTTTTTTTTCTATCTTCTTGATACTAGTAGCTTACTTTAGGAGTCTGCAGTGCTGACAGTGTCCAGCAGGTCCGTCATTATATAATATATACCTGTCCGGCTGCAGTAGTGATATATATATATTTTTTATATCATTATCATCCAGTCTATATTAGCAGCAGACGCAGTACGGTAGTCCACGGCTGTAGCTACTTCTGTGTCGGCAGTCGCTCGTCCATCCATAATTGTATACCACCTACCTGTGGTGTTTTTTTTTTTTTTCTATCTTCTTGATACTAGTAGCTTACTTTAGGAGTCTGCAGTGCTGACAGTGTCCAGCAGGTCCGTCATTATATAATATATACCTGTCCGGCTGCAGTAGTGATATATATATATTTTTTATATCATTATCATCCAGTCTATATTAGCAGCAGACGCAGTACGGTAGTCCACGGCTGTAGCTACCTCTGTGTCGGCAGTCGCTCGTCCATCCATAAGTATACTAGTATCCATCCATCTCCATTGTTTACCTGAGGTGCCTTTTAGTTGTGCCTATTAAAAGATGGAGAACAAAAATGTTGAGGTTCCAAAAATAGGGAAAGATCAAGATCGACTTCCACCTCGTGCTGAAGCTGCTGCCACTAGTCATGGCCGAGACGATGAAATGCCATCAACGTCGTCTGCCAAGGCCGATGCCCAATGTCATAGTACAGAGCATGTAAAATCCAAAACACCAAATATCAGTAAAAAAAGGACTCAAAAATCTAAAATAAAATTGTCGGAGGAGAAGCGTAAACTTGCCAATATGCCATTTACCACACGGAGTGGCAAGGAACGGCTGAGGCCCTGGCCTATGTTCATGGCTAGTGGTTCAGCTTCACATGAGGATGGAAGCACTCAGCCTCTCGCTAGAAAAATGAAAAGACTCAAGCTGGCAAAAGCACAGCAAAGAACTGTGCATTCTTCGAAATCACAAATCCACAAGGAGAGTCCAATTGTGTCGTTTGCGATGCCTGACCTTCCCAACACTGGACGTGAAGAGCATGCGCCTTCCACCATTTGCACGCCCCCTGCAAGTGCTGGAAGGAGCACCCGCAGTCCGGTTCCTGATAGTCAGATTGAAGATGTCAGTGTTGAAGTACACCAGGATGAGGAGGATATGGGTGTTGCTGGCGCTGGGGAGGAAATTGACCAGGAGGATTCTGATGGTGAGGTGGTTTGTTTAAGTCAGGCACCCGGGGAGACACCTGTTGTCCGTGGGAGGAATAGGGCCATTGACATGCCTGGTGAAAATACCAAAAAAATCAGCTCTTCGGTGTGGAAGTATTTCAACAGAAATGCGGACAACATTTGTCAAGCCGTGTGTTGCCTTTGTCAAGCTGTAATAAGTAGGGGTAAGGACGTTAACCACCTCGGAACATCCTCCCTTATACGTCACCTGCAGCGCATTCATCATAAGTCAGTGACAAGTTCAAAAACTTTGGGCGACAGCGGAAGCAGTCCACTGACCAGTAAATCCCTTCCTCTTGTAACCAAGCTCACGCAAACCACCCCACCAACTCCCTCAGTGTCAATTTCCTCCTTCCCCAGGAATGCCAATAGTCCTGCAGGCCATGTCACTGGCAATTCTGACGAGTCCTCTCCTGCCTGGGATTCCTCCGATGCATCCTTGCGTGTAACGCCTACTGCTGCTGGCGCTGCTGTTGTTGCTGCTGGGAGTCGATGGTCATCCCAGAGGGGAAGTCGTAAGACCACTTTTACTACTTCCACCAAGCAATTGACTGTCCAACAGACCTTTGCGAGGAAGATGAAATATCACAGCAGTCATCCTGCTGCAAAGCGGATAACTGAGGCCTTGGCATCCTGGGCGGTGAGAAACGTGGTTCCGGTATCCATCATTACTGCAGAGCCAACTAGAGACTTGTTGGAGGTACTGTGTCCCCGGTACCAAATACCATCTAGGTTCCATTTCTCTAGGCAGGCGATACCGAAAATGTACACAGACCTCAGAAAAAGACTCACCAGTGTCCTAAAAAATGCAGTTGTACCCAATGTCCACTTAACCACGGACATGTGGACAAGTGGAGCAGGGCAGGCTCAGGACTATATGACTGTGACAGCCCACTGGGTGGATGTATGGACTCCCGCTGCAAGAACAGCAGCGGCGGCACCAGTAGCAGCATCTCGCAAACGCCAACTCTTTCCTAGGCAGGCTACGCTTTGTATCACCGCTTTCCAGAATACGCACACAGCTGAAAACCTCTTACGGCAACTGAGGAAGATCATTGCGGAATGGCTTACCCCAATTGGACTCTCCTGTGGATTTGTGGCATCGGACAACGCCAGCAATATTGTGTGTGCATTAAATATGGGCAAATTCCAGCACGTCCCATGTTTTGCACATACCTTGAATTTGGTGGTGCAGAATTATTTAAAAAACGAGAGGGGCGTGCAAGAGATGCTGTCGGTGGCCAGAAGAATTGCGGGACACTTTCGGCGTACAGGCACCACGTACAGAAGACTGGAGCACCACCAAAAACGCCTGAACCTGCCCTGCCATCATCTGAAGCAAGAAGTGGTAACGAGGTGGAATTCAACCCTCTATATGCTTCAGAGGTTGGAGGAGCAGCAAAAGGCCATTCAAGCCTATACAACTGAGCACGATATAGGAGGTGGAATGCACCTGTCTCAAGCGCAGTGGAGAATGATTTCAACGTTGTGCAAGGTTCTGCAACCTTTTGAACTTGCCACACGTGAAGTCAGTTCAGACACTGCCAGCCTGAGTCAGGTCATTCCCCTCATCAGGCTTTTGCAGAAGAAGCTGGAGACATTGAAGGAGGAGCTAACACAGAGCGATTCCGCTAGGCATGTGGGACTTGTGGATGGAGCCCTTAATTCGCTTAACAAGGATTCACGGGTGGTCAATCTGTTGAAATCAGAGCACTACATTTTGTCCACCGTGCTCGATCCTAGATTTAAAACCTACCTTGGATCTCTCTTTCCGGCAGACACAAGTCTGCTGGGGTTCAAAGAACTGCTGGTGACAAAATTGTCAAGTCAAGCGGAACGCGACCTGTCAACATCTCCTTCACATTCTCCCGCAACTGGGGGTGCGAGGAAAAGGCTCAGAATTCCGAGCCCACCCGCTGGCGGTGATGCAGGGCAGTCTGGAGCGACTGCTGATGCTGACATCTGGTCCGGACTGAAGGACCTGACAACGATTACGGACATGTCGTCTACTGTCACTGCATATGATTCTCTCCCCATTGAAAGAATGGTGGAGGATTATATGAGTGACCGCATCCAAGTAGGCACGTCAGACAGTCCGTACTTATACTGGCAGGAAAAAGAGGCAATTTGGAGGCCCTTGCACGAACTGGCTTTATTCTACCTAAGTTGCCCTCCCACAAGTGTGTACTCCGAAAGAGTGTTTAGTGCCGCCGCTCACCTTGTCAGCAATCGGCGTACGAGGTTACATCCAGAAACTGTGGAGAAGATGATGTTCATTAAAATGAATTATAATCAATTCCTCCGTGGAGACATTCACCAGCAGCAATTGCCTCCACAAAGTACACAGGGAGCTGAGATGGTGGATTCCAGTGGGGACAAATTGATAATCTGTGAGGAGGGGGATGTACACGGTGATATATCGGAGGATGATGATGAGGTGGACATCTTGCCTCTGTAGAGCCAGTTTGTGCAAGGAGAGATTAATTGCTTCTTTTTCTCTAACGTCCTAAGTGGATGCTGGGGACTCCGTAAGGACCATGGGGAATAGCGGCTCCGCAGGAGACTGGGCACATCTAAAGAAAGCTTTAGGACTAACTGGTGTGCACTGGCTCCTCCCCCTATGACCCTCCTCCAAGCCTCAGTTAGATTTCTATGCCCGACGAGAAGGGTGCACACTAGGGGCTCTCCTGAGCTTCTTAGTGAAAGTTTTAGTTTAGGTTTGTTATTTTCAGTGAGACCTGCTGGCAACAGGCTCACTGCATCGAGGGACTAAGGGGAGAAGAAGCGAACTCACCTGCGTGCAGAGTGGATTGGGCTTCTTGGCTACTGGACATTAGCTCCAGATGGACGATCACAGGTTCAGCCTGGATGGGTCCCGGAGCCGCGCCGCCGGCCCCCTTACAGAGCCAGAAGAGCGAAGAGGTCCGGAGAAAGCGGCGGCAGAAGACGTTCCTGTCTTCAAATAAGGTAGCGCACAGCACTGCAGCTGTGCGCCATTGCTCTCAGCACACTTCACACTCCGGTCACTGAGGGTGCAGGGCGCTGGGGGGGGCGCCCTGAGACGCAATAAAACATGACAGAAATACCTTACATGGCAAAAAAATGCATCACATATAGCTCCTGGGCTATATGGATGCATTTAACCCCTGCCAGAATATACAAAAAACCGGGAGATAAGGCCGCCGAAAAGGGGGCGGAGCCTATCTCCTCAGCACACTGGCGCCATTTTCCCTCACAGCTCAGTTGGAGGGAAGCTCCCTGGCTCTTCCCTGCACTACAGAAAGGGTTAAAAAAAAGAGAGGGGGGCACTATTTAGGCGCAGTATTAAAATATACAGCAGCTATAAGGGGAAAAACACTTATATAAGGTTATCCCTGTATATATATAGCGCTCTGGTGTGTGCTGGCATACTCTCCCTCTGTCTCCCCAAAGGGCTAGTGGGGTCCTGTCCTCTATCAGAGCATTCCCTGTGTGTGTGCTGTGTGTCGGTACGTTTGTGTCGACATGTATGAGGAGAAAAATGATGTGGAGACGGAGCAGAGTGTCTGTAACAGTGATGTCACCCCATAGGGGGTCGACACCTGAGTGGATGTACTGTTGAAAATTACGTGACTGTGTCAGCTCTATATAAAAAAAAAAACAGTGGTTGACATGAGACAGCCGGCTACTCAGCTTGTGCCTGTCCAGACGTCTCATAGGCCGTCAGGGGCTCTAAAACGGCCGTTACCTCAGATGGCAGATACAGACGCCGACACGGATACTGACTCCTGTGTCGACGGTGAAGAGACAACCGTGATTTCCAGTAGGGCCACACGTTACATGATTGAGACAATGGCAAATGTTTTTATACATTTCTGATTATACGAGTACCACCAAAAAGGGGTATTATGTTCGGTGAGGGAAAAACTACCTGTAGTTTTCCTGAATCTGAGAAATAAAATGAGCTGTGTGATGATGCGTGGGTTTCCCCCGATAACAACTGATAATTGCTAAAATGTTATTGGCATTATAACAATTGATAATTTCTTAAAAAGTATTGGCTGCATACCCTTTCCCGCCAGAGGTTAGGGTGCGTTGGGAAACACCCCCTAGGGGGGATAAGGCGCTCACACGCTTGTAAGAACAAGGGCTCTACCCTCTCATGAGATGGCCGCCCTTAAGGATCCTGCTGATAGAAAGCAGGAGGGTATCCAAAAAGGTATTTACACACATACTGGTGTTATACTGCGACCAGCTATCGCCTCAGCCTGGAGGTGCAGTGCTGGGTGGGCATGGTCGGATTCCCTGACTGGAAATATTAGGATAGTATATTATTGCCTATAGAGCATTTAAAAGATGCATTTCTATATATGCATGATGCACAGCGGAATAATTGCCGACTGGCATCAAGTATAAGTGCGTTGTCCAATTCTACCAGTAAAATGGTCAGGTGATGCGGATTCCAAACGGCATTTGGAAGTATTGCCTTTGAAAGGGGACATTTGGGGTCGGTCTTTTAGACCTGGTGGCCACGGCAACAGCTGGGAAATCCACGTTTGTACCCCAGGTCGCCTCTCAAAATAAGACGCCGTATTATCAGGCGCAGTCCTTTGTTGGCAAGCGGACAAAAGGTTCCTCTTTTCTGCTCGTGACAGAGGGAGAGGAAAAAGGCTGCAGAGATCAGCCAGTTCCCAGGAACAGAAACCCTTTTCCGTCTCTGCCAAGCCCTCTAGGGCTTTACAAGCTCAGGCACGGTGGGGGCCCGTTCTTAATGAATTTCAGTGCGCAGTGGGCTCACTCGCAAGTAGACCCCTGGATCCTTCAGGTAATATCCCAGGGGTACATATTGGAATTCGAGACGTCTCCCCCTCGCCGTTTCCAAAAGTCGGCTTTACCGACGTCTCCCTCTGACAGGGAGGCAGTTTTGGAAGCCATTCACAAGCTGTATTCCCAGCAGGTGATAATCAAGGTACCCCTCCTGCAACTGGGAACGGGGTATTATTCCACACTATTGTGGTACCGAAGCCAGACGGCTCGGTGAGACCGATTCTAAATCTAAAATCTAAAATCTTTGAACACTTACATACAGAGGTTCAAATTCAAGATTGAGTCACTCAGAGCAGTGATTGCGAACCTGGAAGAAGGGGACTACATGATGTCTCGGGACATCAAGGATGCTTACCTTCATGTCAAAATTTACCCTTCTCACCAAGGGTACCTCAGGTTATGGTACAGAACTGTCACTATCAGTTCAGACGCTGCCGTAGGGATGGTCCACGGCACCCCGGGTCTTTACCAAGGTAATGGCCGAAATGATATCCCTTCGAAGGAAGGGAATTTTAGTTATCCCTTACTTGGACGATTCCCTGATAAGGGTAAGATCCAGGGAACAGTTGGAAGTCGGTGTAGCACTATCTCAGGTAGTGTTGCGGCAGCACGATTGGATTCTCAATATTCCAAAATCGCAGCTGGTTCCGACGATTTGTCTTCTGTTTCCTAGGGATGTTCCTGGACACAGTCCAGAAAAAAGGTGTTTCTCCCGGAAGAGAAAGCCAGGGAGTTATCCGAGCTAGTCAGGATCCTCCTAAAACCGAACCAAGTCTCAGTGCATCAATGCACAAGGGTTCTGGGTAAAAAATGGTGGCTTCCTACGAAGCAATCCCATTCGTTAGATTCCACGCAAGAACTTTCCAGTGGAACCTACTGGACAAATGGTCCGGGTCGCATTTTCAGATGCATCAGCGGATAACC